>NC_136517.1:36528949-36571449 GCF_053919585.1 Euprymna scolopes
ATACTGGCATATTGGTTTATTACAATAGAAAAATCCGAGCATGAAAAGTAATATGGTTAAGCTTAAACATGGAAAAGTAAAGGACTAGTTGTTAAAACTGGAAAAGAAAAGGACAAGATATTCTAGTAAAAAAATAATAAATTTATAACTTAAAATATTGCAGCATAAAGAATTGATTATATAATGTTATAAATTGAATTTAAAAAAAACTCTTTATGCTGCAATATTTTAAGTTATAAATTTATTATTTTTTTTTACTAGAATATCTTGTCCTTTTCTTTTCCAGTTTTAATAACTAGTCTTTTACTTTTCCATGTTTAAGCTTAACCATATTACTTTTCATGCTCGCATTTTTCTATTGTAATCCATGATTTTTGCCAGGCTTCAAGTAAATTCACTTGTTCTTTGTTTAATTTCAGTTTTATTTTTTGTCCCCATAAACACATATGTAATAACAATGTACGGCACTTGTCTGCTTTCAATAAAATCACCCAATCATCTCCCTTCATGCTTTCATTCTCTCTGTTTCACTTGTTACTTCTCTTTTTTGCAACAGCAGTGAATTAGTAGCAACAATAGTCGCTGAAGCGACGTGGTTGCTATGGAAACCAGTCATAAAAAGCATCGCTCACCTCCTTACATATTTTGACAATTTTGAACACCAGAAAATTCATAACTTTTGTTTTGCTGAACGAAAATTTGAAAAAAAAAATTTCACAATATAGCCGAGAAGGTGATCTATAAACTGTAATAATTGTTTGAAATTTAGTCAAAAAATGAGTGAGCGGTGAAGCTTTAAAGCAGTTCTAAATGACTAAAACTGCCACTTAACCATATATACCGTGTTTGAATGAGGAGATGGTTAAAATCAAGGGGAAGTAACTACAGTAAAAAAGAAGTTTTCAAACCATAATTATTATATACACACGTGTGAAGGTATGTATGCATACACACACATACTTGCAGTTTAATTAAATACTTTACAAGCCAAAGCTTATTCCGCATTTTGTTAATTCCTCTCCTCTGATGAGAAGGAAAGTATTTCTTCTGAAACTCTAAAGATTAAGAACAATCCATTTTATTTGTGTTTCCTTTCCAAAAAGTAAATGTTTTTTTTGTTTGTTTTTTTTACTCTTACTAAAGTATTTTTCAACATATTTTATTAAATTCTTGCACTTATATTTGTGATGGGACTATTCCAGTATTTTTTCAAATTTCAATACAATTACTAATTCTGTTCTAAATTTTGATTCATTTAAATTTTTAAAACAAAATTGTTTTTATTGGGGAGGCGGTATCGTGTAATATGTGCATATATTTTTACAAATGTAAAAATATATTTGTGAGGAGGATCTATATATTTTAGTTTTACTGGTATTTTAAAATAAATATTTATTATTTCATAATTACTACCAGTCATGGAAAATTAGGTTAAAAAAAAAAGAAACAAATAAAAACAAAGAATTGTTGCTGGTATTAAAAAATAGGCACATTTTTTTTTTCTGATTCCAATACCGTTTCCGATACCCCAAGAAATTCTGATAATTTATTTTATTATTATTCCAGATTAAAGCTAGTATGTATGTGTGTGTGTATATATATATATATATATATATATATATATATATATATATATATATATATGGGGTGGAGAGGGCTCCCGTAAGCCATGGTGAAGGCAACCTTTCTAGGAGAAGCAAATCTCTGATTTAAAAAACCATAAAGCGGAAGACCAGTACCCGCATTAAGCTGGTCTGCAGTTTAATTTGTTGCTGGCTATCTTGCTCTTGCTTGTTGCTGGATCTCAACATTTTGAACCGAGAGAGAGACTTAGCTGTCGTACAAAGCTAAGACTCTGTAACATCATCTTTGTATAGATACTCCCTCAGGTATTTGGGCTCATGGATTTTAAATGTCTGAGGGAGTGGCACTCGTCTGACAAGATGTTGCAATCATCATATATATATATATATATATATATATATATATAATGCATTTTTACATAAATACGCGAATATAAGATTGTTTAAAAATATTGGCATATATTTTGACTCGCATTCAGAGGACTGATTTAGGTTGCTATTTTGGTGCATTTTTATACAAAATTTTATATGCTTAATAAATTTCTAATGAATATAATTTTGAAATGTATAAACCCTTAATAACAAGATGAAAAGAAATACTATACTTTTTGTTGAATGAGTTTAAATACAGTCATAATGCTTCCCAGATGGTCACAATTGGAGCATGGGGGAAAGCGTTCACAAGTGATTTGACATACACAAATGCCAGGTGCTTTTCTAAATATTCATTCCCTTAATTGACTGCAGATCTTCCAGATGTTGCGATTATTAATCATCTCTAGGTTGATCTCCATCCAAAGCAGGCTGTTGATGACTTATTCATAAACCACTGAAAAGTTGTTGAAGAGGTCCCTGAAGCGCTCAAACTATCATTTCATAATGCCCTTGGGACTTTTATGGAGAAGGTGTTAACTACTGGTTAGTACACTTCTTAGTATAAACCCCCCTTTCATAGATACACATACACGCATATATATGCACACATCTGCGTGCATGTGTACAACTCTCCTACTGCCCATATCACTGTACCGATCATGACCAAGACTGGTGTGATGATGCCACCCCCCCCCCACACACACATAAGGATGATGCGCACCATTTTCTAAGGTAATGGTCAATGACATAGCCTATGTATACTCTCCTACAGCCCGCATCACTGGAGCGATCATGACCAAACCTGAAATGATGCACATCATTTTTCAAGCTCAAGATTGAAGTCCTGTGCAAAGCGATCTTTGCAAGTATATACATACACACACACACACGCACACACATATGGTAGCTTCCTTCAGTCTTGACATACTATGGATACCTACTGTGTGCCTGTGCATGAAATTTTTGTGACAAGAGTTGCACAATCTCCAACCACATCTCTCCTGAGTTGGTGTTGTTAAATACCAGTTGCAAGTGGAGGTTCAGGACGACATTGCATAACTTTGTTGACCTGACGAGAACTAGTGTGTCAACGTGATTATGCCGTGCATGTGTGTGTGTGTGTATATATATATACACACACACACACACCTATATAAAAGTATATACTTTATAAGTACTTGTATACATAGATATTCACACACACATATATATAAATGCTTATATATACACACATATATATGCGCACATACATATATACATATACATACATACATGATGATGGCAGCAACTCGTTCTCGAGTATTGCCATTACTTAATATATCTCTGGCTCAAATGACGCAAACATGAGCGCAACTAGCAGCACGTGCCAACAGATTGACAACTTGACATACATACATACATACATACATATATATGCATGTGTGTGTTTATATATCTCTATATATAAATTCATATTCCTGTTTGTTTGTTCGTAATTTGTTGATTAATATATACAAAAGGTTCATTACTTTCCTATTTCATTTATTTCTATATATAGTATGATTCTTGCAATATTTGTTTTATTTCTATTCATTTTTAGTTTTTGTAATATCTGTGCAGTTGTTTGTCCAAATGTTTTTTTAAAAGTTTAATCAAATTATGACGGTATTCATGAAATTGGTATAGTAGCCACTAAATTATTTCAGAGACAATTAATTTTGTTTTAGTCTCTTTCAAATCGTTGTAATATCCTTGAAACGTCTCAATCATGAAATGCACGAGGATATCCAAAAGATTGTTACGCACAGGTACAGCGTCTTATTTGTCAGTTAATGTTTTCAAACTCTTTTAAATTCTTGCAAAATATATGATTAAGAGGTAACTTCAGTTGTATATTACATTAAGAAAACTCGAAATAGCTCTATGTTAGTTACTGTTTATACCGAGAGAATTGTTTTAAGTGTTCTATTTAAGATTGTTATTTGAAGTTGATTATTTATATTTATAATATATTTAAGTTAATTTATTTTGAATTATTATCATCAATTTTTTTTTTTTTTTTTTTTTTTTTTTTTAGAAACGGGCTTCGAGTTATTTTCAAAACCTAATCTTTGATTGTTCCGGGAACTACTTTTTTAATTAATTTAATTATTGAAGACTATTATCCTCATCTTTCTTAGTCGTTGTTTCACGACGTTTCGGCTAACTATTCCTCTGGCTTCGTCAGGTAGTAACCGTGACAGGATAGGAACTCCAAATCTCCTAACTGCATTCTCAGCAATTACTGCCATCCATGGTTGCTGTCGTCTGGCACGCTTTGGGTAGGATTGAAACCACTATCTTCAGACAATTCTCATCTGGAACCGTAGAGATTCAACGTCTCTATCCACTGTACCATGGGCCCCAAATACTCACCTCAATAATGAATTCCAATTAAATAATACTTTTTTTTTATATAAAAATGATGAAACGTTTTTAAATTTTTATTTTCGTTTTGAAAAATTAACTAAAAAAAAAAACAACTCTTCACCAAATAAAATAATTTGGTGATCTCAATAAGTTTCTAGCATGAAAAAATACTTTCGTGTAGACGTAAAAAAGTTTTGCTTTTTTTTTATTATTTAAATATTAAAAAAACAGGGCCGATAGTCATTAGTCGCCTGCTCTCGGATAATGAATGAATGCGCGAATGTAGGATTGACATGAAATTCTTAAAGATAAACTAAACTGACCGAAAAATGGGCTAAAATGACTTAAATAAATAAAAAGTAAATGACTTAGAATGACTTTAATGAACTTGAGGATGAATTGAATGACGTTAAGAATGACTTCAATGCTTAGAAAATAACTGGAATCCTTCAAAAACAACTTCAATGATCTGGGGAATGACTTGAATGGCTTTGAGACTGACTGGTTGTAACGTAGGTAATCATTTTACATTAAATTAATACAGAAAAGTGATCCCCCACTTTATATCACAAAGTTACAAACATAAGTACAGCATGTAGTAAGAACAGATACTACACTTTGAGATATTAAATCTTTTATTCATGTTAAAAATACAGTCAAAATCAACGATGAACAAAAAACTTAGGCACATGGCCAACTCAAAAGGGGGGATTGTGGGGGTCGTTGGTCATCCTTGTCACTCCAGGACTAAACAAAGTCAAAAGTTTCTCCCAGCTAGTATCTTCTTTCACCATAATACCGCATTCGCCCTTTCATATTGGGGGACGTCCTACTTAACTCCCAATTTTTAAAACATTTTTTATTGACGTGTAAAAACAAAAAAGATAACAATAAAATGGTACAATAATTCATTTGTGTCGAGGGCGGGGGGGGGAAGAAAAAACAAAAGGTGATTAGTAGGACCCTCCCAACCCCGTCTAGTTGATAGACTGCCCGTTCCACTAGGTTTGTAAAAGGAACCTTGCTTCTGCGGGTCAGTCTCTAGGTGGGGATGCCCTCTAGATGGGGGTGAATGGAGAAAAGAAATTTTTGTGGGTAAGGGATGGAGGTTAGTTTGTATTTCTTTTTCTCCAAGATGGGTAAAATTTAGAGGAAGGGGTGAAAACAAAAATTGCAGGTAAGAGGGGATGGGGATCTTGGAGGCTTCCAAATCAAGGAGGGATGGAACACACACTCAGCTAGCTGAGAGGCTACTTGTTTAATTTTACTTTACAGAACTGCGCGTTCCACAGCTAGGCGGGGAACACGTATTCAAATTTGGCTCCTCTTCGTACACACAGACTTGCCACATGTATCCATCTTCTGTCAAATGCCGCGCGATGCAGCCTTCTTCTATCACATCTGATCTTCACCCGTAGTTGGTGTTTAAAGAAAGCGATCAGGTCTTGATCAGAAAAAGACAACCCCCCCCCCCCCCGGCAACCTTGCAGACGCGACGTCCAAATCACCGTTCTCGCCACGGCCAGGATTGTAACGTAGACCATTTGTCTTTCCCGGTCCCACGGCGGCCTCACGTTGTCCACAACATTGGATACAGTAATTGGGCGAGGATGCTCAGGATCGATGCGAGCCGTCACTCCGCTGACATACGACCAGTACTGTCGGAGTTCGCGGCAATCGAAGAAAGCGTGATCTGTAGTTTCTACGGCCATTGTCCCACAACGGGGACAATCAGGCGACTCCAAAAACCCGGAACTGCATTGTATGTTGTTGAGTGGAAGTGCATTTCGGGCCAATCGCCAGGTCAGAGAGAACTTCGAATTGTTCAGATGACTCGAACCTGGTGCCCAGCTCCACGCGGAGCGGATCTCACTCTGCTGCCACCCTAAACGCGCGCATAGTGGGTCGTCGGCGGCCCCCTTCACTAGATCCCTGTGGAGTTCCCTACGGGTAGCAGTCACAAGGTCACTGGACCTTGGTAGTCGTTTTAGCGCGGCTCGGCACTCTTTCATGTAGGCAGATTCTCCCCGCGGCCTGCGCCGGCTCTCGATGGAAGGGTCGAGAATGAGGTCGGGGAAAGCGGCAGTAACCACGGGGTGCCACGGTTGGTCATCCTGCATATAGTGGCTCAGGAAGGCCAGCCTCTCAGCATCTCGATGACACTTCAAGTCCGGCATTCCCAAGCCTCCCTCACAGACGTTGAATACAGACCTGTCTGCTCACCCAGTGTCTTCCTCTGTCCCAAAGGAGCGAGGGCAAGAGTTCGACAAGAGCTTTTAGGTGTAGGGCAGGCAGGGGAAGTACGGCCAGTCGGATAAGGATGAGAGGAAAGACGTAAGTGGCGCACGCCTCAGCTCTACCCTTTAAGGAAAATTTCCTAGGAAGCCACGAATTGACTGCAGCCTCCACCTTTGACCGTACCACCAACCAATTCTTGTCAAGCTGGAGACCCGGTCCGAACCACACGCCGAGGATCCGGACCGGGCCATCTGTCCAGCTGAAGGGCGCCGGGAGGTTTGCGTTGCCATTCCATGCGCCCAACCGCAGTACTACCGACTTGTTGCGGTTTATCTTGGCCCCCGTGATTCTTTCGTACTGTGTGAGTTCCTCCGACACGACCTCAATGTCTCTGAAGCCAGACACGAAGACCGTGACATCATCGGCGAACGCGGATACCTTGGCTGCTGAGCCGCCAGGCAGAGCCATTCCGCGCAGGGTCGAATTTGCCTCCCCATGTCTCAGCTTGCGGAGAAGAGGCTCCAAAGCCAGGACATAAAGCAGGGGCGATAGCGGACAACCCTGACGAACCGACCGAGAGATAACAAAGGGTTTCGAGCGCTTTCCGTTGACTTGCACGACAGCCATGGGCTGTCGATACATTATGGAGATCTACTTGCAAAAGTCCGGTTTAAAACCGGCGGCCTCCAAGACAGATGCCAGGAAACGATGGTCGACCCTATCGAAAGCTTTGGACTGATCTAAGTTGATCAGCGCGGCTTCCGTGTCGTCATTTATTCCCCCCTCTAGGATCGTGCGGATCAGGTGCAAGTTGTTCTGAATCGATCTCCCCTTCACAGCGTAGTTCTGTTCCGGTTCAACCAACTCGTCGATAACAACCTGCAGCCGATTCGACAGGACCTTGGCCAAAATCTTCAACTCTGTGTTTAGCAGAGTTATGGGCCTGTAGTCGTCTAACTCTTCCCCTCCATGCCCGTCATCTTTCTTCAGCAATGTGATCACTCCCTTGGTCACCTGCCCTGGGATGGATCCCTGAGCAAACCAATGGTTGAACATATCCGTCAGAAGAGGCAGAAACATGGGCGACAGCCTCAAGTACAGTTCGTATGGCAGACCATCAAGTCCTGGCGATCTGTCACAGCTGACCTGCTTCAGCGCAGTAAAGACCTCCCGCTCCGTCACCCGGCCCTCGCAACTAGCCGCTCTAGCCGCCTCGAGGCAGGGAGAGTCGGCCAAATAGTCGCTAAACTCAAGGACCGGAAGATCGGGCTGCTGCGTAAAACGCTCCTCGAAATGTTCTCGAAACCCCTCGCAGATCTCCCGAGTCGATTCCAGGGTGCGTCCATCCGGATGTTTGACTTTCGCAATGTATTTGTCCGAGCCACGCCTAGAAACCTCACGGCGCACGTCTGTATCAGAATTGACTGCTTCGTTGCCTATCTTTGTAAGCCTAGCTCTAACTACTTGGCCTTCGTAACGCTAGCTAGTCTCGCGTAGAAGGTCCTGCTTAGCTAGTTCCTGACTAACCCTATCACCCTCCCCCCGTAGCCTGGGCTAGTTTCTGCTCTAGCTGCTTCTTCGTCTTGGCCTTATCTAGTGCGAGGCGCTGGGCATACTTGATGGAGAAGCTTCTGATCTTGGCTTTGAGACCTAACCACCACTTACTCCCGGTAACCGCCCCCACTAGTGCCTTTTTAATCAATTCTCTTAACTGATCTTGGAAGTCTTGTATCTCCAGAAGGGAGGTGTTTAACTTCCAGTACCCCGCTAACTTAGGCCTATTTCCTAGCTTCAGCCGGGCCATAACTAATTTATGGTCTGTCTGGCCTAGCCAAGTGAACGTGAGACTGGATAGGAAATCTACTTCGCCTCTCCTAACTAACATCCTGTCCAAATAGGTATTTGGATAGGAGGAAACGCTATTGGTCCACATCCACATTTCCCGCCCTGGATGCTCAACCCGAAACCTGTCGACCAGTCCACATCTAGCCATCAGATCAGCCAGGCTGGACTCGCACCTCTCCGGCCCTCTAGCTCCGCCTCCTACCTTATCTATGTCGGGGTCTAAGATGGCATTCCAATCCCCCATTAGCACTACCCGCTTCCGACAATCTACAAACGCGTCAAGCCGACTGAAGAATGAGACCCTCTCACGAGCGGTGCTGGGCGCATGAACCGCGATCACCCGAAACACAGAATCTTTTACGGCAACATCGGCCACAACCAGCCTGCCCACCGCATCTCTATGGACAATGTCGACCGTCGCCGACAGGGTACGTTTAACCAGCACGGAAACTCCCTTCCCCCGCGGGCTGCCATATTCTGAGAAAACCTCAAAATCTCTGGCCAGCACCTGACAGTCCACAGAGGAAACGAAATGCGTCTCCTGAATCGCAGCCACATCCACTCCCAGGGACAAGAGGTCGTGCCGGAGGCGAGCCGCCCGGCCCGGTGATCTCAAGCCCCTCGCATTCAAACTAGCCAAATTCAAAGCCATGGTACCTACCTTAGGGTGTGTCACACTCAGCTCCAAAGTCAGCTGGGGAGAGGATGCCGACGTTATGTGCCATGCTCAACGTAGTCAGGTTTTTCATATCCTGACCTTCTCCTGCAATGCTGCCGACGTCTAAAGGATAAATTAATTTTATGGCCCTGTAGAGTGACGGATGGACCAACACTGGGACCCTTCCCTTGCATTGTTTTGACAGTTCATCAAGAGAAGGGTCATTTTTTTTCACCAGTTCAATTCCCGGAAACGCCCTTTCAGCGGCCTGCAGCCTTGTCCACAAGTTGGTCTTGCAGGCCTCTGGAGTTCTGACAAAAGTTATTAGGAGTGGGGTGTCCGGGAAGGGGATATTTACATCTTTCCTCTCTATCTGTTTGTAATCGAGCAGAGGTTTTAAGTTTTTCCTCTGCCGATGGGAAATGTCTGTGGCCACAGATAGAGGGTCTACATTACATAGTTCCTCAGGGGCAAGGACCTTTAGTCTGGTTGATCTGCAAGAGGTAGAGGAGTCTCTCTCCTCCCTCGGTTCATTCTTTTCCTTTTCTTTTTGGGGTAGTGGCTCAGTTTGCCTTGGTGTGAGGACGGGTGTTTGTGTGGTGCCTGGTGTTGGTGTCTGGTGTTGGTGCAGTGTCTGGTGTTGGTGCAGTGTGTGGTTTGGGGGTTGAAGTGGATTTTGTTGTTAGGGGTGGTGTATGTTCACAGGGAGTGGGGGCCACCTTTTCTTCCTCTTTTCTTTTGTTTTTCTTTTTCATTCTTTCGAATGAACCGGGGAGAGGTGAGGTTGAGTTCCTCTCCATTTCACTTGCGGATTCATCCTCAGAGGAGCAGTCTTTTCTCCGCTTGATCCCCGTCTCGATTGGTGTGGGGACCGTTGGTTGTGTCTGCTCCTCTATTTGCTGCTGCAGCTGTTTTTGTTGTTGCTGGTGTCGCTGCTTCTGCTGCACTTGCTGATTTTGCTGCTGCAGTAGTTGTTGCTGCAGTTGTTTCCGCGGCATTGGCTGTGGTGGCTGTTGTTGTTGCTGCATTTGCAGAGGCTGCTGCCTCGATTTTTGGGCTGGTGGTGGGACGGTGGCAGAAGGGATTATGTGTTTCCGCTTTTGTCTCACTACCATGCTCCATTCTTCCCCCTTGGCCTCCTGGGTGGTTTGGGTTTTCCTTGGAGCTGGGGTTGGTGCTGCAGTTGCAGGGGTTGTTGCCGCCTGTTTTGGTGCGGGCGTTGTCTCAGGGGTTGTGACCACCTTTTGGGTTGTTTGATTAGGGGTTACCCTTTGGGGGCAACTCCTAGCCATGTGCCCCTGCTTTTGGCAGAACCAACAGTGTGGACGATGGCCCTCCACCACTACCGTTATGCTGGCGTCTTTGTATGTCAGCAGCGGTGGTATTGCTCGAACACCTTCCCTCTTCAGCCTCATTGCTATTGTGTAGCAGCCCAGGTGAGTCCCAGTTTTTGACCGTACTGGAGTCACCTGTTCCACCTCACCGTACTGGCTGAAGAGGCATCCTAATACTTCCGCAGGTATTTGGGTTGGTACATTAAATACCTACACCCGAGTCCTTCTCTTGCCCTGGTATTCAGGTATTAGTTTGACTCTCCCATGCTTTATTTCTTGGAGGGAGAGTCTCTCCGCATCGTCCTTGGTGGGTAGGAGGATGTCCCACACAGCGAAGCTCCTCTGGTACAGGTATAGTACTGGGATGTTAAGTTTGTGGAGGAGCCCCGCCATGTCTTCCTTCTTCATCCCTAGGAGGCGGTTTTCCGGTATATCGGAAATGGCAAAGGACAGGACTCTGCCCTCAATCGCCTCCCAGGCACCTGGTATGGGTTTTATATCTGCCCCCTCTATGTATTGTCTGTACTTTGTCAGGTACAGGTCTCTATACTCTTGAGGCGACAGTTGTTTTTCTACGGTCTTCCCCCACGCAGACCGTCTTGTTGGTGTTGGTATGGGGTCTTTAGTGGGGTTAGACCGTTTTTGGTCTTTTATGGAGGTCGCCCCTGCCTGTTTATTGGCGACGCTTCCTGCCTCCCCAGATGTCTTGGTCAGTCCTTTTGTGGGAGTGTCACATTTTTGGGCGGCGGCTCCCTTTTTACTGTCTTTTTCGGGAGCAGCTTCCCGTTTTGGGGAGTCGACCTCTTGGGGAGCATGATCTTTTTTGTTTACTTTGAGGCCATCTGCCACTTCCTCGTTTGTGAGGTCCAGGCGGTATGCCCCCTCATTTTCTTGATCTGCTCCCCTTTTGGGAGAGCAGCCCTCCTTGGGAGCGCTGTCCCCTTTATTGTCCTTTTGGTCTGGCACCTCCTCCTTTTTGTGGTTGGAGTGAGATGCTACGACCGATTTTGGTTTTGCTCCCCTTTGGGGGGAGTCGCCCTCAGGGGGAGCTGTTGTTAAATTTTCCCCCTTCTGGGGAGCGTCCAATGGTGTCATACCCGGGCGGTACGCCCCATCAGCAGTTGTTTTTTCTCGTGTTGGGGATTCGTCCTCTTGGGGAGCAGTAGCCCCCTGGCTGTGGGTATCCATATTGGTGGCCCCCGGGCTGGGGGTGTCCGTTTTGGGTCCCTCTTTTAAAAAATTCACTGAAAAAAGTGACGTGGAATCAGCGTCCAAAGTGGGGAGCCGACTTTGGCGCCAAAAAGAGGTGGCGCCAAAAGGCGGCAAGAGGGGAGATAGAACTGAGAGAGGGAGTGGGAAGTTAGTGGAGGGAAGAGAGAAGGTGTTTCCGACCCTCCCTCGCGGGAAGGTCGTAAATTATCAGCTCGGATCCCCCCCGTGGGGGAGGGGGGAGAGCAAAGAAAGACAGACAAAGTGGGGGTGCGGACAGAACGCGACCCAAAAAGCTTGTCAGGTGTTCCGGGCACGAGAATGTGTCGCCAGAACAGCACTGCCTCGCACGATGTAGGTATCAGAACAGATACTACACTTTGATCTTGTTTATATATTTTATTGCTTTTAAAATTTTGTAAATACAAAAAAACAAAAGATTATCAAACAACAAAATTAGGCACAAGGCCCTACAAGAAATTGGGGAGGGTAAGGGTTCAGGGTCTTTGTGACTAAAGTGATTAAAAAGTAATAAATGTAGACTTTGGAGTCTTACTCTTGACTGGCAACATTTACCAAAATACCTCATTCACTCTATGGATCTTAAACTAACTAATAAATCCCCAGCGTTTAAGAATCAAAACCATATTTACAACTAGCGGGGGTACCCGGCGTTGCCCGAGTGTTTGTTTCCGGGACGGGGGGGAGGGTTTAAAAAATGTTATGGTAGGTAAGTAGGAAGGATCAAACCCGGAGTCATGAGTAAAAGTAGGAAAATAAAGCGTGAAAAAAGAAAAAAAACATCTGCAACGTTAACAGTTCGGCCACCAAGAAAAGTCCATTCCAGTTGTTTAGGAAAAAAAAAAAAAAAAACGACTACGGTAGGTCGGCGCGAACATGAAAATATAATGTGAATTGTCCAGCACGCTAACCACTACGCCACAGAACTGCAGCTTGGTTTAGTGATTTTAAATAACTTCACATGAAAGAACTACGAAGCCAAACCGGTGTTCTCTTCTCAACTGTTCCTTGTGAACGATCCCCAAACGGTGTTAAGTGGTGGCAGGGGGAGGAGGAATTTATTAGAGAGAAAATATTTTACCACTTCCATTGATCTTAACCGATTTTGGCCGTGACTTCTCAGCAGAAAAAGTATAGAAATCTAAGATTATCGAGGAATTTGAGAAATAATAAGCTTATAACACACCTCAGATATTGTTCTGCCGTTTGTGCATATTATATTTGCATGAAATATCTTGATTTTTAATCTATTAATGTCAAAATCCGACGGGAAAAAATGAGTTCATTTTATTTATATAGAGATTAATAAACAGTTGTCTGTGTGTTTGTGTATGCATTTTTTTTTTTTTTTTTAATATTAATTTTGTGTGTGTGTGTGCATGTGTGAAAAAATAAAGTTCAATTTCATTGGTAAAATAAAAAAGTTTTTGAATTAAGAAAAGGATTGCTCCTGGAGAGGGGAAAACTAATTAAAAGTGTTCATATCCAAAACAAAAAATAAATCCTACTGGGTTGTTAGTGAGACCCCCCTGTACTAATCTAGGTGACTAGACCCCCCCCCCCACTGTTTTCCGGGGAACCGAAAACAAGCAGGGCGATCCCTAATGGAGATTGGGGAAAATATCTTAATGGCAGTGGGAGAAAACAAAGCAACGGGTGGAGGGGGGTTGGAAGGTGACCTCTGAGTAGGGGAGTGACCGGGGATGTTGAAAAAGCAAGGATGTGGCACAAAGGGGATGGGCAGACTCGGAGGTTCTCTAGTACCAAAAAATAAAATCAGGAAAGGCCAAGAAAAGCTTAAAAAGCTAAGAACAGCATCTATTAACAACAGACCTTTGATCTTAACCAAAAAGGCCAAGCACAAAAGTGTTACGGACAGACCGACCGACGAACCAACAGAGTGACTTATAGAGCCTCTTGCACGCGACTAAAAAACAACTTACGAATAAACTGAAAGAATTTCATTTGTTTGCTTTTATTCTTGAAACTGCTGTTCGAACATGTTTTCCCTCACATATACACACCCACACGTACACACACACGCATATACACAGCCTCATACACACACTCACATTCATGCGCATACACACACCCGAGCTGTGACATCACTTCCTTTTAAGTGAAAACCAGACATGCGCACCCAGAACACTAACTCCAGTATAAAAGTCAACAAAACCTGTCAACTTCCCTTTTTCGTCCAGACCAGCGTTCGACCTGTTGAGTCGACGAACCGACTGCGTGCTCTAACGTCACTTTCCCTGCTACTGTAATGTGGTATAAGCGTACGTACACTTTATACGCTTTCTCTCTCCATGAACTGGATTGACTTTCTCACTCTATCTCCCCTTTGGTTTTGGTCCATCAACACGGACATGTGTGCGACTCTCTACTGAGCTTAACCTTCTCTTTCTACAGGCCGGCTTGCCACTTCGCGTTTCTCTATTGCATTCCCCTTTCCTTCCACGCGCATAGTCGTCAACGTCCGAATGAACACGTGTACACCCAAGACTTTCATTTCTCAACAGAAAATAAGCGACATGTTTATTTTATTCCAGCATTTGAGTTCTTTGTTTCCTTCATTCAATTCGTTTCATTATTTTTTCTTGTAGCGAGTTAGGGTATTTATATCCTGGTCCGCAACACTGCTTATACAGAATCTTTAAGTGTTCCAGGAACTATTTTATTTTATATATAAAAATGATGAAACATTTTTTACATTTTTAATTTCGTTTGGAAAAAATAACTAAAAAAACTCTTTACCAAATAAAATAATTTGGTAATCTAGCGTGAAAAAATAATTTAGTGTAGGCAGTAAAAATGTTTTTTTCTTTTGTTTTTTTTTAATATTACATGTGGAAAGTCAGTAATAAGCTTTATCTCGAAATAACTCCGTGTAATTAGTAAAAATAAGTTTTACCTAAGTTCTTAACAAAAAAAACAAACATTTTTACTGCCTACAGGGAATTATTTTTCCTGCTAAAAAGAGCAAGATTAGAAGCTAAATTTTTTATGAAAAAGGAGCCAACAAAGGCCAAATTGAAACTTAAACCACACTTTTAGAAACACCCCCCCCAAACGAAAATTTCCTTTATTTACGAAAAAAAAAAAAAAAAAGCCAATGAAAAAAGTGCCTTTACAAAAAATAAAAAATACGCCAATGAAAGGAATTCCATTTTGTTAAACTTTTCGCAAGTTACGCATGCGTTAATGTTTATAAACGTTATTTTTTCTAAGTCACGATGTCATAAATCGTTGTGGTACGGTTGGCAAAAGCGTTTATCACTTACCTTTTCTCTTCTTTCCCTCTTACGCGGTTAAGGTTCGAGTATGCACGTGCGGCATTTTTTTTTTTTTTTTTGTCGCACGGGCTCACTGTTATTTTTATTGAAACAAAAGTGGTTTTGATTCATTTATTTTAGTTTTTGGGGAGGAGGGGGGGGTTTCAAGCGCACAGGCAACAAAAAGTACTTAATATCCGGAGAAAAACCTCTCTTTTTATCCCTTCTGCCGAAATATCTGGTCGAGAGGGTATTTTTTTTTTTTTTTTTCCGGCAATTACATTTACAGGTTTTTATCTGTTCCTTTATTTTTTAAATTGTTGTGCGACGTCGCTATAAGTGATTGATATCCTTAGTATAGCAGATGTGTTCTGAACGTAGCTTCATCTCGACCCAGGCAACGCCAGGTACCCATGCTGGTATATATATATATACATACACACACACACACACAAACTGATGGAAAAAAGTGAGGAAATATATATATATATATATATATATATACACACACACACACACACACACACACACACACATATATGCATACACACGCGTGTGTGCTACAGAAGATCAGAACAACATCAGTACCGTTGGTTTCAAATTCGAACAAAGGTTTATGTCAGGCTCACTTTAACCTTTATTTATATCTGTCACTTTGAGAAAGTGACAAGGTAAAGCCTGGGAAGATGGATCTCCTAGAACTAACCAGAATTGTATTTTAGCGCAGCAGAAGTAAGAGTACCACAGCTACATCGGGCCACACTGTTAGACTGCTTGTCCAGAGCGTTTTCAGGTGTGCCAAGATATCAGGGTTTTTTTTTTTGTTTTTTTTCTCTCTCTCTTCCGGAAGTTTGTTGATCTGAAAAAATTCTAATCAACCAACCCAATTATGATTATTGAATTAACCAGTTGTATTCGACTAAATAAACGGAGAAAGAATTCTAGAAAATTGGTTTATAAAAAGGCGTTCAATAATACTTAGATGGGCAAGTCCAGTCTTTAGGTTCTAATTGGCTGCTAGTCTGCTAGTCCACGATTGAATAATCTCTACTTATACATAAGAAACTTTGTCAGTGTGTATGTGTATCTGTGTACGTGAGTTCGTTCCCTATGGACTCTGAAACGGTTGGGCTGAATCTTTAAATTTCACACAAATGTACTTTGTGTCTAAAAGTGTTCTTAGATAGGTTTTGTATAGGAATGCCTCTGATAAGTATCAAAAATCGATACTCGAAAAAATCTGATTAAAGAAAGACAATCCGATTTTGACCAAAGTGAACACCCTTATACAGCCTAACCTCACAAGTGCATTTGAGAAGTTTTATCACTGCGCAAGCAAAAGGATCTGACACATAAAACCACAATAGGTTTTTTGATAAGACATGCGCGTTCGACATGGATGTTTTTGTTTAGAGCACAATTGAACCATGATACTTGACTTTTACATTTTAAGCTTTAATATAAGCGATTTTATAAACTTATTTTCATAAAATCAACAGTAGATTCTCTACAGTCCAATGTATTATGGACTAAGTCACTGCGGGGGAATCATGTGAAGCTTCCTACCAGTGCACTTCAGTTGGTTCACAACTAGAGCAGGCAATTGATCGATTTGATTGAAAAATGGTCAATTTCACAGATTTCAATGACAATCGGAAGTGTGAAACATTCGTTGATCCTCATTCAATTAGAGGCAATGTTGGGTCTCCCTGCTAGTTTATTGTATAAATATTGATTCGTTCAAGCCAGAATTTTCCTATCAGTCTTATGTGGGTAAGTGTCAATATATGGCATAATCATATTGACACACAGATCACAGAAGCAATGTTGAACCTAGTCAGTGCCAGATAGGTGACCAATTTGCAAATTCCAGGCGCTGTGTGGAGGAGGACATCAACACCTCCCTGCAGAACTTGCAATAACCTAACGTTATCATCTCCTCTAATGGGGAGATACATGTGACCGGGGATCGCTTATTGAATTTCATACTCCTATGGAACTTTCTCATTTGTAGGAAGCTGGTTAAACCCATATGGGGTTAGTGCTGTTTTCAAGTGTCAATTTGCGTCTACAATGATGATTCTGATTCTTGAGCCCTAGAAATCTTAAGCTTGCATTCTAGACCTTATATTGATTCCATATGCCATCAAACTGTATACTCTCTGGAACACGATCAAGATCCCTGCATGCACTCAACTTCTTCGCTCTAGAATCCATCAATTTGCTTGGATACTTTTACACACACACCAGGGCTTTACATTGCGAGTGAAACAGTCAGATTTGTGAGTGATTTTTCAAAGTGGCGACTAGAAATAATGAAATGCTTATCTTTTGGCGATTGTGTTTTTTTTTTCACTGACAATCTTCCAAAGCTCACTACTGAGTGAAAAATATCTTTTCAACTTTGTTCGTTTTATAAAAAAAAAAGAAAAAAAGTTATTCAAACAACAAAAGTTTAATAGAACAATATATATTTTTTTAACGAAGGCTGTTTAAAAAAAACATCTGAAGAAATTAGAATGTTTATACCTTCAAGTATCAACATAAAATTTGTTGTATATTTAGAATTACACTTATGAAAAAAATATTGAAGAAAACTTTATTATGTACATGATCATCACAGAACGAGGGTGTCATAATCCAAGAATCACTTGGGTTCGGCTAGTAAACGAAAATATTTAAATGTCAAAGGTCAACTAAAGATAAATTTGTCCTTAGACTCTGCACACGCACTTTTCTTTTACCCTTAAGGCGCTACAATTTGAGATCATGTCTAATAGAAGGGAGTTGAGCAACGAGATGTCTATGTACACTACATTTAAGCTTCGATAAGCCAGTACAAGTAGGAAATGGGAAGGAAATTCCAAAGTCTAGCAGTTCAAGAGAAGAAACTACTAAAGTAGAAAGCTTTCTGGAATCGAGAGACCTCAAAATTGAAGGGGTAGGATTTTAGTTTGTCGGATTAGTTGGGGTATGTACATTGAAGGGGAACAAGTGCTCGGAGTTCATTCGAGTATATTTCATTAAAGTACTTGTAAATGAGACATAGGGATGCTACATCATGGTGATGGGCCAGAGGTTGGAGCTTGGCACATAGTGTAGGACCGATTAGATTTGAGACTCTTTTTGGACGCGGTCTAAGAGCGAGAGACTAGTGGTAGATGCACCAGCCTAGATGTGATAACAATAGTCCATGCATGTGTGAATTGCAGCTTTATAAAGATATAGGATACACTCTGGTGTTAGTAATTTTCTAGCACAGTAAAAGGAGCCCACTTTCATTGCCGCTGCCTTTATAATGTCCTTAATGTATTTATTTCAATTCATGTTGAGAACAGGTTCAGGAGAAACGTTACACATGGATGTGAAATTTCAGTTTGTGATCTGCGCCACATATAAAGAATTACTCCTTTCTCAATGTATCCATCTAATTTACATACATGTCTGTATACACCATAAACACATATGTAAATTAGATGGCAAAATAATAAGTTTTTTTTTATTTTTATAAAATAATAATGATCTATATTATATTTCTCTTTGTGCGTCTGTTCATTCCACTTTTTCTCAAAAACTACTGGACCGTTCTGCTGAAATTTTGTATGGACCTTTATGATAAGATGCAGCGAACTAAGTATCATGGTATCTGTTCAATGCACAGTTAAGGATTAATAGGGATTAGTATTTAATGCAAAAATTAGCACAAATTTAACCATCAATTTGGCATAAAGCACTAATTCTATTCTAAATCAACATGCTATAACTTTTGTCCATTTAAAAATGGGCTAAAAAGTTTAGTAATAATAACAATAATCTATATAATTGTAAATTTTCGTGCCGGCCGTCCCTTCTTGCTTGCTTGAATCTTACCTTCAATGATCGGGCGATTTAAAAAAAAAAGGGGGGGTGATAGGTGAAATATATATATATATATATATATATATGTGTGTGTGTGTGTGTCTGTGTATGGGCGTGGCTCAGAGTATAAGGAATGAGGGTAGATAGTTATTTTTTGGTTTCGATTCTAGCTGATGGCACCCAAGTCATATAGTTTTTCAGTTTTTATTTCACTACTATATATTAGGTTCAATATAACAATCGATAGAATTGTCTCTATAATAATAAATATGTAATCTGCTTGAATTAAAATATCATATTTAAGCATAAAGAGATTTATTATTTTTGTCGCAAAGAATGCCTTAAAAGATATATCATCTATAATATAAATATGAGATGTCTATTTAAATATATATATGTATGTTTGTATATCTGCCTAAAACTTTCGACAGAGGCAACGTATTTTCATGAGATCAGTATCATTTTGAAGCTCAACCCCTTTGGACGACAAATATCGAAAAATTGGCTAAAAACATTAATTTCTTCACCCTCAACTAGGCACTTTTCTACAATTCGATTGACTAGCCTTAATTTAAACCTTCGCCACCTCCGGTTTGGTGATGGGCGCGATGGCAAAGACGTTGCTTTTTTTTCGCGTTCTTTTCCTTCTTTGCAGTACATGTTCAAGCCTGCCTGCCTACTACCCCTCCCCTTTTTTTTTTTTGCGCAGTACACACACCTCCAAACACCTGCGCAACGCTGGGCATCCAGGCTAGTCGTTTATGAATTTTTTAATGAAATCAAAGTAGAATAGTGGTAGTCGTGACTCAACAGGTCACAGATATACATGGAAGACGTTATACAGAAGAACGTCTATTCGGTAAGTGTGAACTGCAATTTAATTTTTACAATGTTACTCTTGTCGAAAAGTGTCGCCGTTCTGCCATGTACAGCACTTGATATTTGGAAATGGTAATTCATCCAGTACTGACCAGGTTAAACTTTGCTTAATTTTGGTGATTTAATGAGAATCAGTCTATTCATGTGATTATTTAGTATTCCAGTTAATCTTTATTAAGATAACCATGCAACTTACAAATTCAATAATTATTTTAAAAGTGAAACAACAATGATAGTAATTAAAAAAGCAAAAAAAAAAAAAAACTCCTGGGCAACGTCAAATATGGTACAACTTATTATCCCCCCCTCTCTCTCTCTCTTTTTCTTTCTTTCTCATTATATACACTTGCAAAAACCAAAAGAACAAGAAAAAAAGATTACATTTTTTTTTTTTTTTTTTTTTTTTTTTCGAATGTTACAATTGTTTTGACATCAACTTTATATTACTCAAAAATTTTCGAGGTTGGCATCCCATCAGACTTATTGAAAGAAATAGAAGATTGATACCTATCTGAACATCCCGCAGTGTGGCTTATAGATTTTCATATATTAAACATTTGGGAAAAAATTTCTAATGTATATATAAATAAATGATCTTGTCTGTCTGAGTAAGGAATAGTCCCTACCAAACTACTGTCAATTTTTGATCTACATACTTGAGAATTGATATGTAGGGGATTTTAACCTGTGGAACAAATTCAATTTGGTTTTTAACTGGTAAAAACAGCTGCTAAAGGGTCAAAATTGAAAAAAAAAAATGGAACTTGATAGGTGTATGTTAAAGTCGGTTAATTTTTAAAGTTTTCTTTTCATCTGTTGTTAACTCAGTTATGAATAAGACTGGATTGCTAAATGTTTTGGTTTCGATACTAGCTGACGGCATCCAAGTAAATTTTTTTTTAAGAAAGCGTTTCAAATCAGTACTATATATTGGGTGCAATATAATAATAAAGAAATTAGCTCTATAATAATGAATATGATATCTGCATAAATTAAAAGATCATATTTCAGCATATTTTACAACTGGGCAATGCCAGGCGGCTTGCTAGTAAATATCATAAAAGGTTAACATTTTTCGCAAACTTTAATTAAATTGTGACCAACGGTCAATCTCTAGCGATTACAGCAATCATTGTAACTTATCTTATAATTATCTAGGAGAGATTGGTAGCTTGAAGCAGCCATTGACCCATCTCACTATTAGCGGACGGTTATTGAGCTTTATTCAACCATCTCCAACTAGCAGTAGGATGCATCTAAATATGATTTTTTAAAACAAAACATAAGAACTTATATTATATTTTTATATGAACTAATGAGTCACTACTTATCAAAGCTAAAAGCTACTTGAGGATAAGAGTTAATGAGATTATCAATTATATGATGAACAATACTATGGAAGGATTAAAAAAAAGGTCAGAGGTTACACGGAAATTTTGCTTTTCATTTTGCTACATGTTCACGAAAGGAAACAAGGCAAAAGTGTAAACCTCGATCCACAAGAAAGAGACATGCACAACAATTTGATAACAGGCTTGCTAAGTAGATAGGCATCAATATATACATTGATGTATGTTAGGGACAACCATTATAATATGTACATGTATGCATGAATGAACGAGTAATATGCGTCATAGTTGTGTCATTTGATTAGGAAAACTGCTTCCATTATCTTTAGGGATGATGAAAGAAATATGAAGAAGCGACAATTGTCTTCTGGCCTCATTCCGGAGAATATCCTTGTTCTTAAGAAATTATCATGCATAGTTATGATAGAAGCCGGCTTTATTTTGAATGGTAAATAGCACCATCAGAATTAAAGATAAAATTCAAATTTAGGAAATTCAATGAAAAAAAAATGGGGAGTGTGTTGGCTTCTCTGGGTCCATTTGCCTTTTTTCATTCTTGTTGATAGACGCGGACCTGCATGGAAAATAATTTTTTTATTTTTCATTACAATGTTCCGCTTCTAGAATAACCAAGGGCAGATAATTATTAAAGTTAAATTCAACCAACGCCCTTGTATTGCTTTGAAATAAAGAAATTCTCATTTTGAATACTCAAATATTTGCATCGTCATTCTTAGTGATGACCTATTTGTCGAAGGAATGTGCAGATGTAAGAATGCGAAAAGGACAGAAAATTACTTGGTTATCTTTTCTTTTTTTTGTAACTGAATCGCCACAACTTATCAAGGCCAAATGCCACTTGAGGATGGCATAAGTGTCAGAACCATGTTCGAACACTTGTTGGCATTGGCTTTGAACATGAGCAAGTTTTAATCTGTGAGGAAGAAATACCACAGTAATGTGTTCCACAGATGGGAAGCTCTTGCAAAGAACCTCTGTTCATGAAAATTTCGCTTGATACTAGGCGCACTATACTGTAGGATCTAGGGTAGAAAGAAAAGAAAGTTTCCCTTTGTTCTGGCAGAAAGATGTGTTCTTGCTGTGGATGTTTTACGAGGTTACACCAGAGATTTTAGCTCAGTCTAGCAGCTTCCATAGAAATACCGATAGAGTAGAGAACGACTAGAAACGTCTTTTCTGTGAGAAATGATAATGACTAGCCAATTTTTCAAAGTCATTTTCTGTTGTAAAGAGATGAGTTCTTGTGAAAGTTGTTGCAATATTTTTTATTCATAATGGGGTATGATCCCACACAGTCGGGCGATTCTATTTATAAACGATGCTGCTACGAACTGACGGATCGAATTAATTCACGTTCTGCTACCAACCAATCAGAAACCAGAATTGCTCCATAAATATTAAACCTTTTCTGTAGCAATTTCGCATGTTTTTTCTGTCTCGGCACAGTAAGAATATTTTGCTCTGTGGAACTGTCTACTGCAAACCAGTCACCTCTCAAGACTTGTTTAGAACAACGAACCATCGGAAACTGTTCTGAAACTAAACATGGCTTACACTTCTAGAGAAGTTTTATTGGGAGAACTATAGATTTGAGCTCAGTCGAGCTACTTCCATAAAAAAAAAACGATGAAGTAGAAAGAACTAGTAACATCTTTTGTGAGAAAGTGGCAGAAAAGAAGAGATCATTCTCCACTAGATTTTGAAGCCAATTCTGAATTTAGTCGACGCTAAAAAAGAGAGTACCAAGCGGAACAGCATGAAGAAGGAACATGAGGACAAATTAGTGAGGTTTTTAATTTATGCAGATTGCATGTATTATTATAGGAGCAATCCTCTATTGAATATTATGTTACAAGGAATAATTCGTCCGGTTGACTAATTCACAAAAAAATTTTTAAAAATAATAATGATAATGTTGTTCATCAAATTCTGCCTGTGTTTGTTTACAATATCACGTCAGGTAATATTTGGGTTTGATGATGAATGCTCTGGAAAAGTCACTTCTGATTAACGTTTAGTTTTAAAATATGCAAACAAAGAAATGATTTGTGGCAGTTTGAAATGGTACCTCTTTTATTGTAAATTGAATTCATCAATAAGAAAAAATTAGAATAAAATGGTGAGGTACACCCGGGCTTGAACAGGGGATCATTTTATCTGTAGTCGAATGCTCTACCACTAAGCTATATCTCCAGATTATAATAAACCTGTTTTTTAAAGTGATTTGCTAAAATGTTATTATCTCCCTTGCCAGTGTAATCTAAAATATTCCCCTGCAAAAATTCTTTTTCATCTATAAGAGAGAAAAGCTATTTTTAAGATCAGATTTTTTCGATTTTCGATATTTATCAAATGAATTTCTGTACAAAACATATCTAAGAACACGGCCAGACAGATAAATTAGCTTTGTGTTAATTTTGCAAAAGATAGGCTCAGCTATTTCGGAACCTATGAAGAAAGAACTCACACACACACACACACACACACACACAGTGACTTTTATATAATAGTAGAGATACAAAATCTGGAAAAAAAAAAATACTTTAAAAGAAAAATGAAAGTATCTACAATCTCGCTTTTAAGAATTCCCCAGTTCTAGAAGTGGACGTGTAAACTTGAGTTTGTCTGCATTCACTGCACGGATTGTGATCATTTTAACTTTTTCTTAATAACGGAACTCGTTAGTGCTCAGATATATACCAAATAAAACCCCCAAAAAACAGAAATGCCACCTTCAACAGGGAATAGTTTCGTTGCAGTCAGTCCATTCATTTAGTATTAGAAGACCTTTTTTAATGGATCGCAATGCCCTCTAACCATTATGCACACGCTATATTATGATAGTGGCAATTTTTGTGTGAGTCTTTATCAGAGCACTGACGAGTGCTGAGAAAAATTGAAACACATAGTGAACTTTTTATATATTAGCACGGGCCTATAATTAAAAAAAAGAAAAACATTTTTTTGACGAACATAATGAGTTTTTGTCTCCTGTAAAGAAAAGGCGATTAAAAATTAAGAGTATTTATAGCTCTGTAGTCGTGCACTATGGAACTGTTTTTGTTGTTAAAAACGTATATTTGATTAGAAATTTTTGATATATTTTATTTTTCGATTTTGTTACAAAAAAAGATTCAATTCTGTTTTATGGAAAAAAATCTTTATGCTTACGTGGAAAGTGTCATATATATATATATATATATATATATATATATATATATATATATATATATATATATTGAAGGAGGTTAAAGAAATATTGAAGGGTACTTTAAATGTCAAACTATTAAGATGTGTGAAGAGCATATGAATACCTCCCCCAATTAATGATTTTTCCTTATTATCTCGCTAAATAAATCTATATATACCAATATATGGCTTTGTCTTGCCTATAATGCCTAATATATATAAAACAGTTTTTTGGTAGTCCTGATAAAGACGTTGAAATGTTGATTGATCCACGTAGACTTTTGACAATGTTTGCATGTTTTTTATATATGGATTCTCCTGTCAGTTTTGTCGTATGATGTCTGCACAATAACTAAGTTATTCAAACTGAGGTAGTATCTCTCCTAGTGATTTTGAACGCACCCCTAGATACTAACCTGGAGATTTCTACGTTCTGTATGTTTTTAAACTGACGATTCCACACACATATATATAATCATCCATAGACTCTTTTGCTATATCACAGTGCGGTTAGACTAGTACCCATCCCAAATCAGGAATCGAACCTTCAACTATCTAGTTGATAGTCAGTAGTACTACCTCCAAGCCATGGGATTGGCACTCGTAAATCCTATCTCCAATATCTTTATATAAACATCGATTGCTGCTTTCAAAGTACTTCATTTGTTTATATACAATCAAGGAGTTTTTCATTATGTTAAGTAGCAGGCAATATAATTTACCGAAATTTCTATATCCAATAAGAGGGGCTTATATAGTCATTCACAGACAGACTATATTATAAATAAGTGGGGAAGTGTGAGTGAAAGAAAGAAACAAAAAATAAAAAGGATAGAAAGAAAAGGAGAGAAAGCGAAAAAGAAAGAAAGCAAGAGAGGGAATAAGTACAGACAGAGAGAAAAGAGAGAGAGGAGAGAAATAGAAAAATAGAGATGGGGGCAACTTTCCAAGCACTCCTCAGTTTCGAATGTATCTGAAATGTAAAACAAGAAACTTGAAATTCCAGAAAGCAAACAACTTTTGTTCCTAAACTGCTTGAAGGTCACCCCCTCTCTTTTCCCATTACTTATGGTAGGGTTCATTCAAAAGAAAGCTGGGGACGCAAGCAAAAAGTTTACCGGCTGTAGGCTCATTATTTGTATGATGAGCAGAAATCCAACACCATCAAGGGAGAAAAAAAAAAAAAATCCAAATTTTAAGAATAAAAGAAAAGCTTACCAGTAACACGGAAGGTATTTCAGAAAACATTCATTCCTTAAAGCCACACATTTTTTACTGGTGAACTCAATGGTTAGAGCTCAGAACTGGAAAATTAAGTTTAAAAGTTTCTTCTGAAATCAAATGTAATGTTAACCAGAAGCTTAGATACGGTTACCCAACACGTTGTATTCAGTCTATGTCGCAAAGGAGACCAAGACAAAGAATAACTCCAACTCTTTTGTAACAACAACATTTATTTCCTCGTTCTCCCGCCATGTGTGACCTCCCATTACGGCTGTGACGTCTCTCACGTGATTGCCTTCTTTCACATGCTTTCTCTCCTTTTCTTATAGTCTTTTTCCTTACAATGACGTCATGCCGCATTTAGTATGCATTTGCATGCACCCGTTTGTGCTCTGTTACTCAAGAACACTAAAACTTTTCAAATGATTGTCCCTATTTACTTGCCTCCTCACGAGGGTAGAATTAGATATAAGGTTGGTTTCTAACATGGGGAGGGGGGATCCAGCTACCTAAAAGGAGGTATTTGGATGAGGACAAAAATAAAAATTAACTCCATCTACAAGGCTTACCCCGATAACCGAAGACAAAACAGCTACCACATTCGATTGCCCGAATGAATAAATGTTTAATTACAGTTAATATATGAAGCTGTCCGGAAAGTTCTTAGCGTTTTTTAGCCAAAGAAGATAGAAATAAGATTTCTCCTTTCTTAGCAATATTTATTCAATGAAAATGTTCATGAATTGTACTCTTTTAAGCTTCCAACTCTTGTACAAATGCTCTAGTTGTGATATTTCGATTTTCTTCAAGTTTTGTTATCAAAACATCAATATCAAATTTTTAAAGTATTCCACTGCCAAGTGTCATCTTCAAGGCTGACGTTTCTAATTTTGAATTTTGAAAATCACTTTCAAACAGTTGATTCTCAGCTGTGCATGTAATTGTGAGGCAAGAGTTGTGCAGTCCCCAACTACACCTCTCCTGAATCGGCATTGTTAGAGTTCAGTGGCAAGGAGAAGTCCAGGAGAATTGGAAACAATGCCGAGGTATGCGGAGAGTACATGTAGCTCCTGGAAGTCCCAAATCGTCATCCATTTAGTACTGACCAGATTCAATGTTGCTTAACTTTGGTGATCCAGCAGGAACCGGTGTGTCAACGTGATTATGCCATATATACCCAAGTCGTATATATATATATATATATATATATATATATATATATATATATATATATATATTTGTTTTGATCTTATTATATATTAGGTTTAATATAATAATCGGTAGAGAATTATCTCGATAATAAACACGTAATCTGAATGAATTAAAATATCATATTTATGCATATTTTACTACTGGGTAATGCCAGGTGGCCTGCTAGTGAGTGTGTGTGTGTGTGTGTATATATATATATATATATATATATATATATATATATATATATATATAATTTATTTTTTGGAAAAAGGATTTCAGCAGAGTGCTCTATTATAAGGAAAAATTCGAAAATAAGAGCGTATTTATTTGTTTTATTTATGTTTTATTTACAGAAAGTTTAGATGAGATGAGTCATCGGTTCCGTCGGTTTCAAACCTGATAATTGAGGACCATTTTGGATACCCATATAAAGCTCTCTTCAGCCGATACTCATCTCTCAAGGTATCTAAAACGGTCCCCAATTATCATGTTTGAAACCGATGACTTATCTAAACTTTCTGTAACTAAAACATATCTATATATATAAAAATCTAGGCACCGCCAAAAATGGCCGCAAAATCAAGTTGTTGTTGTTTTTTAAAACGAAATTACATTTATTAAAATCCATTATTTCTGAGTAACTTTTTTTTTTTCCAGAAAGATAAAACCCTGAATTTTATCATATAGAAAACAGAATAATGTAAAACTTTTTCTACTATTTTTAATTCAATTTTAAATGTTAAATTTTCCCAAAAAGTTAACAATTGACATTTTTTGTCTTGCACAAAAAACGTACTTAAATATTTAAAAAAAAGGGTTTTTGAAATAATTAATTAATTTATTTATTGTCTAACTAAGATTTAGGATGATTTTCTAAGAGAATATGCAAAAATATTATAATATAAGTACCTGAATTTCAAATAATTCCACTTATTCATATAGGTAACCAGATATTCGCGTTGACGTAGAGTTCAGATCGACTCTGTTTACGTTTTCGTCTGATAAAAAGCAAACTATGGAAGACCAAACAGGCCAAAAAAAACTTATTTTTCAGTGACGAAAATTTCAATGTATTATTAAGCTAAGGCTGGCCAGTACCAGATGGGTGACCATTTGCATGCGTTTGGTTTTTAATGTGTATGTGTGTGGGGGCCAGACTCCCCAAAATGGGGGGGGGGGGGGCAATTTAAAGCAGAATAAAAAAAAATTATTTCAGCGCGTTTGGTCCACCATAGTCGAAAGGCGGCAAACGTTTTCAAACGGGATCGAAAAAAATGATGCTATTTTTAACACAAAGGGCACAATATTTATCGAATTTTTTTTTTTGGTATCGATTATTCAAAGCATGCCCTGTTTAATAATGGTCATGCATTATTCGGCTCGCTAAAAAAAAATTGTTAATTTATTTATCAAAAATTTTAAAATAGCTTTTTTCGTATAAATATTAAAAAAAAATTTTTTTTGTTTTGCTTAACTTAAATTAATTATTTTACTTAACATATTCACCGAATTTCACACTTCAAAACTCAAAAGCGGGATAATTAAACACAATCGAAGTTCTGATATTCAGACGTCAAAATAAGGTATGCAAACAATTTTTTTTTTTTTTTTTTTTTTTTTTGGAATCTATAATTCTGTCCCTTACAACACAATATGTTGATTTCAGTTTCAGATGATTATTTTAAGCATATTTGTTCCCACTTCAAAACAAGGGGGGGTTTTGTAAGCAAAAATATATATATATATAAATATCGTTTATGAAAAATAAGTACACTGTTATAAAGTTCATACTTCTCCTAATAATCGCTAAAAATTTCGTATTGATCGGATAATTACCTGATTTTTGGTAGATTTTTAAAAAGACGGTCCGTCAAAAAGTACTGACCTGCCCCCCCCCCCCCAGTTCTCGGTTCGTTAGTTATTCATAAAACGATATTTCTATATTACCAATTTAATTGAAATTTTCAGACGGTCTATCCTTAGAGTCGAGGAATGTTTTTATGTTATTAAAATAAATTAAAATTGCAAATTATAAACTTAATTAAAATAAAAATATTTTTCATAAGTCGATTCTGCGAGACGCTTCTCTGTTTTACTTCTGGTAACTTCCGTTTCAACGATTCTCAAATTACAAGATTTTAATCGATAAGTAACAAAAAACATCCCCTATTTTTAAAATTTAAATCAATTTGTTTATCTTCCCAATTTTTAAATTTTAAATTCATTTGTTTATCTTAAGGCTTTTTCACCCATCAAACATTACATTTTAATTGTTTAGTTTCTTTCACGGCATTGTTTATATAAATAGTTGAAAAAAAAATACACAAAGTTTGTTTCACCTTTTTTAAACTATAAAAAAATAAGAAAGTTGCTGTTTAATTTTTACGACTTGCCCCAGTGTATTATAAACACCCTAACCTCCCCATGTTAAAAACGGTTTTCGGATTACCCCCCCCCCAACCTCGAAAGCCGTTCTTAACATGGGGAGGTTTTTTTTTTGGGGGGGGGGGGTACTTCGAAAGTCGTTTTTAACATAGGGAGGTTGGGGTGTTTATAATATGCTGGAGCAAGTCATAAAAATTAACGAAGTTGCTATTATTTATTACAAAAATTGCTTAAAATTTATTTATTTGACAAAAAAAATGACATTTTCTACAAACAGTTAATAAGAAATACAAATGAACGGTAGGTTTTTTTGTATTTTTTTTTTTTTTCTGGGTTTTTTTTTTCTGTTGATGTTTTTACATTTAAAACTTTACTTTACTTTTCCTAGCGTTAAGCCGAGCCGAACGCTGAGAAAATAATTCATTGTGGATTTATTCAAACAGTCTTTTGGAAAATAAATATTTAAAATAAAGTACCGCTTATGCACTTATGTTATCATGCTATTTTTTACAATAGTATTTTCATTCAAGTTTTACAATATCTTTTTGTTTATTAAATTTTGTTAGGTGAAAGTACAGATAATCTTAGAAAATGGAACAACAAAAAATTGTGTCCCCACACGTACTGGGAAATTAAGCATGTAAGAAACATGCATTTTTTTCCATTGTGTCAAATTGAGCCACAGCAGTGCATAGCAGGATACAGCTAGTAGTATATGTATGTATGTATGTATGTATGTATATATATATATATATATATATATATATATATATATATTAATGGACTCTCCCGTCGATTTTGACATATGAGGTTCCTCTACAAAAATTAAGTTGTTCGGAAATCCACACAGATGATTTGTTTATAAGGTTTTGTGTAGAACCAACCACATTTTTTGCTATTACTGCTAATCCTTGTCTGTGCAGATGACTGCCACAAGACAAAGCACACAGTACAACACAGGTTTTTACATCAGTTACCTTCTCCTAGATGTCTTAACTAAGACTGGGGGTACATCGCTCCCAATGAATTAATGTGCCTCCAGATACCAACTTGGAAATATCTATGATGCAGCACGGTACATACAGCACCTAGCCTTCCCAAATCGTCACCCATCTGGTACTGGCCAGGTTCAATGTCGCTTAACTTCTGGCGAGAACCTGTGTGTCAATATGCAGCACAATCATATATATATATATATATATATGTATATATATATATATATATATATATATATTACACTTCAGAGTGAGGGTTCATTTTACCATATAAATTTAGCGTAAAATGATCCCTTGCTTCCTGATAATTACTAATACTGATGTTATCATTTGAGGTGTGAAGCGGACACAGTGAATGCTACTTTATCTAGAGAAGCGTCACGGACTGTCCACTAGCATGTTTTCAAAGTTAAATTTCAATATAATTTGCCGAGTGTAGCAGGTTTTTATCTATGATTCATATGTTGTAATCTAAGGGTTAGCGGTGACTAAAAGAGCAAAAAGATCTGATTTTTTTTTTTAAGCATGTGAGATCGGAAAGAGTTGAAGTTAGATTTCAAAGAAACATGTAATACAAGATCTTGACAACTAAGACTGCCCCCCCCTCCAATTTAATTCAATTTATCTGGCAAAAAATAAAGCAAGCAAGCTTAAATTCCATGTAGGGAAAGGGTGGTAAGAATTTATTCAGTGGTCCAGCACCTGTCTAAATTTACCTTAAATTGTTGCATTGTTGGTGCTTTTATTACTTCTTTTTGAAGCCTATTCCAAGGTCTAGGAATCCTGATTGGAAAAGCGCCTCTCCAGTTCAATCAAGAATGGCAGTGAAATAGTCTCTTGTAGTGTCTGCACAGACCTCTTGCTTGGTGCAGGAGTGGATAATAGGTCCAAAAACGATTCTTTTAATTGGCATTTTTATTTAATTTTCTTAAAAGAAAAATATTCTACTGCTGATAGTAATACTAAAATAATGAATGTTGTAGACCAACATGAGATAATCGTCTGCATTCAAAAGAGAAAAGTATAAATTTCTTGAGTTGTAGATCTGATAAATTTTGTGCTATTCAAGTAGCTAATCTTTAAACTCTCTCCAGATTTTACGTATTAGATATGGAGCAAAGACCTGGACACCGTGTTTTAACAGTGGCCTGACGATGGAGACATGAAAAAGGAGAAAGATGTGAGTTTGAGGATAGAGAGCGCAACTACAGTGCTTGGAAACTCTGCAGCAGCAATTTTATACTTCGCTTAACATGCGTTAAAAAAAAAAAATGATGGTCAAGCATGGAAGATTTGCTGCGAAATCCTGGTTGAATGACAAATTTTAACAGTGAATTGGATGCAGTTCTCTGAATATGTCAAAGCAACGTGTAGTATCTGCTGGATTAAGAAAGCATATCAGATGGCTTTTGATTGCAGTTAAGCAAATTATCTCAGACCTTGGAGGGGACAACAGACGTGATTGTAGTATTAATGATTACATCAAGATCTTGTTGTTGGATTACTTAATTAAATAGTTGATGTGAGAAGCATCTGTTCTCATACTACACTTCATCTGTCCTCCCAATGAAAAGGAAATCCTCATAGAATGAGAGTCCCTGCTCTAGTTCAGAGTTCCCATTTTGGGGAGCTGGATTTCTCCACATTAAAAAACCACCTTGTGTCTAACTGTAATATGGCCGTTACGTCGCAAATGGACAAAGAAATAAAGCAGGAATAGAAATAAATAAAAATCCGGGTCAGCATGTTTTCCTTTCTTTATCGTTACTTTCGCCACCACTTAAAAAGTCTCTCGTTGCCACATGTACATTTTAGCCTGCACGCGTTTCTCCTTCTGACCGCATGCTGGTCACAACTGGCCCATTTCTGTCCTCGCTATTTATTTGTCCATTTTCTTCGACGCTGATTTTATTTTCTGTCCCGAACATGTGCTGCATTTTTCTCCTTTATTTTCTTCCTCTTCTTGCGCCAACTTGCGCGCACTTCCCCCTTTGCATATGCTTTTTATTTTTTTTAACTATTGCTGCTAATATCTTCGCATGCTCCTGCTGATAGTTTCCAACAGGCTCACACACGTTCTCTTGCATAGGGAGGCAAGTATATAGCAACAGTGGATCAGACGAAGTTCTTTGTATATGTCATTAAACTGTTGGGTTGGAAGCAAAGTCTAGTATCTGCTCCGATAGTACGTTTCATTCAACAGTAAATCGGACGCAGTTCTCTGAATATGTCAAAGCAACGTGTAGTATGTCCACAGTGAAAGAGAAATCTTTCTAGACGGACAATTTCCTTTTTTTTTTTTTTTTTTTGCCAAACCAGAGTTCCCATTTTGGTAAACTGAAATTTTCCCACATTAAAAACCGACCTTGTGTCAAATTCTGCTCTTTAGGGAAGACATGTAAATAGAGAGACTCTCCAGAGATCGATGTACCATAAACTAAAAAATAAAATAAAAAATAAAAATCGAACGATCTAATCACCAAGCCAGCACCATCTGGCAAAAATTACTAGGCTAAACAAATCTAAGTAATTATAGCACCAATCTCAAAGTTTCAAAGAGGAATTTGGCACAGAGTAAGTTCTTGAGTGTCATAAAAACAAACAAACAAACAAAAAATGTCTACCATTCCTGGTTTCAGGAATCTCGAATTTAACAGAAATACAGTGCTAAAAATCACACTTCCAGGAAGGAAGACAACAGAAACTTATTAGCAGCCATTTTGAAAAGATGTTATTGCAAAAAGAGAAATTCTTAGATATATTTTTCCTGGTTATAATCCAAAAATTACTTACTGTGAAAAATGTGCTGTGTTATTTATAAGAGCGCGACTGTTAATGGGTACTAGTGGATATGCATGTTATAGACCATCCTAGCCAACAGAATTATGTTCATATCTGTAAGTATATTTAGACATGTTTTTTTTTGTTATTCATTTGTTATAAAACAGATTTTTGTATAATGAAATCTTTCATTGAAACGATTTTTGAAAAGCCTCATCAAACAAAAATTGCTTCAATACACGGGCTGTTTCATTGTATCATATATGTAGTAGCGGATATGCCCTGTTTTGAAGAGTATGTTAGGGACAGATTCATAGGGCTTTATTGACTTATTTTAACTGTAACCAACTAAAATATATACGTACATGTAAGTATATTTAGACATGCTTTCATTAAGGCAAAAGTTATCAAACAGCACAAATTTTTGTATGTTTTATTGAAACAAATTTATCAAATTATCAAACAACACAAATTTTTGTATGTTTTATTGAAACAAATTTCGAAAAATCTAATCAAACAAAAAAAAAATCAGTATTATTTAATAAAAATTGCTTCAATATATATATGGTAGCTTACTTCAGTTTCTACAGACTATGGATATCCACTGTAATAGTGTGTGGAATTTTTGTGGCAAGAGTTGCACAATCTCCAACCACATCTCTGCCGAGTCAACATTGTTAAATATCAGTGGCAAGTGGAGGTTCAGGATGACTGGAAATAATACCGAGATAAGCAGAAAGCACGCACAGTGTCTAGAATTCACAAATGGTCACCCATCTGGTACTAGCTAGGCTCACCGTTGTTTAACTTCGGTGATTGACACAAACCGGTCAGTCAACGTGATTATATCATATATATATATAGAGAGAGAGAGAGAGAGACAGACAGACAGACATACACAGACGGACTGTTTTGTTGTACCACAGCTCTTCATTGTGGATAGGCAAACAATTGCCTCAAGCCGTGACCAAAACTCAGAACATCCAAATGACATTCGGTGCTTGTAACCACTCAACAATTATCTGGATGCTGCTGACAGCCAGTGAAATCATTTTCTCAAAACTCCCCGTTTATAAAACACATTGCCACAGGACTGCTTTCTGGAGACTTCAACATCGTTGTTTTCAAGTCCAATATCAACCAATGCTTGTCATGTGGTTCCCTTAAACAAATTTTGTCCATTTCACACATTGTTTTCAATCCTCTTATAGGATCATACACCGGGCAGTTTCATTAACCATTATCCTTGTGTGGCTTTTGGTCTTGTTAAATGGTGATTCCTTAGTATTAAACAAAAATAAATAAAATATAACAAATATGGTTGCCTTTTTTTTTTTTTTTTTTTTTTTTTTCTCCTTCGGTGCCTGCAAAAAGAGTAAAGGTGTAAGGCATAGAAATCCTCAAAGACCGACTCCTGTGAAAAGAGGAAATGGCGTATAATGATTCCAGTGATGAATATAATAATGACGCTTTTATTATTGGTTGGTGAAATGGTCAAAGAGTTGGTTAAAAGCCAAAATGTTTAGTTAGAGATGTCTGATTCATAATAAAAGCTTTCAGATAATCTTTTTGAAATATTTATTTCTTTTCATCTATATTATATTTCTCTTTGTTTGTCTGTCCGTTCCACTTTTTCTTGGGAAATACTGGACTGATCTGTCTGAAATTTTGTATGGACCTTTGTTATAAGGTGCAGCAAATTAAGTATTATGGTATCCGTTCAGTGAACAATTAGAGATTAATAGGGATTATTAAGGATTAGTATTTAATATCATATTTGACCATCAATTTGGCATAAGCCATCCATTCTATTGGATAGAATAGGAACTCTAAATCTTCTAACTGCATCCTCAGCAATTACTGCCTCCCATACTTGTTGTCATCTCACCACGTTTTTTGCCAAGTAAGCCTCTGGCCAGCTTTGAGTAGGATTGAAACCGTTATTTTCAAAGCCAGAGGCTTACTTAGCCAAAAACGTGGTGTGACAACAAAAAGTATGGAAGGCAGTAATTGCTGAGGATGCAGTTAGGAGATACAGAGTTCTTATCCCGTTGCGGTTACCACCTAACGAAGGCCAGAGGAATGGCCGAAACGTTGTCAAACAACAACTAAAGGAAGATGAGGAAAATGTAGTCCGCAATAAATAGATTAATAAATAATACTCATCTCAATAATGAATTCCAATTAAATATGTATACCATCCATTCTAATTTATCAGGTAATAACTGGTTTTTTTTTTGGGGGGGGGGTAGTATATATTAACAGGTAAGAAACAGATATATAAATGATAATTATATAAAAATAAATATTATCAAAAACAAGATAAGTTACTCTTCTACCTAGCTAAGTTTTTGTGTTTTAGCATATTTTAAAGCATTTCTTATTCGATTTGAAAAACAAGTACTGCCGAGTTGATAAATTAAACTGACAAGATGGCCGACAAGAAAATGTCACCTTCTGAATGTCAATAATGGCTCAAACTTGAAAAATAAACAGAATACTGATAGAAATGCAACCAATAAGTATCACAGAGACACTTTTTAGATGCATAAAATACATTAAAACATACAAAAAAACAAACTTACCCAGCTAGGTAGAAGAGTAACTTATCTTGCCTTTGATAACATTTATTTGTTATATATTTGTTTATTTATCACTTTTCTGCTTTGATGTCTATTGTAAAACAAACATAGCAGTTTTAAAACCTGATACACTAACCATAAAACATCCTCTAATAACTTAAATAAGAACGATACTTCACTGTCTCAATATGCAGAGGTTTTAGCCTGGTCAAGCCTCCTGTCGGCACACATCAAACTGCAGCAGTATCAGTTTCCTTGAGCAGGTCATATATGCCACATGTCAGATTCAAGACTCCACAAAAGCTCCTTTATGATGAGTTGTTTAAAGGAAAAAAATGTAGGAATACCACAGAAACAGTTCAAGGACAGCTTGGAGATTTTCCTCAAACAGTTTGGTTTGTATTTTAACTTTTGAGAAAAGACAAAATGCTACAGAATCATCCCACAGGTGAACCATATGTGGGAGATACATCAGAGCTTGCATTGGACAGACAAGCCATTGTAGTATTATATTAGCATGCTAGGGCAACACCAGATAATCCTGATCGATTATTCTTATTAATATTGTTAAATAATATGTAACGAAAAATATTCAAAGTAAGAGTTTTAATAGAAAGGAATGCTACAAAATAAAATATGTCACTTAAGAATTTTAGCTGACACTTAATTTTTTAGATAAACAAAATATAAACAGTTTGTATAAGCTGATTTTGATTAATTGGTTGCATGGGTAGTGACGTAATGAGATAGCTGACACCTTATTTTGGTTACGTGGGTGGTGACAGATAGAGAAAGGGTTTAGATGTACACGTGAGTTTTAGTTGAGAAACGACACAGTCAAGAGTCAGGCTTGCTAGCAGCAGGATCGAAATAGATTGTCTCCATGTCCGGGAGCCAGGGAATATGAGATTAGCAAGATTTAACTATCACAAACCACACCATTTCGAGGTCCTCAGAACAATTGAATAATCACGGTCATCTTCAGCGATGAACAAATATCATCTCCATATATAGTATCTAAAGATGAATAATTGGGTAATGGGTAATCTTACATTTTATCTTTGTGTCAAGGAAAAATTAGCGATCATTAGATTTCCAGAGAGATGAATTATTAAACAAGAGATGAAGTGGGAATTAGTTGTAGACACTTCAAACAAATTACCTTGGATGAATATAGAAATAGCTAAGAAGTAGTGTCATGATAACCTCTAATATCATTACAATTATAAATATCAAAACATAAAAAAACATCATTATATATTGCAAACATATTGCAGAAATTATCCCTAACATCAGTAATAAATATTAATATCAACCTCTTACCAACTGTGGTTAGAATTCTTTAAGGTCACTTAGATCTAATTACTAAGAAAAAAATAACATGTTTGTAATAGCAGTAAGTAGTTATATATTTCTTACACTATTTATGTGTGTGTGTGTGTGTGTGAGAGAGAGAGGACAAATCTCAACTTATATACTCAACGATTTTTTGATCTACAGGCTTGAAATTTGGTATGTAGAGTATTCAGACATGCAGAAAACTTTCCAATTGCTTTTCATCCGGAAAAAAGGGATGCTAATTGAAAAATTGGTAGGGGGGGGGCGTCATCGGATTTTTATCTGTTTTTCAACTGCTTCACAACTGTGCATGTGGGAATTGTTCACGTGGCAGCTTCCTTTTGTTACGAATAAGTAGGTGTGAAAATACTTAAAGATCGTGGCAAGCTGGCCTAATAGTTATTGCACTTTACTCACTGCCTTTAGGTTTTGGTTTCAATCTCAGTTTGAGTATTTTTTTTACTTACAAGAAGTGCAATGTTTAGAAAAAGCATAATACTCGCATGCACGTGTCTCAGTTTAATTCAATTTTTTTTTTTTTTTTTTTTTTTTTTTTTAAAGGAATTTAATGTTACGTTTAATACTGGGCAACACCGGGTACATCTGCTAGTATATATATATATATATATATATATATATGTGTGTGTGTGTAATCGTGTGTAGTGCAACGGTCTCTACCAAACTACTCTGTCAATTTTTGGTCTACAGACTAGAAACTTAATATATAGAGGATTCGAACCGGTGGAACAAATTTGATTTTTTTAGCTAGCAAAAATAGCTGCTACGTGTAAATCGACTGAAAGTGTTCCTCTACGTATATGCAGATATACATTTATATGTTAGATTGTATTCATTTTTTAAATATTTTTTAAATATCCACCTGTCCTTAGGTCATATAGTGGCGAATACCACTGGAAAGCTAAATGTTTTGGTTCTGATGCTATCTGATGGCACTCAAGTCATAATTTTTTTTTTAATTTTCAAAATCAATACTATATATTGGATACAATACAATCAATTAAGAATTGGCTCTATAATAAATACGAAATCTGCATAAATTAATATATCAAATTTAAGCATATCTTATGACCGGGCAACGCCGGGCTGCCTGCTAGTATTGATATAAATTAAAGTTTTTCCTTTGTACAAATCTCTACTTATATATAAAAGGTACTTTGTATGTGTGTGAGAGTTCGTTCCTTATAGACTCCAAAACGACTGGGTTGATCTTTCTAAAATTTAACACAAATGTACTTTATATGTCTGGTAGTATTTTTAGTTATGTTTTGTGTCAAAAGGGCCACAATAAGTATCGAAAATCGAAAAAGATTTGATTAAAGAAAGAACAGGCTGATTTTGACCAAAGTTAACACTTTGATACAGCCTAACATAAGTGTATTTTAGAAGTTTTATCACTGCACAAGTAGAAAGGCTCAGCATATAAAATCAACAGTAGGTTCCTTAATAAGACAGAAGCACCTTCGAAATGAATGGTTCTGTTTAGGGCACAATTTAACTATGATACTTGACTTTTACATGTTAAACTTAATTCAAGCCATTATATAAAAATAATTTAATAAAATCAACCATAGGTTCTCTACTGTGCAATCTAGACTACAATGTATTGTGAACTAAGTCACTGCAATGAGACATGCTGAAGCTTCTTCCTAATTCACCGTGATGGGTCCCCAATTATAGCAGGCAATCAATCGATTTGATTGAAAAACAGGCAATTCCACCGATTTCGATGACAAAATCATTAAAAGTGTGGAACATATGTTGATCTTCATTTAATCCTGGGCAACATCAGGTGTCCCTACCAGTATGTATGTGTGTATTTTTTTTTTTATTCAAACACGTGCCACCAAACACAGCACATCGCCCAGACTTAACTTTTTCTATCTCAACTGGTGACTTGCTGGGATTAATACCAAAAAATGAGGAAAATGAAAATTTTGCTTCCAAGAAGCTAACTTTTGGATATCGAAAATCTTACTTCTTGTGTGTGTGTGGGGGGGGGGGCATATTAAATAATATAAATAACATTAGTTAATCTTTTCTAAATTCGGTATTTTTTTTTTTTTTTACATCGTGTAGTCACTGCTCATCAAGGCCGGAAAGCCACTCAAGGATAAAGGTTAATGGATACCGTAATGGAAATTTGATAAGGTAATTTATTTTAGAGGACAGCTCTTTAAGGACCTATTCACGTCAAACGACAATGTTAATAATCAGCTGAGAAGCATCTCCATAGTATTGTTTCACAGATGAGCAGTTGTAGAGGAAAAAAACTCTGCTCATGAAATTTTCGCTAAGATTTCAGCAGAGATAGAGAGTAATGGAAATTGCTGATGGTTGTTGTAGCTAGTTGGGAGTTTTTAGCGAAATGCTTACAGGGGGGAACCATAGAAGGAAACTCAGTCAAAGATCTACTATGAAAATAATGATAGAGCAAGGGGAGACTTGCAACGTCTCTTCTATGAGAAAGAGGCAGCAGAGAGGAGAGAGCCTATTCATTATAAAATGACATTTTGATTTTGTGCTTGTGAAGAATTATTATTACTAAAATTTTTAGAATAAATAAAAAGAACGGGAAAAGAAAATTAAAAAAAAAAAAAAAAAAAAAAGGAACACAAGGAACGGAACCTTCTATAATAACACAAGAGTGACACACTCAACCGTCATTGAACCTCTCCTTTACAGCATGCTTAATCTTGCTAATAATCGTTTTTTAGATTGTATTCAGAAGTTGAACCATTTTATTTATAAGGCATTCAAGAAAACACCTTGAGTCTGCTCTAGGTCTGCCAAGCCAGTGAGATATCTGATGAAACTCCCTGATATTTGCATATTAGTTTTGAAATAATAAAAGGAAGACGTTTTATTAACTAACTATTATTTGTTGTTGAATAAAATTTTTATACTTATGCAGTGTAAGGACCGTGTTATCGTCGGAATCGTATGGAATTTTATGGAAAATGCTGTAAGGTACCACACAAAAGTATTTTTTTTCTACACAGACACTAGCTAATTTTTTCTATAAAATATATATTATTTCTGTCAGTAACAAGCTAATTCAATGAAAAATTAATTGAAAAATGGAAACCATATTCTTGAATAATTATTGGACAATTTTTATGGAACTTTTGGAATATTAAAATTAAAATCGAGCAAAAATATTCATTGTAACTCAAGTTTCATAAATATTTTTTGGAATAACAAACAACTGATAGCAAACAAATCGTTTCTTTTTTTAATTTTATGATTTTTTCTTTTTACAATTTTTTTTCTTTTTACAATTTTTTTTCTTTTTACAATTTTTTTTTCTGTATACGATTTTTTTTCTGTATACGATTTTTTTCTTTATATGATTTTTTTCTTTATATGATTTTTTTCTTTATTCGATTTTTTTCTTTATATGATTTTTTTCTTTATATGATTTTTTTCTTTATATGATTTTTTTCTTTATATGATTTTTTTCTTTATTCGATTTTTTTCTTTATATGATTTTTTTCTTTATATGATTTTTTTCTTTATATGATTTTTTGTGATATTTTTTCTTTTCTGATTTTTTTTCTTTTCTGATTTTTTTTCTTTTCTGATTTTTTTTCTTTTCTGATTTTTTTTCTTTTCTGATTTTTTTTCTTTTCTGATTTTTTTTTTCTTTTCTGATTTTTTTTTTCTTTTCTGATTTTTTTTCTTTTCTGATTTTTTTTCTTTTCTGATTTTTTTTCTTTTCTGATTTTTTTTCTTATGATTTTTTATTTTTCTGTTTTTATTATTGTTTTCTTTTATGAGTTTTTTTTTCTTTTATGGGTGTTTTTTCTTTTTACGATTTCTTTCTTTTATGAGGTTTTTTTCTTTGAGGTTTTTTCTTTTTTTTATGAGGTTTTTCTTTTTACGATTTTTTATTATGATTTTTTTGTTGTTTAAATCAAGATAAATATTTAGATTTTCGTATATAATAAGCGCTGATAGCAAACAAATGCTTTCTTTATGATTTTTTTATTTTGATTTGTTGCATTGTTAAATCATCCAGTGATTCAGCGCCTTACGGTAATTTTCGTAAACTGCCCGAACGATTCGGACGATGCCAAAATTTATATTGTCCTTTTGGTTTTTAAGTTTTCCTTTTTTTTTTTTTTTCTTTGTAGGACAACTTATGTTAACCGATGCCGAACGAGAGCAGGGACTACTCAATCACATCCCACTGTCTGTTCTTAGCCGGATCAAGGCAATGGAGATGCAGACGGCCAAAATTTGTAAAGAAGCCATGGAGTTTGTACGCAACGAGGATGAAAAATATTTCGAGCAGATGCGATATCTCATCGAACAGCCATGGCTGCTATCAAAAAAGGAAACAAAAATTAACGAAAAGTTACGCTGGGATCCAAAACATTACAAAATGACGTTAGGCAGTGAGTACAGATTTTTCTTTCTCTTCACTATTTTTTGTTTATTCATTTTTTTTTTTTTCTACGGCATTCTTTTGGTTTGCCTTCTTTTTGAAAAAGAAGTATATTCTCGAAATTATCAAAGGTATTTACTATCCTGATTATCTTAAACAGTAAGTAATATTTACTGATTTATGTGTGAATGATTTTTAAAAATAAATAGATATACGGTACAGAGATTTATAATCGTTCGTTTGTCTGTTTTTATTCATAGATCATGTCACTTCAGCATCCCGGTATTCCACATTGCTAACAGCCTTCTCATACACTTACATATATTTAAAAATAAAAGGATGGGTTAGGTTAGTTAGTTTTAGACACAGCAACCCCTTATGAGTCATTTAATGCGGAAACGTAGGTAGATTTGTTGTATTATGTTGGATAAAGAAAAGTTGTAAATAAAGATATATATATACTAGCAGGCCACCCGGCATTGCCCGGTTGTAAAATCCGCTTAGCTATGATTTTTTGATTAATGCAAATTTCATATTTATTATATTATCTTGGACCTTATATATAGGAATGATTTAAAATTTAAAAAAAAAAAAAAATGGCTTGTATGCCACCACCGAGAATTGAAACCAAAACGTTTAGCTTACGATTTACTTTTTCCTTGGGCGTTAATGTCTGAGCTATGAAGACATGTTTGCTGCAAGGCTAAAAATTAAAACATGAACCAATAGCTATTATGTTACGCATGTATATTTGTAATGCTGTAATTTGACCTTCATCTGGCAAATTCCATTTTGTAATTTTCACACTTTCACACCGATTTCCCTTGGCTAAAATGCAAATATAAAGTTTTGCATGGATTTAAATATCCTATATATTAAGTTTCATGTCTGTAGACAAAAAAATGACAGGAGTTTGGTAGGCAAAATTTTTTAAACAAATATATATACGCATATATAAATATACATGGAAAGAAGTTTGTGTTTACTATAACCTTTTTACGCAAATATTACGCAAGTATAAATCATGTAAGATATCTGCATGAATATAATTGCATGTAATAGTTAACTAAAGATGATCATCTAATAAGAAAACCGAAAAAACTAATAGGAAATTAATTAAAACGAATGTTTTAAAGAATATGCAAATTAGCTAGATCTTTTGCAGATAAATGCAATTTCATGATCCATATATAACAAAGTTGTATTTTCTTTTTAAATAAATAGAAAAAAGGTTTTTTTTAATATGAATTTCAATACACACACACACACACAAAAATATATATATATATATATAAATTGGAGAAACCTCGGAGTAAATATAAGGCCAAAATAAGTTGTATAATTGATTTGAATATAAACATTTAAACA
>NC_136517.1:36576449-36591449 GCF_053919585.1 Euprymna scolopes
TTTATTTGTTCATTATACATTTTTCTTATACGTTTCCTTTTCGTTATAATTTTTATACTGTTTTACATGTCATTATACTTTATCATGCTTTACTGTAATATTTTATTTGCATTTTCTTTTTATTTATTTCTAGTAACACCATTGTATTAGGTTTTCTTTATTTAAAAATAATTTTTTAGTCTTTTTTAATTTTTCCTTTTTGGCTATTTTCAGAAAAAGGATGAAAGAAAGAATATTTCTTTCTATTGTCTTTTTTTTTTCAGAAAAAAATAGCAAAAAAAAATGGAAAAGGGAAGAAAGAATATTTATCAAAGGATTCATAACTACATTCATTTTAGCCCCCCCCCCCCAGCTTAGTTCTTTCTAGTTTTTCATCAGCTTTTTTGTTTTCGTTTTAGCTTTTTTTTTTCTCTTTGGTCTATCTATCCCCTTTTCTTCCTTTTTAGCTTTCATTAAGGTATTTTTCCCTTTTAGACTTCTTTTAAAGCTTTTGTGGGGGTTTCGTTTTTCTTTGTAGCCTTTTCCTTCTTTGTTTACTCTTTTCTTCTCCATTCTCTCCTCCACCTTCTTACTTTTCCCTTTCACCGTTCTTATTTTGATTGTTCAAACTTCTATCCCTTATTTTTCATCCCCTTTTTATATTTTGCTTATCCTTTACCCTTCATCTTTTTTCTCCTTGTTCTTTCTCCTTTTCTCATTTTGATTCCTTCCTTCCTCTTCCTCGTTTTGCTTCCTCTTCCCCCTCCTTTCATTTTCCCCTCTTTCCTCTTCTCGTTTGCTTCCTCGTCCCTTCTTCCTCTTTCAATTTTGCTTTCTCTTCCTGCCATCCTCTTCTCGTTTACTTTCTCTTCCATCCTTCGTCTTTTAATTTTGCTTCCTCTCCCTTTCTCTCTCTTCTTATTTTGCTTCCTCTTCCCTCCTTCCTCTTCACGTTTTACTCCCTCTTTCAATTTAGTTCCTCTTCTCGCCGTCGTCTTCATATTTTGCTTTCTCTTCCCACCATCTCTTATTTTTCCTCCTCTTCCTTCCCCATTTTCTCATTTTGCTTCCTCTCCCTTTGCTTATTTTGCTTCCTCTCCCTTTGCTTATTTTGCTTCCTCTCCCTTTGCTTATTTTGCTTCCTCTCCCTTCTCCAATCTTGCTTTCTCTCCCTTCCCCCTCTTCTCATTTTGCTTTCTCTCCCTTCCCTCTCTTATTTTGTTTTCTCTCCCTTCCCCCTCTTCTCATTTTGCTTTCTCTCCCTTCCCCCTCTTCTCATTTTCCTTCCTTTTCCTTCCCCATCTTCTCATTTTCCTTCCTTTTCCTTCCCCATCTTCTCATTTTCCTTCCTTTTCCTTCCCCATCTTCTCATTTTCCTTCCTTTTCCTTCCCCATCTTCTCATTTTCCTTCCTTTTCCTTCCCCCTCTTCTCATTTTCCTTCCTTTTCCTTCCCCCTCTTCTCATTTTCCTTCCTCTTCCTTCCCCCATCTTCTCATTTTCCTTCCTCTTCCTTCCCCATTTTCTCATTTTCCTTCCTCTTCCTTCCCCATTTTCTCATTTTCCTTCCTCTTCCTTCCCTATTTTCTCATTTTCCTTCCTCTTCCTTTCGCCTCTTCTCATTTTCCTTCCTCTTCCTTTCCCCTCTTCTCATTTTCCTTCCTCTTCCTTTCCCCTCTTCTCATTTTCCTTCCTCTTCCTTTCCCCTCTTCTCATTTTCCTTCCTCTTCCTTTCCCCTCTTCTCATTTTCCTTCCTCTTCCTTTCCCCTCTTCTCATTTTCCTTCCTCTTCCTTTCCCCTCTTCTCATTTTCCTTCCTCTTCCTTTCCCCTCTTCTCATTTTCCTTCCTCTTCCTTTCCCCTCTTCTCATTTTCCTTCCTCTTCCTTTCCCCTCTTCTCATTTTCCTTCCTCTTCCTTTCCCCTCTTCTCATTTTCCTTCCTCTTCCTTTCCCCTCTTCTCATTTTCCTTCCTCTTCCTTTCCCCTCTTCTCATTTTCCTTCCTCTTTCTTTCTTCCATCTCTTCTCATTTTGCTCCCTCTTTCTTTCTTCCCTCTCTTCTCATTTTGCTCCCTCTTTCTTTCTTCGCTCTCTTCACATTTTGCTTCGTCTTACTTCCCCCTCTTCTCATTTTATTTCCTTTTCTCTTTTCTTTTTCCACTGTACTTCTTATTGAAATTCATAGTTTTCCTTTTTTCTTTGCATCTCCCCCCCTCTCCCCCCCCCGCAACATTTGACATACCGTCACCACCTCGGTCCTCTCGTGCTTTCAATTGCCTCCCTACACCACCCCTTACACCATTCTGTCTCATTCTGACTTCATTACAAAAGCTTTGAAAATTCCTTGAAGTCTTAGGGGACGTGGAAGGGGAGGGAGTAATTCTCAAAAAGCAGAACAAAAAACAGAACACCGTGGTGTACTCGCAGACCTTGATAATCCCTTTAGAAGAATCATATCTGACTCTTTTTACTGAGAAGAGGGCGGGGCAGACTAAAAACGAAAAATAGTAAAAAAGAAAATTGGAGGAAGAAATTAATCTGCAAAAAAATTAAAAAGCGCTTTGTATGATTCTGATTTTTAAATATTGTCATTTGAAATTTATGTCAGAATTTGTTTAAAACAAAACAAAAAAAACTGTTGATCTTTCGAGTTACACGAATCTACCATTTAAGATTTTTTTATTTGATCACCATTTTTTTTGGGGGGGGGGATTATTTTTTGAGAAAAGGAACAGCATTATCTTTTTTTAGTGGGGGGGGGTGCAGAATACTTTTTGATCAACGTTTTATTTTCTTGAATCAGCGTTTTTTTTTTTGTTTGTTTGTTTTTTTTTAATTTGGTGTGGGGACTGAATCGCTAAGCGATTTGAACGAATGTTAAAAAACAAGTGACTCTAATTGCTACCATCTTTCTTTCTCTGCTTCGTTTTGGATTCGTTTTTCTACTTCTAATTGAGACAAATAAGTTTTAACAGAAACATGTTAACTCTAAGTATTTTCAACCAACGAAATCAACATTTTCTTTTAGGTGGATCATTTTTTTTTTTATTTGGATGAACTTTTTTTTATGAGATTAGTATTTTTCTCTTGGGGGATTATCATTTAGGGAGCGATTAACATTTTCTTTGTGTTTTTTTATCAATATTTTCTTTTTTAAAGAATACCATCTCTTTATTTTGTGAAGATCAGTTGTGTGTGTGTGTGTGTGTGTCGTAGGCATTACACAGCTGATCTCACAAGTTTGAATTATTGTAGAGTTATCGGTCCTTGTTTGTTCAAGATAGCGATATGAGAAGTCCCTTTTTGCTTACTCATGAAATTTTGATTTTCTGAAACTACTTGATCAATTTACATATTTTTTTGGAATATGGCATTTTCATTATGTCACGGATACTTACATCATACAGATTTTTATTTATTTTTGTTTTTTAATATAGAGGGAATTCTGAACCAACATTTCCTTTATTTTAAAGGGAGATCAGCGTCTTTATAGTGTTATTTTTATTTTTTTTGTCATTTTATTTGGATTTTTTTTTTTTTTTTTTTTTTGAAGGGGGTGGAACAGCATCGTTTTATTCAGGTGGAGGGGGATAGCATTTTCAAGATTTTCTTTTCTATCAGCATTTCGATTTTTTTTTTTTTTTTTTTAATTAACATATATTTGTTTTGGAGCTGCATTTGTGGCGAAGGATCACCTTTTTAAAAACATCAATTTTTTTTAAATATTTTTATCCATATTTTTAGAGGTAAGGGAACATCTTTTTATTTTGGTGGAGATCAGCATTTGACAATTTGTTTTTTTTTTGTTTTTTTTTTCATCAACATTAAGGGGAGGGTCAGCCATTTTGGGGATAACCATTTTTTTAGTAGGTTCGATCATTTTCTTTTGGTAGATCAGCATCTTTTTATGTTAGAGGGATCAGCATTTTTCTTTGAATTTAGAAGGGGGATGAGAAAATTTTATAATTTAAAAAAAAATTAATTTTTCATTTTATGAAAAAACAGGGAAAATAGGTTCAGTTTAGTTTGATAGTTTTGTTTTATGGCATATCAACCCTTTCCGAATTATCTAATGCTGAGTCCAGTCATTTTAGAAAAAAGGTTTTGTGCTTCAAGTTCTTTATATCTTCAAATATGTATGCATGTTGTTTGCTTTAGTTTTGTTTTATGGCATATCAACCCTTTTTGAGTTAATCTAGTGATGATTTCAGTTTTTTTGGTATTTAGTTTAGTTGTTTTGAAGATAAAAATTGTTTTTCACATTGCAGAACACAGTTGAATTTTACAGAGGGAAAGGAAATAACCGAATCAATGTTTGGTGTATTTTAGGACAGGGGAGGGGGGATAAGTTTTACGAAGGACCTAGATGTCCAAATAGTAACTGTGAGTTTTGTGCAAACGTGGTTATTTTTTCTTTCTTTCTCTTTTTATAAATATTGTCGCAATTGAAAATATGGTAGCCGTTCAGAAGATCCCCATAAGAGGTAATATGATAATATTTTACGAGGAAGGCAATGTCGTCATTAAAATGGACACTTGTGAGGTTATTTGAGGACACTAGAGCCCACTTATCAGATATCGGGTTTGGAAAGAGGAAAAAAGTGAAAGCTTATTTTGTAGAAATCCAAAACGAAATATGACATTAATTTCTTTCGGAATGGATTAAGTGTATTTTTGTCTAGTACAGGATAACCTCTTGAAAAAAATACCACCCATGGAATCACAACCCTTTCCGCAATCCAACCATATTTGGTACAAATAAACTTCAGTCTGTGTGTCTGAGTTGTCCACGAAGATTCAGTCATAGATGTCCAACAATCTGTACTTTATTGCCATTCACAGATATATAGGGACACTTTGATACACGTTTCATCAGTAGGTATGATCCTTACTGGGCCTTCCAGATTTTTATCTATGAGATTATCTGAAACATTGTATATCCAAACCTTTCCCAGGCTATTCTTGAATCGGAAGGGGTCATCATGGTTGAAATCAGTCATATCCAGGTGTGCATACAATGTAGCGGTGCATATTTGAACAGTAATAAAATAAAGACTGTTGGAGATTCATAACTGAAATTTAGTGGACAAGTCAGATATTGATTAAAATGCCTCTCACTCTTGGAATTGTTAATATAATTCATAATCCTCTCTGCAATCGAACCATATTTGGTACAAATACACTTTTAGCTTATGCCTGACTTCTCCACCAAGTTTGAATCCTGAATATCCAACAGTTTTTGTTTTTACTCCCGTTCAGTCATATAAGAGAACACTTAGGTGTAGTTCTGAATTAGCTTCATGCTCACCAAAGCATAAATATCCAGGTTTTTATCTGTTGTTTTATCTCAAAGATAATGTTTATAGAAACAATTTCCAAGACAGGTAAACTGGGTTGTGGCGACTTAATCATGAGGAAAATGATTCCTACAAACCATAGAAAGCAAATGACTATAATTGCTACATTCTTACTTTCTCCTTTTCGTTGGAATTCTCTTTCTTCTTCACTCCCCAAAGCCAGTCAGTTTTCACAGGAACGTGTGAACTCAACATATTTTCCAAGCAATACAATCTCATTTCAAACTCTAAAAGGCAACAACTCTTTGTGAAATTCACCAAACCAATAAGACAGTGGCTTGGTAATTTTCTGAGTTCTTCCGAGGGGAGGGTGGGGACCTGTGATGGGATGAGGGTGACTCTCAACGTCAACACTGGCCATCTTAGCAGACTAGAATACTTCATGCTGAAATTCCTTTAAGCCTGCTGTGATATCTCCAATGAACACAGCCACTCAGAAGGTAAACTCACACATATACTCACAACAGAACTTTCAACAAACAGGACCGGCACTACAAGGTCAGTATAAGTAGGTCTCTACAAAACAATATTACCTGACCATCCAAGACTGGTGAGTTTTGCATAAATTAGGGGCAATTGAGTGATTGGTGAAGGTTGTTCAAGTAATGTACAAAATGCTAAAAGTAGTGTTAGGATTAACCGCACATTTAGTGGCAGTTTTAATGTTAGGGTGATTGTATATCGACGGTCTGGACCAAGTTTATTGTTTTATATACATGTCTTAGAAGCATTGTCTCAGGAGTTTCAGAAAGAGAAAAATTCCTCTACTCAGGAGTTTTTTTGTTTTTTTTTAACACAGGAATCACCACTTATCAAGGCCCAGAGGCCACTTGAAGATAAGGGTTAATGGGTATACATTAGTCAATGTGATTATAGCATAGTAAACATAAGTAGTGGGAATTTTGTAAATTGGATTACTTAGGGGGACGGTTCATCAAGAACTTGTTTACATTGGACTTGAAGACAATCAGATTGTAGTCAGCTAGAAAGCAGACAATCGGAATAGAGTTCCAGAGGCATGCAGTTCTAAGAAAGAAGCTTTGTTCATGGAATCTACATTTAGGTTTAGACACAGATAAAGAGTGTGGGAAATTATTGATAGTGGTTTTAGCTAGACAAGTGTTTTTCATGAAAATTGATGCAACTTAATTTTTTAATTTTTTGTGGTACTTGTAAGTATTGGGTACACAAGAAGTCGGGTGAATTTGCTGGTAGGTTGAGAGATAATAACTAGCATAAGTGCAAGAAGTATAAGACAATAAAGACGGATGAGCAGATGCAGAGAGCTATATTTTGGATAGCTAAGCTATTTAGCTTGTCTAGAAGTATTGTTACTTTACAGGTAGCTTGAGAGTTGATAGCTAGTTTGTGTGCAAAGAGGTGTAAGTCACGATGATGAATAAGAACTCAGATGTGAAGAAAGTATATTTGAATAACGAGACAACTGAGGTCGTTCAGAAGTTTGTTAGCTTGGTCATACCATTTGAGCACAGGAAAGACCTGTTGCTTGTGTGATGACAAAAGTTAGGAGTGGATGGAGTAGGTTCAGGTAACTTTTCCCATTACTAACCAGCAGAGCACTGCCACTGTCGATCAAGGGATAAGTCTCTAGGGCATGTATGCCCAATGTGATAATGCATGTCAGTGAAACCTGGCGAGTGGTGGTTGAGGAAATGCGTTGCATAGCGAGAAATGACGTGAGAATTATATGATGGATGTGTAATGTAATCCTTATGACAGGTTTAGATCTTATGACCTCAAAGGAAGATCAAATCTGCACAGCATAAGGAATATGTGAGCAGAATAGGAGACTTTGTTGGTATGGTCACATTGAAATAATGGATGAGTGTTTGGATTAGTAGATATAGGACAGTTGGTGCAGCAAAGTTAGGTGGCAGGGGAAGGCCAAGGAAACATGGAAAGAAAAATGAGTTTGAGAGATGGTGGGGTAGATAAATTAAGACTTGACTACAGATCGATTAGTTTGGAAGCCAGTTTCTAGAAGTTGTCCAGCACATGCCAGCATGTAAAACAGACGTTAAACCGATGATTATAATAATGATGCTTTTGGTTGCGTGTTTTTTTTTTTCTTTTTTTTTCTTTCATTTTGTACTGTTCAGGCTTAAATATTTATTTTACTGATTTCAAGGAAAATTATGAAAGTAAATTTTAATTCTTTTTTATGTTTTTTTTTTGTTTGTTTTTTCGACATTTTTTACATGCTTAGCCTTAAAAAAACAAAAACAAAAAAAAAACAAGCGTTAGTCACCAACTCTCTCTCTCTCTCTCTCTCTCTCTCTCTCTCTCTCTCTCTCTCTCTCTCTCTCTCTCTCTCTCTCATAAAATTATCCAAGGTCATAAAAAATTAAACCAAACCTTGATAAAAATGTTTGCCTTTCTTTGTTTATTTCTTTCTTTTTCTTTTCTTTTTCCTTTTCTATTTTCCTTTTTTTTTATATATAATTTTCAAACATTAGTGAAATAAATTCAAATACATCTCAAACGTTTCTAAATCATGTATTTTTTTTATTGCTTTTGTTTGAAAGGATAGACATTTATTCATTTGTTATTGGGGCATAGTTGTAAAAAAAATTCATTTATTATTTTGCTCATAAAATGTTTTTATCTGCTAAAAACTAAAAATAGTAGCCATCTTGACTCGGTTAGCGATCACATCATGGCACTAATTCAAAGAGAAAATGAAACAAAAAATGTCAGCCATTTCTTTGAAAATGGAATGTAATAAAATGAAATTCTCAGTTGAATGATCAACAGTATTATGAGAGGATTTGGGAACAATGCGTGAGATGGGCAGGATTTTCTATTACATAAAAGGGTATGTTAGAAGACAAAAGAGGCAGAAGAAAGCCAAGAAGGTGGAGAGAAAATGTTTTTGATTGGACATCTCTCAACAGTTGGCCGTCCATCAACTAATTTGCCTTGGATCGGAAGAAATGGCGAAAAATAAGTCACGTGGTTCGCAACCCGCACCAAGCGGAAGATGCGACTCATGATGACCTAATTTTCACAATCACTGATCACATCTGATACTCATTAACCCTTATACTTCTGGGCCTTGATAAACGGTGGAAGAGATAGCTAAATCTAGAAGTTATTCAGTTGTAGGTAGAAAATGGCTTGTGTCATTTAATTCTGTTAGGACTTAACTCGTATCTTTCAATCGTAGGCGTATCCCTTTTCTTCCTGAGATTCCCATGGATGACTCTACTCTTGAGGAGAAATCAACTCTGAAACTTTTTGGTCTTTTTTTTTTCCTCATCAAATCTTTCTTGGAGTTCATACTTTAGATCCATTGCTCTTTCCGCTTCTTGTAAAGCCAGTTCTTTCTATTGCTATAAACACTTTCTCACACCCCTGACTATTCTCTATCTCTACAAATCTACTTATCAGACCATGTATGTAGTATTGTTGTCATATCTGGCCTGGTGAATCTCTGTCCCATTGAAAGGTTCTTGATAAATTCTTGCCCAGGTGTATAAACATATCTGTAATTTGATTAGTTCCACACTTTCTTCTTCACTGCAACCTCTCTCTCGGTCCTTTTTTTTTTGTTTTATAAATACTATTCTTGTATGTGTTCTTCCAAATTGTCTAAGCTATCTCGTGCTTCCTTTGTTACATCTCGTTTGACTTGTTGGTCTAGTGGTCTCCATCAATTAGCTGTTTTGATACTTCATTAGCTTCCTATTTCAGTAGTTTCTTTCCCAGAACTGCAGGCTTATGGAACTCTCTCTTGTGACTATTTGCCTTCTACTTATAGTTTTTAGTCTTCTAAAGCTGGGTATCGGCTCTATTTGCAATAATCACCTTTTGTTCTTGTTAGCTCCTTACATCAAGTGGCTTCATACCTTGTCTGAAGTGATTTCCATAAAAAAATAGAAATGAGAACAGCTCGGAAGATAGGAGCTTGTTATTATTGTAATGAGTCTCAACCGGAAGAACTCTCTCTCTCTCTCTCTCTCTCTCTCTCTCTCTCTCTCCCTCCCTCCCCCTTTCTCTCTCCCTCCCCCTCTCTCTCTGTGAACAGCTTTTTTTTTATTCCGCTATCAATTAACTGTTTATAGAATAAGCTAGTTTACACAGGCTTGTGAGGAGAATCTGATCAAATGAAAGAAAATCAATTTTAGCAATAGAAAATTGTCAAGTTAGCATCTTTATGTGAAATAATATTCTGACAAAGGGAGAAGAATTGCTGTTTTCTGGGTCGGCTGTTGTTTTGAGTTGGGTGGTATGTAGAGATTTTAAATCTTAGTCTTCATTAACTCTTATGCTCGAGTAATTTTAGCCTTAATAAGTTATGATGACCTCATTAATAAATAAAACAAAATTTCTTAAATAAAAAAATAAATAGAATAAAAAAGATTAGAAAAGGCCATTAGAAACAAGATAATATTATCAGAAGTAGTAACATTATTTAAATCGTGGCTGAAGATAAAGAATGTAAGAGAGAAGCTAATTTTTGGGGGTTGTCTTTATTTTTTTATATTTATGTGGCTTGGCAAACTCGCTTTTTTTCAGATACAAACAATTTAATCCAAGTTCAAAAACTGACCCAACAAGTCACTTTCTTTTTCTAGTAGGATAGATATACTAGACTTTTTAGCCTATTAAAATCGGTAAAAGTTATAACCCATTAAATTAAAATTGATGGTCGAGTATGGTTGAATTTGTGCTCATTTTTACATTCAATATTAATCTCTATTAATCACTAAATGTGCATCGAACGGATACTATAATACTTAGCTCACTGCACCTTGTCATTACAAAGGTCCATACACAATTTCAGCCAGATCGGGTCAGTAGTTTCCAAGAAAAAGTGAAACAGACAGATAGACTAATATATATATATATATATATATATATATATATATATATATATATATAATATTAGTGATGGGACGATTCCAATATTATTTCCGATTCCAATACAGTTACTGATTCTGATTCCAGTTCTTTATATATCTCTAAATGATTAACTACAGAGTTATTTTTTCCCAATTACTATAAAAACACGTGTAAAGTGTGCAGATATATATTTTCTCAAGTGTAAAAATACACTATAGATTTTAGTTTTAATGGCAGTTTAAAATGAATGAATATTTATTATTTTATCATTGCTACCAGCAATGGAAAATTTTGCTTTAAACAAAATCAAATGAAAACGACAAAAGAATCGTTTTTTAGCGTCAGAAAATAGGCACAAACTTTTCCAATTTCGATTCCGATTAATCGTTCCAACACTAATATATAACATATATATATATATATGTGTGTTTCCACCTGACTACAACTTGGATGTCTTCAAGTCCAACATAAACAAATTCCTGATGAACCGCCCCTTAAGTAAGACACTTTATCAAATCTCCAATACTAACAATTACTACGATACTATCCCATTGATTACTGTACACACAATAACCTTTATCCCCGAATGGCTTCCGGGCCTTGATAAGTGGTGACCACCATGTAAAATATATATAAATATATATATATATAGTTATTTGTTTTTGTTTGCGATACTTTTTGAATGTATTCAATTATTTATACGTAAGTGCATTTTTACCTAAATGCACGTTGCGAATAATTTTCCCTTTTACCAATTTGGTATCCCCAAATGGGGAGCAGAATATATATTGTTTGTTTATATATATATATATATATATATATATATATATATATATATATATATATATATATTATTAAAGAGAACAGAAAGCTTCTGTTTGATTATAGTTTTTTTTTTTTTTTTAAATAATTTCCATTTTTCTGATCTTTTTATTATGGAAATTGAAATTATTGATATAAGTCCCATAAGTATTACTTGTTCTTACTGGTTGGACCATGGCTACCGAGAGAGAAGGAGGCCAGTGGACATACTATAATACTTAGCTCGCTGCACTTTGTCATAACAAAGGTACATACACAATTTCAGCCAGATCGGGTCAGTAGTTTCCAAGAAAAAGTGAAATGGACAGACAGATAGACTAACAGAAATATATATATATATATATATATATATTTGATTGATTTCTCATTCGTTCCTTGAACCCGCGAAATCTAAGTAAAAGCTAAAACTAAAATTAAATTAGAATATCCTTAAAAAGCGAGACTCATTTAAAATTGTGCCCCCAAAATAGGCTAAAAACTAAGTTATAGGAAGATGTTCTTGACTGTAAGGGTTGTACGAAACTAAAAAATAAGTATAAATATGAGCTCCATTTAATATGGAGGGAAAAAATAAACGTGTTCACAATGGATTGAAGAACTTGTTGGGAATAGTTGTAAGCGTCTCTGAGGAGTGACTGGATGGAAGATTTACAGTTCTATGGACGAGAGGTAATTGTCCATCCTTTCACGAAACAGCTGTAAGAGCTTAACACCAAAAAAAGTGAATTTCTATTCATGTAGGTTGTGATTTTATTCAATTTACGTATATATATATATATATATATATATATATATATATATATATATATATATATATATAATATTAGTGATGGAACGATTCCAATATTATTCCCGATTCCAATACAATTACTGATTCTGATTAAAGTTCTTTATATATCTCTAAATATTTAACTATAGAGTTATTTTTCCCCGATCACTGTAAAAACACATGTTAAATGACAGCATGAGGTCTTTGCTAGATCGACATGTAGGTAAAAGGTGTCTAAAGTTTCCTGTGTTCAGCCATGTGGCATAAAACTATTTTTCGTTGCTTTAAAGAATGACTGTGGTAACTTTATGAAGGTAATCATGTATTTTGCATGTATTTTCTTCTCTTAAAGAGAAAGAACAATTCTCGATTTGGATAATTATATAATTGCAATTATAATTCCTCATTCAAGGTCGAATCATCGGTGTCACTTAAAATGTGTGCCGGTCGTCGGCAGGTGCCTTCTTCTGCTACAGGGTATCTATTCTTTACTTGATCCGTTTGTTTTATAACATTTTAACTGTAAATAATCTACATGACTGAAATGGGAAATAAGCCAACATAAAAATAAAAGGAAGAAAATTTTATTTTACTTTTATTTTTTACTTATTTATTTTCTCAATTATAAATTTAAAGGAAAAAAAACATTAAGCCATATTAACTCCTTCCAACAGACCTGTTTGCAAATATAGCTTCTTCCACTGCATGGACTCTTACTAACCCCCTTCTCCAGTAACAAATAATGAAATAGCAATGCCCCATAATCACTTTGAGGAGTATAATCTCTCAGTAGATATATAACCTTTATAAACTAACCCAGTAACAACACTAACCACCCTCGCGGGGTCGCAGAAATATCTGGATTAGGAACCAGGCGCGGGGCAAACCCTCTCGGTACTGATGGACCCGTAGATCTTCCTAGGTCATCCGTCTAGGAGAAGGAAAACTCTGAAGCTAAACCTAAGGGGAGGAAGGCCTCTCCAATCTTGGATGACAACCTTCCTAGAGCTGATGACTCAAACAAATTACTGGTCTGCAAAACTAAACTGCTTAAGGAGTAGATAGGCAGTGTCTATCGCCCGGCTTCCATACTCCTTCTTTGCCTATTAGCCAGGTGTAGAGGTCGAACCACTGGGAGTCAACAGAAACACAAAGTGGTCGATCTTGTTTCCTGACACATCCCAACCCTTAAACTGGGCACTTGGGAGTGCTTGAATATCGTAATGCCAGTGCAAGCAGATTGGGTTGACCATCATCTGATGGGTTGAGGGTACCGGATAGACAGTTCCTAGCTGCTGTTCCCGACTGGTAGTACAGGAGCCCTAACTCTTTGGTAGCGCTTAGAGCAGCTGCTCCATCAACAGTTGTATAATATCGGGATGTTTGTAGTGCCATGTCATGCATGGAAAGGGACCCTGCACTCCTCTCCGGTGGGCTATCCTGAGGCCACAACCCTAGTAGATGGAGGGACAGCTGATTATTTGCCTGTGTTGCATGTCTCGTATTCTGCATAACCACTTGCTCAGCATCCCTTACCTAAACTGAACTCTTAAAAATAAAATGACAGTACATAAAAAATTATGCTAAAACCAGGCTAAAACTCAAACAAAAACAACCTGCCTTCTCCCTTGAGGCTCGCATTTATGAACATCCGTGGGCTTAGAACTAATTTAAATGATGTTGAAGCATTTCTCCTAACAAACACCCCAGATATCTTAGCACTTAGACTAACCTACACTCATCCATCCCTCTAACTACTTTAACATGCCTGGATACCTCCCACTCTGCTGTAAGGACTCTGACAGGCTAATGCATGGGCTTGGAGTCTACATTCGAAACACCCTCCCCTTGACTAGAGAAACGAAACTAGAATCGGACGATCGAGCCTTTATGTGTTTTAGACTTAACATGCAACATAACATTAGCTACTTTTATTTTTTCTACCACTCTCCCTCGACCCAGGACTGTACCCTAATAAACAAAGTCTCTGACAGCATAGATTCAGCACTTTCCCTCGACACTAGTGCACAAGTGCATGTATTTGGTGACTTCAATGTCCACCACAGCAACTGGCTTGGCTTTTCTACTTACACAGAGAAGGCTAACATCCTTACCAGACGGTTTGCCTCTAACTCCACACTGGACTCTGCTAACCACCCCCTCCCTGACTTTCCTTTGCAGACAGACGCCACACTAGACGATCTGAAAATCACCCCTGCTCAGGTGCATGCTATCATAAGAAAGCTTGCCACTGCAAAAGCATGTGGACCTGATCTCATCCCAGCTGTGCTATTAAAAAAGTGCCTAGCCGAAGTAGCTCCAGTTCTCTCCAAACTTTACAACAAATGCCTTAATGAATCTTGCTTTCCTGCCTGCTGGAAAACTGCTTCTGTAGTATCAGTTTTCAAGAATTCTGCCAAAAGAACTGACCCAGTAAATTATAGCCCCATTAGTCTCCTCCCGCTTTTCACCAAAATATTTGAGACCATAATTAACCAAGCTGTAGTCCATCACCTTACAGATGCTAAACTTCTGACTGACCAACAATATGGATTTAGGCAAGCCCATTCCATAGCAGACATCCTAACTGTAATCTCAGAATGTAGATACCAGTCACTGGACAAAGCGGGGGAGGGTAGAGCGGTAGTTCTAGATATATCTAAGGCTTTTAACAGGGTATGGCATGAGTGTCTTAAGAAAATCAGATCATAAGTATCACTGGAAGAATACATAACATAATTAGATCCTTCTTAGATAAGAGAAAAATCCAGGTTGTACTTGACGGTCGTACATCTAAACAATATGATATAAATGCAGGAGTGCCTCAGGGGTCTATCCTTGAACCGCTGTTATTCCTAATATTCATAAATGACCTCTCTGACAAAATTGTCTGTGAGATGGGTATGCATGCTGATGACACCACACTCTATAACAGACACAACAGGAAAACAAATGAACACATATCTAAAGAATTGGCAGAAACACTAGAGGAAGACCTCCGATCCGTAGTGGAATGGGGACAAAAATGGATGGTCACCTTCAATGCTGCAAAGACTAAACTTGTTTCCTTCAATAATTACAAGAAACCTTCCCTACCGCCAATAGCGGCGGTAGGGAAGGTTTCTTGTAATTATTGCCAATGTCTCTTTATTTGAAAGTACATCTTTTAAACTCCTCGGCCTAACAATCAGAACAATTACATTGAGAAC
>NC_136517.1:37276449-37408949 GCF_053919585.1 Euprymna scolopes
ACTGCGTTCGGGAGATTCGAAGACAGTCACATAATTCACTTGACTTGATAGGGTAAAATTTTACCTTAAGGCCACCGACAGTTAGCACAAAAATTAAGGGAAAATTTAGTGCCTATTAATGCTAAATCAACTGGAATACATAGTAAACAATCACACACACACACACACACACACACACACACACACACACACGCAAATATATATGTCGATATATATATATATATATATATATATATATATATATATATATAAACTTTGGAACTTACCTGTTGGATTGGAAGTTTTTAATTCGACCGTGTTTGGATTATACCATTCTTGGATTTTTTACCCTTCACCGGACTCTCCATTCATGTGAAATCTTTTTATCATTGTTTCTTTTACCTCCTATTCCCCTTACCTCACCCTTTTTTTTTTTAACCAAGTAAGATCTGTGACTTACTTGTGGTTTCATTAAATACTTTTACATGCAAAATCCGATCCCGCATTTTGCTAATTCCTGCCCTCTGATGAGAAGGAGAGTATTTCTTCGAAACTCCGCGGATTAAGGACTATCCACTTATCTTGTGCTTCCTTTTTAAAATTAAATATGTTTTTAACTCTTTTTCAAGATGTTTTTTAATATGTTTTATTAATCATTTGTTCATATATATATATATATATATATATATATATATATATATATATATATATCGGTAGTGAATATTTTAAATCTAGATATATATTTATTTTTCATTCATAATATGTTATTGCGTCTTACACACGTTTCCTTGAATGGTGGAAAGACACTAAACATCTCATCAGAGACAGTTTATATGTTCATCGAAAAAAAAAAAAACCCTCAGGCAGCTGAAATGTTTATATCTTATATTCCCTTTCGTTTTATAGATGTTCATGTAGATAGACACAGAGACGTTGAGCTTTATTACATCGTCCTATAGATGGACAGACAGACAGACAGACAGACAGACAGACAGACACACAAACAGACCCGACATTGCTCGGATCTTCTTTGTCAAACGAACACGAGGGGGCAGTAGTGGAAATCTTTATTAACACAAACGTATGAACACACCTCCGTTGGTGGGAGTGAGCGATGCAACCCATAAAACTCCCTCCCCATGATGGTTTTGATGGCAAGTTCGGTAGCTCTACTTCAAACGGTGTAAACGTGCAAAGAGTTCCCCTAATAAGTGACCTCCTACTTTATCATACCTATTTGAGATCCTTGACCCCACTTTATCATACCCATTTTAGATCCTTGATACCTCTTCGCTCATTGTATAGTGTAAGTTTAGTATAATAGTAAATCATATAGGAGTCTATTGTGTACAGACAGACACACAGATGTTGAGCTTTATTATAGAGATATATTGGAACCCTTCTGGAGAAAAAGCTGTAAGAATTTTAATCACACGAAAATATAACATTTAAAGCGCCATATTATATTTGTTCATTGATTAGCTTGAGACAAGATGACTCATCGGCAGCGAATATTATATTGGTGAGACGTTCGAGGGAAGAAATCGCCAGACACAAATGAGGAAGATAAAAAATAAACATGCACTTTCATCAGGACACCGTACTGTGTCACAGGTTGGTCGCGACGATGGCAAAACAACAGGAATTGCCCTTCAAGTTGCTTCAGCCTTCGCCATATCCTCCCGATTTAAACATCAGTGATTACTGTTTGTTCACAGATCTTTTGAAAATGTTTTCAAAGAAGAGGGTTTACTCCAATGAAGTAGTAATATCAAAGCTGAGAAGTTTGACGTCGAATTGTAAGAGTAGCGGTGTTGGGATCAATATATTATACTAGAATACGCACGCTCACACACACACACACACACACACACACACACACACACACACACACACACACACACACACACACACACATATATACTGATAGACTAAAGACAATGTTTTTCATCATGACCTGCGAAACGCGCGTAAGACGGCAAAAAAGAAAATAGAGGCACTTGTCCCCTTTTTCATGCAAGTAAAAATAAAGAAAATTGGTAAATGAAAATAAAATCAGAGAAAACGGGAATCGAACCCTGGAGATAAGTTTTAAAGAACAATAGGTCTCAAATGGAATGTCCAGTAAATTGTTGATTCGGATAAAATATTTAATAAATACAAATTTGGCTGGAAACTATGCACATTGTTAAGTAGAATGAATAATAAAATATGGTTTATATGAATTAGATAAGTAGGTTAAATTCCTTTGTAAAACAACAAAGGGAAATGGGAAATTTCCTGGTCATCAGAATGTTTCAAAAACGTGAAAATCGCGCATGTTGATGACACGTGAATTATAGTCACGTTGGCCAGACATACATGTTATTTCTCAATATAGGAAAGAGTTCGAAGTTAGAGAGAGAGAGAGAGAGAGAGAGAGAGAGAGAGCGAGAGAGCGAGAGAGAGAGAGAGAGAGAGAGAGAGAGAGAGAGAGAGAGAGAGAGAGAGAGAGAGAGTCAGAGAGTTGGAGAGTCAGACGAGAGTCCGACCAGGGACGCAGAGAGGTTCAGACCGAACCATGGCACCGTCTGGAAGCGAGAGGGGTTTTAGAAGAAGAAGATGTAAAGAAGAAACTTTGAATTCCTGGATGCAAAGCCATGGACCTGTCATATGGAAGAAATAAATGATCATGTTTTTCATAACTGCCGTCTTCTGTGTTCATCATTACAACGAGAAAAGGTATTGTCCATTTATGTATAAGAACCATTTGATAAAATCATCATCTAAAAAAATATGTGTTAGAAAATATATGTGTCAAACTATTTATGTTATATAAACACTCCCGTTTCATACAGAACTGTCAAAAGCATAAATGGCAATCTCTCGGTCTATCTATCTTGATATCGAATCGCCTCTCAAAGTGTATTCATATGTACACTCTCACTCTTTATATATACTTGTTAATGTCTCCACCCCATCTCTTACAATATGAACATCTCAACAATATGAACACTCAAATGAATATATATAATAACTAGTATCTCTTCCAACAACATGATTAAGACTCTAATCTCTCACTAAGACTCTTACTCTTCTTATAACATGAACAACAAAAGAACATTCATCATTCTAATAATAACACCACTACGTAACAACACTACATGCCAATACACGATGCATGCTTTTCGGCTATCAGAAATTGCTACATTCTTTCCGAAGAGAGTAACTATTCGAAACAAGTCATAGCGAACAGCGATGGGAGTATAACTCACCCATTTAATATTTTCTACTGTAACTCTCCCAGCAGGTATCGGAGCAAATATTTCAGAGTCTAAGCTTACCATGATTCACCGTAATTATTTCATTTTGCCATTACTTGCTTTTACCTTTCCCCTACCCAATCAGTTGCTGATTAAAACAACAATTTCATTGGCTACTCAAGCATAAACCTTCATTCCAGAATTCGAATGTAGCGAACACTATTGAATATATTCATTTACAAGAAATATGGCTGACTGGTAAGTATTGTAATTCTACACTGATGATTGCGTAAACACGACACACTAGCGTCTCTTAGTATAAAAGAATAATTATTATTTAATTATGTATGTTTTAATAAATAAATATATTTACTTATTTAAAAAAATCTGCATTTGAATCCCTATATTATTACCCACGCGTTAAACGACGCACGCACTGGAACGAACATTCAAGACTTCAACAACAATGCCTCAAAGATTATTACCACCGCCATGCCACGTAAAAAAATTAAATTAGATGAAAACTGGATTTTCCTAATGAAGAATTTGTTATAATTCGAAATACTGAATTTGTTTTAATAAATAAATATATTTATTTAAAAAATGTCTACACTTGTTTTCGTCTTAAAACCGTTAATGTTTGAAGTTATATATATATATATATATATATATATATATATATATATATATATATATATATATATATATATATATATATTCAAACCATAATTAAATCCCATACTATTAAAGCTGTTTAAGCGTTGTCTTAGGGAAAATTACTTCCCAGCATCCTGGAAAATTTCATCAGTATGACCCGTATTTAAAAATTCAGGTGTTCGGTCATCTCCCTCTCAGAACAGACCAATAATCTCCTATGCGTCATGAGTAAGTTGCTGGAATCTGTTTTAAATAGAAAACTAGTCTACCACCGCAGTAAAAATAACCTCCCCACTAATTGCAATATGGTTTCCGTTCTGCTAGATCTACATCAGTTGTGCTAGCAGTTATATTTCATAGGATTCGTGAGTCTCTCGACGAAAGCTTCTTTTAGGGTAATAACTATTGACATATCAAAGACCTTTAGTAGGGTGTAGCATAAAATCTACTCCATAAGATCTCCAGCTACGGTATAGCTGGAAATGTCTTCTTAATTATTAAATCATTTCTCTCTGATAGGATTATAAGAGTAGTTGTGGATGGGCAAGGATCAGAAGCTAACAGTATTAATGCCAAAGTTGCTCAGGGGTCCAGTCTGGGCCCAACTTTCATCCTGGGCTACATCAATGACCTCCCAAATCACATCCTAAAATCATTAGTAGACGACACTGCCATCCATGGCAACACGTCAAAGGTCGTAAATGACCAAGTTCTCTCCGATTCTCTCCCCTCTTATCTTGATCAAGTGGTGCAATGGGAATGAGGTGGCTGGTTAATTTTAATGCATCTAAAACCAAGCTTCTGTCTTTTCATCATCAACGCTCTGATCCCCGTCTGGCATCAATTGAAATTGATCTCGTTTTGGGGAGGCTCTATGTTTTGACAAGCTTCTGGGCTCCTGAATTGAAATGGAACACGTACATCAAATCTGTTGTCAAGGTCGCTGGAAAAATGGTGGAATCATTTTATTGCCCCAGTTGATATCTCACTGCCGATGCACTTCTTTACTTGTATAAGAGCCAAGTACATCCAAGGATGGGCAGGAGTTGCTAGAAACAGCTTATCATGCCTTGACAGAGTTCAAAATAGACTTCGTAGCTCTTTTCTCTTCCCTGCTACCTCTTTCCCACAGAAGAGACGTTACGAGCCTATTTCTATTTTATCGTTATTTTCATGGTAAGTGCTCGTCTGAGCTCCAATCTATGGTCTCCCCTGGCCAAACTTTCACGAAAAACACTTTTTAGCTATAACCACTAGCAATAGTTTCTCCCATTCTTTATCTGTGTCTTAACCTAAACGTAGATTCCATGAACAAAACTTATTTCTTAGAATTGCACGCCTGTGGATTTCTCTTCCGTTTCTCTGCTTTCTAGCTGACTACAATGTGATCGTCTTCAAGTCCAATGTGAACAAGTTCTGATGAGTCGTCCCCTCAAGTAATCCAATTTACCAAATTTCCACTACTAACAATTACTATGATATTGTACCATTGACTAGTGTAAACTCATTAGGCCTTGATAAGAAGTGACTCCTTTGTGTGTGTGTATATATATATATATATATATATATATATATATATATATATATATATATATATAGTCTAAAAAGCTTTGAATAAAAAATGTAAAAATAAAAATCAAGAATGCAGTTTAAATTCCCGAAAGAAAAGGTAACTAGCATTAACATATATATATATATATATATATATATATATATATATATATATATATATATATATATATATATATATATATATATATATATATATATAGTGTAAATTCATATTATATAGTGTAAATTTATATATATACAAATATTTTCATATATATATATATATATATATATATATATATATATATATATATGAAAATATTTGTATAAATATAAATTTACACTATATAATATATACTAACAGAGAGACCCGACGTTGCCAGAGATCGAATGAAGATCAACAAATGTTCAACACTTCCAATATTTTTTATTGTCATCGAAATCGGTGAAATTGACCATTTTTCAATCAAATCGATTTATTACCTGCTGTTGGGGATCTACTCCGATGCACCAGAAGGAAGCTTCACATGCCTTTCTTTCCGCAAAGACTTAATCCATAATACATTGTAGCCTACTTTGCATCTACCGAGAGATGTTATTAAATTATTTTCTTATAATGGGTTGAATTCAAATTAAAAATTCAAAAGTCAAGTATCATGGTCCAATTATGTTCTCCACAGAAATATTCATTTCAAACGCACCCCTGTCATACTAGAGAATCTACCGTTGATTTTATACGTCGAGCCATTCTGCTTGTGCGGTGATAAAACTTCTCAAGTGCATGTGTGATGCTAGGTTTTAAAATGTGTTAACTTTGTTCAACACCGAATTGTGCCTTCTTTATCGTATTTTTCGATTATCGATTAATTTATCGAGTATCGGTACTTATCAAAGGCATTTCGATATAAAAACCATCTTAAGAACACTCCCAGATACATAAAGCATATTTATTTAAAATTTCATAAAAAATATGCTTTCTGGGGACAGGAGAAGAGAGGGGTTAGTTAATGTCTATTTTGTTGCTATATGTCCTCCTTGGCATGGTCGTTTTCGGTAGTTGTGATTATGTAATATCTGTTCTGTAGTGATGATACTTTCCTATCATGTATTACCAAAATCTGATTTGGGGAGGGCGTAAAGTAATACACGTTTTGTTGTTTACATTATAATTACGTTTATATATAATCCACATACAGTAGTGTTTAGCTGTATCACAACTAATCAGTGCGAGTAGACTAGCAACTACTTTAAGCCAAGTTTGAAACTCGACCGCCTGCTACTAAGATGGGTATGTTAATTAACATTACATGTGTGTGTGTGTGTGTGTGTGTTAATGCCAGTAGGTTGGAGGAAAGATACTAGCCTAAGAGAGTCCAGAGTGATTTTTTGAACTTGATTCGAATCTCCCGATAACAAAAATTATCACTTTCTACACTGATGATTGCATAATCATTAAGCACTAGTGTATGTAGATATAAAAATGATTGCTAATATTTATTTGAAAAATACTATGGTTATCTTTATCTCTCTCTGTCTCTCTCTCTCTTTATATATATATATATATATATATATATATATATATATATATAATAAATTCCACAGCCAAACAGCGTCGCACCTCACAAGAGCCATGACAGTCAACGAACCGGAAGTCCAAGACTCGAGTTTCGCCCTCATTTGGGCTCATCAGTTAGACACATCCGAACTCAGGATTCGAAACCTGAGTTCGAATGTGTTTAACTGATGAGCCCAAATGAGGGCGAAACTCGAGTCTTGGACTTCCGGTTCGTTGACTGTCATGGCTCTTGTGAGCTGCGACGTTGTTTGGCTGTGGAATTTATTATATACAATCTCTCACATTCTGAAAATCATATATATATATATATATATATATATATATATATATATATATATATATATATATATTTGTGTGTGTATGTGTGTGTGTGTGTGTGTTTGATATAAACAAATGAGCCAGTGAAAACAACTGGTATTCTGAAATATCAAGAGACTTTCTTAATGCGTTTCTGAAACTGCAAATATCCAGTTTCTTGAGCGTTTGTTTCTCGCCAACTCATTAATTTTCAGCAAAACAAACATCCGCCGTCATTGACCTTCCACCTCTCGTTGCTGTAGCGGCCATCTTTTCCTTATTTTTCAAAAGCATCTCTTTCTCTCTCTCTCTCTCTCTCTCTCTCTGTCTTTCTGTCTCTTTCAAACCCTCACTCACACTCTACCCCTCCTCCCTCACTTTCTCATTTACTGGATTCCACAAACAAACAAACAAACAAACAAACAAACAAACAAACAAACGGACAGAGTAATAAAGGAAGGATCCCAAATGCCCCCGGAAGTGATGCTTTGCTTTACCACCGGGTTGAGCGCGCAAGCGCGTTGGATTAGCTTTCACTGAAAAATCTATTGTGGTCCTCTGGGTAATGCTACCCGATTTGCAATGGAAAGTTATGGGCCGATAACTTGTTTTTGAACAGAAATATAAATGCGGTAAACATGATACTAAACATTGATACTATGTACAAACAAGCTAAAAACAAATTACATTAGCGTACACACAAATATACACACACAAATATACACACACAAACATACACACATACAAGTACGAGGTGCTGTTTTGTACAGACATTTAAAATTATCGTAGATTCTTGAAAATTCAGTATGTAATTGTTATACATTATATAAGATGACTGACCTATTTTTATGATTTCAGGTTCAGATGAACAGTTACAGCAGGAATTGGAATGCACCATACTAAAGCCTGATTGTTATAGCTGATGAATTAAAAAAAATGAACATGAGGACATTGCTTTAAACTTGGAAAAATGTCACAGAAATGTATGGAATGCTTTTGACAGCTTTTGAGACATCTTGCATGCACCAGGCATCAGTTTTTACTGGCATAAGGGATTCAAGGAAGACATGGAGTCTGTGAGGGATGATGAAAGACGTGGAAGGAGTAAGGAAGAACATCGGAGCTGATTGGCCAAATAAAGAATTTTATGTATAAGGACTGTCGTGTGTCTATAGAGACAATAAGTGCACAATTTGATGCCAGTGTGGGAATTGTACACACAATTATTCACGAGCAATTGAAGAAGTGGAAGATTTGCGCGAATACACCAGTCCAGACTTCATCCTTGTCACAGATTATTTGCACAAGATGGGCACCAAGACAGTTCCTCACCCTTCTTATAGTCCAAACCTCGCCCCCTGTGACTATTAGTTACTCCCTAAGTTCAAGGAAAACCTTAGAGGCTGTCATTATGAGACACTTGAGGAGATGGAAGAGGCTGTGACGAAGGTTATTGACACGCTCACACAAGTGGACTTCCATGAGGCCTTCTCGTATTTGCTGGAACAGTACAAGTGCATTGTAGCCGGAGGGGATTACTTCGAAGGAGACTAGAAAAAAGTTTGGAAACTTATTGAAAGCATCTCATATCTTAATGAACGTTTTTTTTTCATGTGTCACATCTACATTAGCATCAAAACAGCTCACTGTTATTCAAATTAATAATAGAACATAGTTATTGAAATTCTGTATATATCACAGAGAACACTACAGGTTCTATACCTGGACGGCCATTAAGGTCATAACCACAGCAGGAAACATCGTATCTGTAAAAACATTATTATTTTCAAGTGGGCAAACCAAATTCTATGTGATCGAAACTCAAGATCAGATATATTTCAGATTTCTTGTGTGATTTCTCTTCTTTTTGTTTGGTCCTGGATATGACGTTAAACTATATCCAGTGGTGAGGCCCCAGCTTGCGGGCTTTGGGGAGTGTGGAGCCACTCTTTAATTACCATTGCTCCCAGGTCCACTCTGACCCGGAGTTGTAGTATATCTTAGGGTCCCAACTATGGGTTAAATAGAAACCGACTTGAAAACAACAAATATATTCTATTAAAAGATTTTTCTTTAAAATCTTTGGATTCGGCATTAAATAACCCGAAAAGGGTTGATATGCCGTAAAACAAAAACAACCAAACCAAATCTTCTTTTTGTCTAATATCCCTCACTCGCAGGAAGCCTGTTATTTGCATAGCATTCAAACATACAACGTACTAAACCTTTACTGCACGTTGACACAATTGGTTAAAAGCTATTTTGTATGAGTTTATTTATCTGCTTCCCACGGCGGTAAGATGTGACGGTAAGATGTAAGGTCGGGAAGGTGAGATTTGAAAAATGACCGTTCGAGAGAAACAGTATTCTGCCCCCCTCCCACACACAAAAAAATGCTTGCAGAGCCCCATCGGTATTACCCGTTAGGGACGCCCTAGGCGATTAGCAATAAGTTCCATTCTCAAAGGTTGAGAAACAAAAGCCCGGTAGGGTGAACCTCCTAGAACTGTACATTTCAGTAAACAGAGAAAAAGCCATCTCAACAATGGCATAAACTCTGGTGGCTTAGTGACTACGGGGAAACCCCCGTTTACTATGTTTGCGTGGGTAAATTGTTCGTTTGAAAAGTTCCCATAAAGTGTTCAATAAAAGCAAATTATAAATGCATGTGCATATGATTGTTTCTTGTTTTCTTCTCATTTAATTCTAGCAGAGAACAAAACATCCAATTGAATTCCAGACATTCACCCACTAGCTTAGACATTCCGACCGAGAGATCTTTTTAAGATTCTAACCTCCCCTTTAAGTGAAACTGTTTGCGCTTGGTTCACCAGGTATATTTGCTAGGTATATATTTAAAAAAAAATCTTTTTTATAAGTCCTACTGCTCCTATACTTACTGGAATGATAGAAATGTTAAGATTCCAGTTCCTTTTCATGTTGTATGTAAGACAGTAGTTCGTTATCTTTTCCGTCGCAGGATCATTGAGGGCAGTAACTTCTACTAAGGTTGCTTCTTTCTCCTTACTATGTCAGATATAATAGACCTGTTTTCTAGGTACGTAGCTCTAGGAATTGCCCAGTCCTAGGGTATGGTGTATGACTTATTTCCAACTGTTCTTTCTGGTATATGTTCCCAGGATTTGCTGCTACATTCGATATTAAGCATGTTACATCTCTGCTTCTGGCACACATTCATGACAGGGGTTGCTTTATTAGAATATCACACCGTCAATATCTGCAACAGAGAGATAACACTTTCATGACATGAATGCATAAGTTCAGTCATCATAATATTGCAATATGCAATCCTCTCTGATCTATTCAAGCGGAATGAAAAACATAAGAGGCATTACTTTCCATGAAAATATTTATACACTCCATAATGTCGTATTGTATAGTAGCCGTCCCATAGCAGAACATTACAGCTGAATGTCAGGTGGTTTAAACTCTCTACTTCTGTGTGGAAGAATGAGCAGTTTTCATAGCTGAGATCACTGCTTTTCTTAAAAGCATTGGTCATCAAGCTTTTATCTTGAGCACCCATTATGATCCTCTTCTGATCACAGTGGGGCGGCCCTCTTTTAGCCATAGTCTATAGTTTATAGAGCCTTCCTTTTCTATATTGTCCTGTCAGGGTGTATATCATGTGACACTATGCGATGATTAGGCAGTGTACGAGGGACATTCTAAAGGTAAAGCCTCCTATTTTTTAACTAAACAAAAATAAATAGCGACGAAGATTGGGAATGGTACTATTAAAACGAGCGACCTTTTGTCCTCCATAATTAATTTTTTCTCCATAGTCACCATCATTCTCACTGCACTGTTGCCAGGAATTCAACGACGCGTCTCTGCTTCTGGCACACATCCATGAAAGGGGTTGCTTTATTAGAATCTCGCACCGTTAATATCTGCAACAGAGAGATAACACTTTCATGTCATGAATGTGCAATTCTCTCTGATCCATCCAGGCGGAATAAAAAAATGAGGGGCATTACTTTTGGAACGCCTCACGTATTGGTTGTCTTTTGCCTTTTAACATATACGTGTGGCAGTATGTGTGTGTGTGTGTGTGTGACACTTTAGTGTGTGCTGCTTTTGTTAGTATGTGTATGTGTGTGGCACTGTGTTAGTAAGCTGAGGATATTTGCTCTTCCGAACATCTTAAGGCAAAACAAATCGTACTAGCAGACTGTTCTGTTTTGGTTCCATCTGCTTGAATATTTAGCATTCTAATCCTTAAACGAATGATTTTTTACTTTGGGCGTGACATTTTACTGGGTGTGGCTCTGCGTGTTTTCACACAGGTCCTTATTCAATTAATATTATATATCATTGTGATACATGTCAATCCAGTGTGAGTAGGTTATATTTATACCGGTTGAAGATATGTCATCGACACAGTCTTGTTCATTTTTGGGTATTGAATGACTTTGCATCTATCGGGCTGATATATCATTCTGGGTAGTACAAGAATCACAACCCTCTAAGATCGTTGCCTACCGTCTTTCAAGTGTTATTGCTTATTGCATAAGGCGCCCCTACCGGAGAACGACAACAGTTCTGCTCAGGCAATTTTAAAAGGCCAGTGTATTCCTTCTTTAGAAGCGCTGGCTTGACTCTCTCCGCCTCCCAACCGTCATATCTTCCGATTGGAAGAAAATAAATACCTACACATCAATCCAATAGTATACATGGAAAAGCTAGTAGCGATTTTGTCTATGCATCTACCGGAAGTTCGCCTATTTTTTTTATTTGCCAGTCATGCGCATAACATAGTCGTTTTAAATCGACTTGTCATATTGTTTGACCCTTTCCTCTTTTTGACATTTGAGAACCCTTCAACTTGACTTGGATCAGATTTTAAATTTGTGGAAATAAAATAAAAAAGAAAAAAGAAAAAGTCCTTTTAAAATTGCCCTTTTACTATTATTGAATGTTAATGTTTAAAGTACAAGTGCATCCTGATACTTGATTTTTGCATTTTAAACTTTAATTCAAGCCATTATATACAATAATAATTTCATAAAACCAACAGTATTATTGACTATAATGTAGTGTGGATGAAGTCATTGCAGGGAGGCATGTGAAGCACGATGGGTCCCCAACTAAAGCAAACAATCAATCGATTTGATTGAAAAAAAAAAAGACTATTCAACCGATTTCGATGACAGTAAAAGTATTAGAATTAAAGAACGTTCAACTCCAGATAATGTCGCTTCCCCCTTAGCATTGGGACGATAAATCGGAATCGGGAATCGGAAAAATATCGGAACTTTTGAAGGTATCGAAATCGGGAAAATTTGTGCCCATTTTCAGATGCCAAAAACTATTCCTTTAATCTTTAATTATGTTTTTTTTAAAATTTGATTTTGTTTAAAACAAAATTATTCACTGCTGATAGTAATAATAAAATAATAAATATTTATCGATTTAAACTAACATCTATAGATTACACCCACAAGAGTTGTTTGTTTTTGGTTGTTTTTTGTTTTACGGCATATCAACCCTTTTCGAATTATTTAACGCCGAATCCAAAGATTTTGAAGAAAATTTTTTTAATAGAATATATTTGTTGTTTTCAAGTCGGGTTCTATTTAACCCATAGTTGGGACCCTAACAGGTACTACCATTCCGGGTCAGAGTGGACCTGGGAACAATGGTAATTAAAGGGTTGCTCCACACTCCCCAAAGCCCGCAAGCTGGGGCCTCACCACTGGATATAGTTTAAGGTCATATCCAGGACCGCGCCCACAAGAGTATTTTTTGTTTGATAAAATATATGCACATTTAACGTGTGTTTTTACGGCAATCGAGACAAGATAACCATTTCATTGATAAATATTTAGAGATACGTATTGAACACGTTTGAAGCCAAATAACTGCAACGTGAAATTTTTTATAAAATAAACGAGTGTTTATTTTTAAGAATATATTTCGGAGATATACTCCTTTGTCAATCTATATATATTTTTTCTCTTTTTCTGATGCCGAGTGGAAAAATGTTCAATTAATTAAGTCCACGTGATGTTAGCTGCGGGGTTTGACACACGCACACACATATATATATATATTGTAGATAACGAAATAGTTGTCTGTAGGCGATACACACAAATACACACAGACACACGAGAACACACATACTTACAAACGCACACACATACACATATATGTATGTATATGCATGTGTGTGTGTGTGTGTGTGTGTCGCTGTCCGTTTTAATCTTTGTCATTGCAATATGCTTTCTGATATGTTTTTTTTCTGTCAGACTCTCCGCTGAGTGATTTAATCCGTGAATAATAAATGTTTATACCATATATTTCGACGATCTCCATTTGCCCTTCTCAAAACGAGGAACCACGGGGAAAATAAATAAACTGTACGACGCGAGATGCTTGGCTCACAAAGATGGAAAAGATTACAACATCCCTATCTACTTCATTAGTTTGGGTAACAGAAGAACCGTTTTACAGTGACAAGTGGATATATATATATATATATATATATATATATATATATATATATAATGTACAGAAGGTTAGAAAACATTGTTTCAATGTTTCAAGCCCAACATAAGGGGGACCAGTTAATGGTAAATCGTAAATGATGTTAGGCTCTCGTCAGCCATGTTGTTTCTGTCTGAGAAAAAAGCAGGGTCGCATTTATTGTTTATAATAATGTTCATTTTTATTTAACTATAGCTTATCCCTATCTCGGTATATTTTATTTTATTTTAATATCAATTTTCTAATTTTTTTTTTTTTATTTAATGCATTTTTTAGTAAATGTGTGTTGTCTTATTTGTTTATAATCCGCGTGGTTTCCAGTATGATTTGTTAGTTTTTAGTTGGTCCAATGTAGGCAATTAATCTATGTTTTTTTGAACTTCTGTACATTTAAATAAATAAATATTAAGCGCTTATATCGAAAAAGCTTTTTCTTTGTAATCGAGCACTTTGTTGGAATTCTTTCCCAAAAAACAAAAAACAAAAACAGTAAACATATATATATATATATATATATATATATATATATATATATATATATATATATATATATATATATATATATTCCTTTGGAACTTACCTGTTGGATTGGAAGTTTTTAATTCGACCGTGTTTGGATTTTAACATTCTTGGATTTTTTTTACCCTTCGCCGGACTATTCATTCATGTGAACTCTTTTTATCATTTTTTCTTTTACCTCCTATTCCCCTTACCTCACCCTTTTTTTAACCAAGTCAGATCTGTGACTTACTTGTGGTTTCATTAAATACTTTTACATGCAAAATCCGATCCTGCATTTTGCTAATTCCTGCCCTCTGATGAGAAGGATAGTATTTCTTCGAAACCCCGCGGATTAAGGACTATCCACTTATCTTGTGCTTCCTTTTCAAAATTAAAGATGTTTTTAACTCTTTTTCAAGATGTTTTTTTAACATGTTTTATTAATCATTTGTTCATATATATATATATATATATATATATATATATATATATATATATATATATATATATATATATATATATGTGTGTGTGTGTGTGTGTGTGTGTGTGTGTGTGTGTGTTTGTGTGCGTGGATAGATAAAAAAAGGAACAAACAAAAATGATCTGTTCACCAACGTTTCGTCTTTATTACCAGATTTCCTCGAGATAATTGATTTTAGGAAATAAAATACAAATACAATATGTGAAAATAAATCTGTTGTGTTTCTAATGCGAAATTTATGTTTTTGTTCTCTTCGAAAAAAAAGATGTCCGTTAGCATTTAAAGTGTATACAGCAGTTATAGCATAGAGTGAGGGATAATTTTTTTTAAAACGACATGTAGCTGTTAGAATTTAAAAATACATGATGCTGTTTCTGTTAGTCGTTAGAATTCAAAATGCTGAATATGTATATGAAATAAAACGTGTGTTTATACGGCATAATCACATTGACACATCGGTTCCCGCAGGATCACCTAAGTCAAGCAACGTTGAACCTGGCCAGTACCAGATGGGTGACCATTTGGGACTTCCAGGTGCTGTATGTGCTCTCCGCTTATAGTTTCCAGTCGTCCTAGAGTTCTCCTTGTCACTGGGCTCAAACAGTACCGATTCAGGAGAGGTGTTGTTGTGATTACGCAACCCTTGCCTCACAATTACATGCAAAGCTGCCCCTACAGGGGATATCCATTGTCTTTTGAGACTGAACGGATGCATAGCGTTTATTTGTTTTTATTTATTTAGTAATTATTTTTTTTCATATTCGGTATTATTTTCTATGGTGTAAGTTAGTTAGCTTGTATCTAAATTTAAGAATTCAAATAATACAAACCACACAACAAACTATAAAACACACATTAAAAACAAAACATCTTTAAGACATGCCCTTTTCTAATGCAAGTATATATACTGTCCCATGCCATAATTGTCATATATTGGTGAAGCTCAACAAGGGACTAGAGAAAAGGCTCAATGAACATAAAAAAGATATTAGACAAAAAAATAGCAATTCCCTGAATGCTTTATTCTCTCATTCATTGCAGTATGATCGCTCTTTTAACTTCAAACAAGTTAAACTCATTAAATTCATTTTAAATAAATCTCGGCGAAGGCTTCTTGAATCAGCGCTCATTACAAACTCAAACAACGTAATGGCTTCAATAAGTTATCTTCTTTAATCAGTGACGGTTACCTTCTGTTTCTTGAGACAATGGCATTCTGCATCTAGTTTGGTTTACCACAGCATCTGCTGTGGTTAACCAGGTGTAGGCCTGGGCAGGTAATAAGAGAGCCTTGGTTTTCCCATTTATCAGGGCCTTCTTCTCGGTGTTGCAGGCAGACTCTAATGGAAAAACAAGCTAACACAGTCGGTGCCAGCGCGGCTGCAGAAGTTGCCGGAAAGATGTTGCAGAGCCTCATCATCCGCCTATCGGAACACCAGACCGGATTTTTTGTCGGGATTTACGCCTTTATCCTTTGCCTTTCCCAAGGCATCACCAGGCAGTGGCGCTATTTAATCAATAAACTTATATTAAAAGAACAGAATTTAAAATTGGATACAGGTTAACTAACTAATGAAAATAGAACAAAAACATCGACTTCACATTACAAACACAACAAATTTATTTTCTATCTCGTATTTCACTGGTACTGTATTTCTTCAAATCAGTATCCAGAGAAAGTTTTGAAATTAAGACGAAACATTAGATGAACATATAATTTTGGTTAGTTCCTTTTTGATCACTCAATCACGTTACAATATTGTTTCCACAACTTTCATCATATATCGATACACCTATAAATTATTTTTTGTGTATTGATATTCATATTAAAAACCATTTTTTCTGTGTATTTAAAAAGAAAATACCACTTTGTTATTTATGGGTCGTTGAATTGTATTCACCTGCAAAAGATCTAGCTAATTTGCATATTCTTTTAAACATTCATTTGAATTAATTCCCTATTAGCTTTTTTTTCGGTTTGTGTTGTGTCTGCACAATAATTAACAAGAACACGGAAAGTAAAGGTATACAATAATATATTAGGAAGAAAAGTTATATACATATTTACATGTCTTCAGATATACTTCAGTTGGAGATATTCTGGCAGGTGGCGTGTTGCATGTCTCACTGGAGGCAGCATAAGCGTCTTGCCTATTTGATGGTCGTTGCCGGATTCTCCCGGTATTGGTGATTGATGCATTTATATATCTCACTCACCCGCCTATGTTAATTAGTGGGCGTCTCCATAACAGTTTGTTTATGGGGTGATCATCTTTAGTTAACTATTACGTGTAATTATATTAATGCAAATATTCTACATGATTTATACTTGCGTAATATTTGCGTAACAAGCTTATACTAAACACAGACCTCTTTCTATATATATTTATTCATGCGTGTATATATTTAAAAAAAATAGCCTAACAAACTCCTCAGATTTGTATCTACAGGCATGAAACTTAATATATAGGGTAATCGAACCCAAATTTATGTTTGGGTTTTAGTCGGGGGAAATCTGTGTAAAAGTGTAAAAATTAAAGAAATAGAATTTGCCAGGTAATGGTCGAAAGACGGCATTACAAATACGCATGCATAACGTAATAACTATTGGTTCATGTTTTAATTTTTAGCCATACAGCAAACATGTCTTCATATTTCAGGCATTAACGTCAAAGGAAAAAGTAAATCGTAGGCTAAACGTTTTGGTTTCGATTCTCGGTGGTGGCGCACGAGTCATTTTTTTTTTAAAAACTTTTTAAATCATTACTATATATTAGGTCCTATATAATATAATAATAAATACGAAATCTGCATTAATCAAAATATCATATTTATGCGTATTTTAGTTTATATATATATATATATATATATATATATATATATATATATATATATATATATATATATATATATGAATCTATTTCCAATAGCGTAACGTTTTAAATAGCATATTACTAGCATAACTTTACTTATGTGCTGATTGAAAGCTAATATCCTGTCCAGTGTGACAGATAGACGTAAACTGGTCCGGGTGGTTTTCTAGTTCTATATCATCCCAACATATTTTAAGCTTTCTCTTGGATTGGTGGTTATTAGGATGGAAAGAGAAAACTTGTGTTTTGCTTTAGTTAGCATTAAGGTGTCATTTTTCATAATATGCAAATAGAGTTGCAAAGATATTTGATAGTCTTCCTACTAACTTAATTATAAATATCAGCGCGAGATCATATCTGTAAGCGAGTGGAAACAATGTAAAACAAATACCGTCTCAAAGTCACTTGCATATCCCCGCCAGGGAGATGACAAAGTTAGGTTTTAGCAGTTCTTGCAGGAAGGTGTCGACACCCTCCTACTTACAACCGCTGTGTTTTCTCAAATGGTTACCTGTCTGATACTGACCAAGCTCAACGTTGCTTAACTTCTGTGATCTAATAAGAACCGGTGTGTCAACGTAATTATGCCGTATATAGTGCAGTATCAGAACAGAGATGTGACAAAAGGGCAAAATGTAATATTAGAATAGATATAGTGCTTCCCGCTTGATATTGAAATATTTCATCGATAAACGTGCAGATTAAAAAAGCGCATCTGTGAGAAAGTCGTCTGAATTTATTTCAATTTTTTTGGTGGTGATGGTGGTGGTGGTGGTGGTGGTGGGGGGGGGTTATTCCTTTCGAACGTTTTTCTGCTTTTTACGTTTTTTTTTTATCGCGAGTAATCCGTCGGGGTCTGAGACTGGGCAATTTCCTGTAATCTGTCCGGCGGAGATAGCCACACAACGCATTTCTTTTAACAACATCCGCCATTTTTCATCTTTCTTTGAATAAATATACATTTGAAGGATTTCCAGTCACAGCGTCTACGTTTTTATTCATTAGTTGATTTAGACACACCATTCTTCATAAGCATTCCAATCGCCATTTTAAACGTACGTTTTCCTCGCTATCTGCTTACCATGTTCGTACTAATCTAACATATAAAATTATATTTCTGAATTTTTGGAGATGATGATCGATGATTTGAATTAATCAGATTATTCGAACTATTGTTCTCCCCTTGAGTCTTATTTTCACAACGTTTCGGTCGATGTAACCTTCGACCTACTTCAAGTGTATCGGTACCCGGAAAATTCGTCCACAAAATTCACACACAGAAAATTTGTCCATTGAAGGTTCGTCCATTTTTGTTCGGTAGAAAAATTGGGCCATAAATATTGATTGAAAAGATATCTTATGACCGTTCTTGAAGGAGACGTTGTTTTCAAAAGAGACTATAACCACCTATGATATTTAAAAAAAATAATTCTAATTATTTACTGTTGTTTTAAAACAGATAAAATCGATTTTTCTAAGTGTTCGTTTTCTATCTAGCAGGATTAGTGTTTTAGTTTATCTTAAAGCATTTATTAAGTGAAAAAACAAGTAGTGTCGAGTCTTTTCAATATTTATTTATTTAATAGTGGCCTAATTTTCCTAACTAGCAAAAATGGACGAATCTTCCAACAATGAATATTTGTGGACGAAATTTCCGCGACCGAATCTTCCTAAATTCCTTGAAAAATCTTACAAGATAACATTATATTCGTATTGTATTGATTATTCGAACTACTGTTCTCACCTTGAGTGTTATTTTCAATGTTTAGATCAAGCTCGTTGTGAAAATCACACTCAAGATGAGAACAGTACTTTGAATAATCCAAACAATACGAATATAATGTTATTTTATAATATTTTAAAAGTTGGACCTAAATATTAGTTAAGCTGGCATATCAATCTTTGATTATGGCTAGCCTGTTATTGCTGCACTGCCTTATTAGCAATATGATAATTTACTTCGATACTGTTTATTCAAAAGAATTACGTAGTCTTGTCCTGATTTTTTCAGTTATGACTTAAAACCAAAATAAGAAAGGGAGATAATTCATACTTTGCATTGGAAAAATATGTAAAGGTTATCTCTAAGTACGGGCAAAAATGGTGGAAAAATAATGAAGGTGGGTGGGAAGACATAGATTTGAAAACCGGTTTATCATAATTCTTTTGTAGGTTTCCGACTACATTTTGAATTTATTCAAAAGATTAAAAACTAAAGTTAATTCCCAAAAAGGAAAAAAATACTTGTACACGTGAAAAAAAAAGTTATAATGGAAAATGTCTTCACTGCTGACAGTTTCAGCGAAATTTTGAAGTTAAATAAATTAAATAAAAGTTAAAGTAAAATAAAGTTGAAGTTGAATAAAAGATAATTAGTAAAGGCCTAACACATTGAATTAAATAAAAAAAAAACATTGTTTGTACAAAAGATTTTGCCCTTCGCAGAATCGCAACAAACGGAAGTTTTGTAAACATGTATTATACGGAAGCCCAAATGTCAGACAGTCGAAAGGCTGTCTGAAAATGACGTCAAGTAGTTAAAAAGAAGGTTGGTTGGTTGTTTTTGTTTCACGGCATATCAACCCATATTCGGGTTATTTAATGCCGAATTCAAAGATTTTGAAGAAAATTTTTTAATAGAATATATTTGTTGTTTTCAAATCAGTTTCTATTTAATCCATAGTTGGGCCCCTAACAGGTACTACCACTCCGGGTCAGAGTGGACCTGGGAGCAATGGTAATTAAAGGGTGGCTCCACACTCCCCAAAGCCCGCAAGCTGGGCCTCACCACTGGATATAGTTTAAGGTCATATCCAGGGGCTAAAAAGAAGGTAAAGAGTGCTGTTTTTCTTTTTCCAGTCCTGCATCCGTATATTCCTATCGTGAACGGTTGTATCATTTTTAAACATTTTTTTTTTAATTTAATAATTTTTCTATTTTCTGCTTTTAAATTTCATTTTTCAAGATGATATAAAAAATAGGTTACGCCAAAAGTTTCGCATTCATTCAAGCAATGAATCTTATATATAAAATTATGCGAATATGTAATAAAAATAAATGTAGAAATATTTTTGCTATTATTATTTTTTGTGTCAAATATTAAATGAACATGCTTAATTCACTGATAATATCGGTAGTTCGAGAAACTAATTTTTCTTCGAGTTATACCGAATTTATTAATACGGATTTTAGAGGCTTTTTTTACTAATGTTCTTGTAAAAATTATTATTTTTCATTTGTTACCCTTTTCTTATTATTTATTTATTCATAAAAATAAAAAAAATAAATTCATGCATTTTTTTACTACTAAAAACCATAACTTAATTTGTGTAAAAAAAAATAATACATTTTAACTAAAATTTAAATAAAAATAATGGATTCATTATATATACACTCTTTAAATGACTAGAAACCCACATTTATTATGAGAAAGAAACGTTTTATACATCAAAATACTGTGAACAAATATAGAAATCAGTTAATTATCGAAAGCGTTCAAATTGTTGACCATTGTGGTCCATGGACAGCTAACAGCGCTCACTGATTGAATCGAAAACGTTCCTAATCAGTTCAATTGGTATGTTGACACATCTTCTTTCAATGGTTGCTTTCAATTCATTCATTGTAGCTCGTTTTGTGGTGTGAACACTGTGTTTAACATGCCCGCATTCCTCCCATTCGCCCCCAAAGGGGAAATCCATGGGAAATGGGACAAATCTTATGAGCGTGGACAGTACTCGATACTTCCTCTTCGTCTTACCTATCTCTTTCGCAGGCGACTATCAAGATATGCTCTTACGTCATGATGATAGTGGGGAAGTGTTCTATCCTGCTGGAAGTGCTATTCTGCATTCCTAAACATCTCTTGGGAACGGGGCATAGCGTATTTACGTAGCCCGTTGAGATAATTTAAAGAGTGTATACATTTTATGATGATGATAATAATAATAATAATAATAATAATAATAATAATAATAATAATAATAATAATAATAATAACTAGAATAATCCGCGGATATTCGTCGGAATAAGAAATATATTGAATCAACAAATACGTTTTGATAAAACTGATACAATAACACGCAATAAATATGAGTTTATTAATTAATCTATGAAAATAGTGTCCATTGTATTTTAAATATAGAAATGATCCGCATGATATCAATTAACGAGTATTAATAAATACTTGGAAACTGTGAAAGGAGTTGTGTTTGAAGGCTATATCAATGCGGTTCTTAGGAATCATCGTGGGCACGAGTTAGCATATAAAAGAATAATGACGATATTTTTTCAATTATATTACGTTTATTTACCAACATAAATTGTCGTACAAGATGGTAGGCATTGATGTCCCTAATTTTCAAGAGTAGTATCTCTTCTTCAGGGAAGAAATAAAAACAAGCGTTTATTCTTTTATTCTTTTACTTTCTCCCAGGAAGAAGAGATACTACTCTCGAAAATTAGAGAAATCAACACCTAACCTTTTGTACAACACATTGTATTGGTAAATAAACGTAATATAATTGAAAATTATTGAAAATTCCTTCTAATATTGTAATTATTTCTTTATATACGAACTCGCGTCCACGGTGTTTCCTCTGAAATACATTGATATAGCCTAAAAACATAACTCCTTTCAAACTACACACAATGCTTCAAGCAAACTACAATGATCTTCTCACTCAAAAAGTAATATTGTGCTACATAGTCCAATAAAAATAATAAAATCACATTTTTTAGTTTACTCTTTCAGTCCAGCACCTCTTATGTTCTTTTTTGCCATGTTTCTTTCGAATATTCCTTTTTTTTACGTAACGTTTCGCTGACTTCTTTCTTCGGTGAAGAACTGCTACACGTCGAAATAACTACGAATTCTTTTCTCATACCATTACAAGAATGATCATATACTTTTATAATTATATCGAAAACGAGGCCATATCAATAGGAAGGTCATTCTAACATTCTTGTCCAAGATTGCCAGATTGGCCTTTTGGAAGCTAAATTTCGTGAACTTGGCCTTAAAATTTTCTTTTTTAAGCAGTTTGACCCCCAAATTGTATTTGTTTCTTTATTTTTTTAAAGCGTAACGTACAGCCTAAGTAAGAAAGGAACAAGCAAAATATTATATAGATAATAATAATAATAATAATAATAATAATAATAATAATAATAATAATAATAATAATAATATATGTGAATAAAGTAAAAAATATAACTGCATAAATAACTAGAAAACTAAAAAAAAAAAAACGAAAAGAAGGAAGAGTAAAAAAAACCCCGGAAATAAATTGAATAAAACTAAAAATGGCGGAAGAAAGTGTTAAATTCAAATTTTAAGAGATGATATTATTATTATCATTATTTATTTGCTTTCTTTGTCTTCCATTTGAAGCGGTCTTGTAGGAAAATTACATCGGTGACGCCTCGAATCTGATAAATATTCATCAGCTTTCAAATCCTCTCTTTCCCTTTTTTTCTCTTTCTCTTTTTAAAAATCTTTATCTTTTATTTTTGTTTAACTTTGGGCGAGAAGCACGAACTCCATTTCACAAAAGAAGCAAGAATCTATGGAAGACAAACGGTGACAGCAATTATGGAGCATAAATTTAAAGGCCATTATTTGTAATCGGAGACGAAACGGGAAACGTTTTCCAGTCAAATACCGACACGTTGGTTGTCTGTAGTAGCCATGACAGCTCTTCATCATAAATTCTCGACACGGTGCCACAAGAGCAATCTTCCTCCCTTCCCTATGCCTCTCTTGTCCCCCCCTTCCATCCACATTGTCTTAGATGCCAAAATCCTCAAGTGAGTACCATTCCTGTAGTTAGAAAACCAACATGCCACACACACACACACACACACACACACACACACACACACACACATTATAGCTTCCTTTAGTTTTGACAGACTATGCATACCCACTGTAAAGGTGACTGCGCGTGGAACTTTTGTAGCAAGAGTTGCGCAATCCTCAACCACACCTCTCCTGAGTCGGCTTTATTGAATACCAGTGGCAAGTGGAGGTCCAGGACGACTGGAAACAGTGGCGAGATAAGCGAAGAGTATATACAGCGCCTAGAATTCCCAAATGGTCATCCAACTGGTACTAGCCAGGCTCAACGTTGCTTAGCTTCGGCGATCTGACGAGAACCGGTGTATCAATGCGATTATGTCGTACACACACATACAAACGCGCGAGCAAGCAGACAGATATAGGTGCTTGTTGAGATACAGTCGACCGATAGACTTTTTAAAAACGAATTTAAGAAAACTCGTCCCCAGAAAACTCATATCTGGAAAACTCGTGCACAGAAAACTCGTCCATTTTTTGTTAGGTAGGAAAGCTGGTCCATTATTGAATGAAGGGGAAACCCTCTATACTGGGACAATTATTATTTTTGGTCACAACCAGAGTGCCCCCTTTTTGCTTACTTTTAGGTTTTTACCTCACATTAAAAAGGGCATTGTGCCTAATTTGCTTTGGTGGGGAAGCAAATAAATACAATAAATATCGATTGAAAACACATATTATGAAAATTATTGAAGGAGATATTGTTTTTAAAAGAAAATACACATCCCATAATATTTTTTTTCAAATATTTTTACTGGTTTGCTGCTGTTTTAAAAAAAAAAAATTGATTTTTATAAGTGTTTGTTTCTGCCTAGTTTTGTAACTTTTTAGTGGTTCAACTTATTCTAAAGAGTTTAATACATAAAAACAAGTAATATCAATTGTTACTTTTAAATAACAAAAAAAAAATGTCCGACATGAGAGGATCACGTCTTAGGAGTCTCGCTCAAAAATAGAAAATTAAAGAAAATACTAAGGTAGATATAGTTTTAAAACGAGCCCCCCTCTCTCCAAAAGAAAATAAATTTGTATATTTTAGGTAATGTCCAAGATCACTGCTCGGAAAAAAATCAAGCTACCGGAAGTGGATACGGTTGATTATGTAACGAAACGGAACGGAAGACACAAAAAAAGAAACCATATATTTATTAAAAAAATTACTTTAGTTTTTAGCACTTCTTATATTATTACGAAACAAACGAACAACCAAAAAGAAAACACTTCTTGTATTATCAAATAATAAAACAAATATTTTATGTAGAAAAAATAATTGAGTTTTAACACTTTTTGTGGTCACAAAACAACAAAAGGCACTTCTGCAGTATGCGGACGGCGGTCATCTTTTCTTCGTACGTTGCACTAAACTGTCGCCAGGTGGCGCTTTTTGGTAAAAAAAAACATTTAATTTATTAATTTGTTGTTGACCCTTCAAAGTTGCTGTTAAAAAAACGTTTCTTTAAATTATTTATTTGCTCGAAAATAAAAAAAGCTATTTCTTACTTTATAAAAATCCAATGTTGCTTTCATACAAAATTGTTTTATTAAAATTATATCTTTTTACGCAAACTTTTAAATAAATGTTTTTGCAGTTATATATTGATGCATTTTTATGCAATAAATGTTTTTACAATTATATATTGATACATTTTTATGCAATAAATGTTTTTACAATTATATATTGATGCATTTTTATGCAATAAATGTTTTTACAATTATATATTGATGCATTTTTATGCAATAAATGTTTTTACAATTATATATTGATACATTTTTATGCAATAAATGTTTTGGTTTTCAAATATTTTTCTGTTCGGAAAAAATAATCTTGTGGTGCTAGTGCACTTATTGATCCGTTAAGAATGGCTTTCTAAATCAAAATGTTATTATTTTAGCACGGATCAATAAGTGAATGAGTACCAATCTTGTTTGTTACAAGAATTGTTTAAACTAAATTAATTTTTCTGAATAAAATATTTGCTTTCTTTGATAATACATAAGTGTTTTTTTTTGTTTTGTTTCGTAATAATACAAAAAGTGTTAAAACTAAAGTATTTTTAAAAAAATAAATATATGCTTTCGTTTTTCGTATCTTGACTCCGTGATCTAGTTTTTTTTTTTAACAAGAGTAAACAAGTAAAAATAATTTAAAAATATTATGGGGGTGCGTAGTCGCTTTTAAAAAGAATATCATCTTCAAGAACGGCCATTAAATGTGTTTTCAATCGATATTTATTCAATAATAGACCAGTGTTCCTATCTAGCAAAAATAGATGAGTTTTCTGGGTACAAGTTTTCCGAATACGAGTATTCCGAGTACGAGTTTTCTGGGGACGAGTTCTTCCGGGACAAGTTTTCCGGGCCCCTTTAAAAACATGTCGCGTTTTTTTTTTATTTTTTTATTCACGTTCACCCCTTACAAAGCATATCGCCACTTGGACGTAAGGGATCACTATTTGGGGCTATGTCTAGGATATTTGTTTATGTTACATTTAAACTTCTGCATATCAGTACAGTCATGGAAGCAAGCAACAGGAAGGGAATTCCAAAGTCTAGCTGTTCGAGAGAAGAACAATTAGAATAGAAAGCTTTCTAGCATTTAGAAACAACAACAGTGAAGGGGAGAGGTGTTATTGCTAAGTTGGTTTATCGGGGATGTGTTCGTCGAGGGGGGTACAAGTGAAACAAGTTCATCAGAAAACATTCCATTAAAATTTGTAAAACAGGTACGGTGATATAACATTGCGGCGATGGGACAGGGGCTTAGTTGATAAAGTGGGAACGATTAAATTGACAACTCTTTTTTGGACTTTATCTAAGAGGGAGAGACTAGTGGTAGATGCACCAGCCCAGATGTGGCAACAATACTCCATGCATGGACGAATGGTGGCCTTGTAAAGGTACAGGATACTCCCAAGCGTGAGTAGTCTTCTAGCTCGATAGAGGGAACCCACCTTTTTTGCAGTAGTCTTTGCAATGTCCTCTATGTATTTGTTCCAGTTCATATTGCCCACACATGTTAGGCCGAGGAGTTTGAAGGTAGAATTCCCAGGTAGGGTGCTATTTGTCATGGATATAGGGAGTTAGAGAGGCGTCTTGTAATTATTAAAGGAGAGCAGCTTAGTTTTACTAGCATTAAATGTTATCATCCGTTTACGGCCTCATTCCATTATAGTCTGGAGGTCATTTTCTAACGATTCTGCCATTCTCTTAGATTTATGTACATCTGGTCTTCCCTCATGCACATTATAGAGCGTTGTATCATCAGCAAATATATCCAAATGGGACACAATATTATCAGGGAGGTCGTGTATTTCGTTTTAAGCAAAAACAATATTACGTACTTAATTGTTATGCAGAAAATAGTAATATATCCCAAAATTATGAAAAATCATCGAGTAAAAAGTTATTTATAGTTAAAAGTAATTTTTTAATAGAAAATTGGATAAAATCGCATTTTTTTTGTTTAGATGTTATAAAGTAAACAGGCAGGAGACATAACACCGAAACGAATATTTTTGATTATTTGTTCATGCCTGCAATATTTTTTGTTAGACTTTTCTTTTTTTTATTTTTTTTACTAAAAGCACAATAGCAGTTGTTCTACTGGACGAATTCTCGTAAATTTTCGATATATTTTATATAATAATTAAGTACATAATATTGTCTTTGTTTAAAAAAGCGATTTGTCAACTGTATCTTTACAAGCATCAATATATACATATCAGTGATGGGAAGATTCCAATATTCCGATAAAATTACCGATTATGCTCTAAATTCCCGATTATGATACAAAAACCGATTCCGTTTCTTTAAAAATCTTACTATATTTAGTAATATCAGTTGTTTTTTAAATTAATATTTTATTTTAGGATTACCGTAATATGCGCATATATTTTCGCAAACGTAAAAACACGCTTGTGGGCCGTTAATCAATAGATTTTAGTTTAAAGATAGTTTAAAATCAATAAATATTTATCATTTTATCATTAGTATCTGCAAGGAACAGTTAAGTAAAACAACAACAAAGAACAAAACAAAACAAAACAAAGAACCTCTAAAAAAACAACAGAAAACAAACAAAACAAAACAAAAACAACAAAAACAAAACAAAACCATCCAAAATACCCCCCCCCAAAAAAAAACAACAAAATAAAAAATAAAGCAAAACAACCCCCTAAAAAAACAAAAAAAAAACAAAAAACAAAACAAAAACTCCCCCCAAAAAATCAAAGATAAAAATATCTGGAAAACAAAAACAAGAAAAAACAAAAGCCAAACAAATACAAAACAAACAAACAAACAAACAAACAAAAAACGAAACAAAACGCCCCCTCAAAACACCAAAAACAAAAACAAAGCCAAAATAAAACAAAACAAAACAAAAACAGAACAACAAAACAACCCCCCGCCAAAAAACAAAAAACAAAAACGAAAACAAAACAAAAATACCCGAAAAACAAAAATAAAAAGTAAAACAAAAACAAAACAAAACACCCCCAAAACACCTAAAAAACGAAACTAAACCAAACCAAAACAAAAGTAAAGCAAAACAAAAACAAAACAACCCCCCCAAAATCAAAACCAAACCAAAACAAAACAAAACAAAAACAAAACAAAAACAAAAATCTATCAAAACAAAACAAAACAAAAAATACCTGAAAAACAAAAACAAGATAAAACAAAAACAAAATAATAAAAAACTTAAACGATAACAAAACAACAACAACAACAAAAAAAACCCAAACAATGGAAATATTCGTTTTCGTCATCGGAAATTAGGCTCAAATATTTTGATTCCGATGCTCATAAAAGTTATATATTTTTTTAATTGCATACGTTTTCATTCAAAATACCAAATGAATGAATTCACACTCATAAATATTTGCTTGTTTTTCTATTTCGTTCTTTTTTAGGCAAACAGTAAAAGTTATATTACGTTTTACATGCGTTACATTGGATAACGAAAAACGTTCCACAAAAACCGTTAAAATGTTTTATATATGGAATGAAAAAGAATGTAGGGAAGAAAAACAAAAATTTAAAACACTTAGCTAAGGTAATAATATTCATTGAAACCCACCTCAAAATGACAAACAACGCAGGTAATATCTCACGCCGCAATATATCTATACTCCTATAATTTTTTTGTGTATTGATATTTAAACTAAAACCTCTTTTTCTATTTATTAAAAAGAAAATACAACTTTGTTATATACGGGACGTGGAACTGTATTCATCTGCAAAAGATCTAGTTAATTTGCATATTCTTTTAAACATTCATTTGAATTAATTCCTTATTAGTTTTTTGCGGTTTTCTTATGGGACAGTCTTCTTTAGTAAACTATTATGTTCATGCAGATATTCTACATGATTTATACTTGTGTAATATTTGCGTAAAAAGCACTAAACACAAACGTCTTTATATATTTATGCATACATATATATTTATTTGTTTAAAACAATTTGTCTGCTAAACTCCTCTGTCAGTTTTTTGGTTTATAGATATGAAATTATATATATATATATATATATATATATATATATATATATATATATATATATATATATATATATATATATATATATATATATATATATATAGGGTATTCGAACCCATACTAAACTTTATATTTGAGTTTCAGCCGGGTAAAATCGGCGCAAAAGTCTTAAAATTAAAGAAATAGAATTTGTCCTGTGAAGATCGAACGCCGGCATTACGAATATGCATGTGTAACGTAATAGCTATTGGTCTATGTTTTAATTTTTAGCCTTCCAATAAAGATGTCTTCATAGCTCAGACATTAAAACCAAAGGAAAAAGTAACTCGTAAGCTAAACGTGTTGGTTTCGATTCTCGATGGTTGCACAAGAATCATTTTTTAAACTTTTTAAAATCATTACTATATATTGGATCTAATATAATCTATAATATAAATCTCACCTGTCTGTTTAAATGTATGTATGCATGTATGTATGTATGTTTGTATATTTGCCTAAAACTTTCGACAGAGGTTACAGATTTTCATGAGATCGGTATTATTTTAAAGCTCGACGTCTCGGACGACAAATAGCGAAAAATTGGCCAAAAACAACAATTCCTTCACCCTCAACTGGACAGTTTTCTACAAGGAGGGGTCGATTTTTTGCGAGCCAGTTTTGCAAGTCCTTGTATCGGTTGGATTGACTTTGCCTAATTTTAGTATTTCGCGTCATGGAGTAGCAGTAAAACGTCAAATTTTCTTTCATTTTCTTTTCCGCCTTCGTGTTACGGGTTCGAGCCTGCCTGCCTACTACCACTTTTTTTGCTCAACACACACCTCCAAACACTCGGACAAGTCCGGGCACCCAAGTTAGTCTATAATATAAATTTCACCTATCTGTTTAAATGTATGAATGAATGAATGTATGTATGTATGTATGTTTGTATGTCTGCCTAAAACTTTCGACAGGGGCGATGGACTATCACGAGAATTGTATCGTTTTGAAGCTCGACCCCTCGGACGACAAATATCGAAAAAACTGGCGAGAAACATTAATCCCTTTACCATAAACTAGACAATTTTCTACAAGGATTGCTCGCTTTTTTCGCCGATATTTTCGAAAGTCATTCCCTCTTTTCGATTGCCTAGCTTTAATTTAACCCTTCGTCACTTACGGCAAAGATGTCACGTTTTTTTTTTCACGTTTTTTTTTCTCCTTCGTCTGCCTACTACCACATTTTTATTTTTGTTTTTATTTGCTCAACACCCCCCCCCCCCCCCAACACACTGGAAACGCCAGGCACCTAGGCTAGTATAATAATAAATACGAAATCTGCATGAATCAAAATATCATGTTTAAGCGTATTTTACGACTGGGCAATTTCAGGGGGCCTGCTAGTGTATATATATATGTATGTGGAGAGGGAGAGAGAAAGAGAGAAAGAGAGAGAGAGAGAGAGAGAGATTACAGGAAGATAAAAAATCTAACGGAAGACATAAATAATGCGATGAGCGAAAATAAATAAAAATAAATAATAAATGTCTTACAAATTTAACATAAATGACTCAACATTTTTATTTCTATTTTTAGACATTGATTTAATTTTAATGTCCTTCTGTGTTTTTGTTATTATTTTTTAGAAAGTTTTTTCGAGGCATGTCTCTTCAATTATCCATTATTAGTTTTTTTTACTTCTTTTTTTTTCACCTATGTTTATTTGTATGTTGTTTTTCAATCCACGTACACACACATACGCCTTTTCCTTCTTTCTTTCGTTCTTTCTTTTTTAAAATTTATTTCCTTCCTCCCTGTTTTCTGTGTGAGTATATATATATATATATATATATATATATATATATATATATATATATATATATATATATATAAATATATATATGTATATATATATATATATTTATATTTATATATATATATATATATACAAACACACACACATACACACACACACACACACACATATATATATGAGAGTAGTTAAAAAAATAAAAGCGTCCTTATTTTTTTTTTTTAACTTAAAATGTTCAAGAGCTACGAAGACGGGAGTGGTACCTTTGAAACGAATGACCTTTTTTCGGGCTCCAGAATTTATTTCTTTTTACATATTCACCACTATTTTTTAAGCACTTTTGTCAGCGATAAACGATGGCTATGCATGGGCGTCTGGAGCGGGCTTTGTCATACGAGAATCGCTCCAAAAGCAAAGCCTCCTATTTTTTTTTTAACTTAAAGCGTTTAAGAGCTATGAAGACGGGTATGATACCATGAGAACGACATTTATTTTTCTACATTGTTATCACCATTCTCAGTTAATTTTGCCAGCAATTCGATGACGCATCTCTGCTTCTGGAGCACGTTCAGGACAGATGTTGCTTTCTTAGAGTCTCAAACCGCCCATATCTGCAACTGAGAGATGAAACTTTCACATTATGAATGCATAATTTCAGTCATCATAACAATGTAATTTGCAATCGCCTTTCGTTCATTCAGGCGGAATAACAAATATGACTTTTGGAACCCGTACTTTGCATAACTTCTTTTTAAATAATCTCTAATTAATTGTTTGCTGTTATTCATTTTTTAAATTTTACTCTGTTATTTTACGTTTCTATCTACACTAATTTCGCCGATATTAATAGTAATTTATTGAAGTAATATAATATGAATAAATAAATTATAAATTTTTCTTAAAATACTAGCGAGACCTGTCGAAATTCCGCAGGAGACTCATTCATATTGTAGCTCTTTTGTTAAAACTGCAAAAGTATTTATCTAAGTTAGCAGGTACGTCCGGCTTAGCCCGATCGTAAATTATGCTTAAATATGATATTTTAATTCTTGCAGATTTCGTATATATTATTATAGAGTTAATGTTTCTATCGATTTTTATATATTATTAAGTTGAAATTAAAAAACAAGACAAATATACATATATATATCCATATGACTTGGGTGCATCAGCTTGACTCGAAACTGAAACAAAAACTTATGATATATATATATATATATATATATATATATATATATATATATATATATATATATATATATAAACTTAATTATTTAATAATAATTTAATTAATAATTTGAGTTTCTTCAGTTATAATCAAAACCGAAACCAAAAGTTATGTACAATTCTTGATAAATTATTTATAAAAAAAACAAAAACAAAATAGATTGCTGGAGTGCTATCAGCTATAATTGAAACCGAAACCAAACTTATAAAAAATTCATGGTAGAATTATTTATTACAAGAAATGGAAGTCCATAACAATTAAAGGACAGTCACTCGGATATAAGCGTGACACACAAAATAAATGACACAAACTATTAATATATAGATACTCATTATCAAGGGAGATAATTTAAATGAAACTAATATATTTAGTTAGCTAGAAACTACATACCGATGAGTGATAAGAGTTTACACAGGGGGAATAATCGGCCCCTCTCTTTCTTTTCTGTCTCCCTTCTCCGTTTCTCTGTCTCTCCGTCTCTCCTGTGGGAAAGTAGCTCTTTTAAAAATCACCTTCTTTTCTCTTTCTGTAGCGACGTTAGATTCTCTTTTTGATTGTTTTAAAGTACTGTATTAATTAACTTATCTTTATGAATTTTGTGTATGTTTATATGTTTTCATATTTGCATAAACATGATTCACGCCTAAACTAATTAGCCGATCATTATGAATTTTATGTATATGTATATGTTTATATATTGCATGGAAAGATTCATTGTTAAGCAAATTAACCAATCAAAATGAATTTTTGTATGGGTATGTTTATATATTTCTATGGATAGAATTCATGCCTAAACTAATTAACCGATCATTATGAATTTTATGTATATGTATATGTTTATATAATTGTAAGAACAGGATTCAATCATATACTAATAACCGATTATTATATATTTTATGAATGTGTATATGTTTATATAATTATAGGGATATGATCCACACCTAAACTAATTAACCGATCATTATAAATTTTATGTGTACATATGTTTATATAATTGTATGGATATGATCCACACTTAAAATAATTAACCGATCATTATGAATTTTATGTGTGTGTATCCTATACTATATTTCTTACGCGTTTATATGTTTGTATGTGAATATGTATTTTTATAAAATAAAAACTATTCCAATTTTCAAAGTAATTATAAAAATAAGATGAAAAAAAAAATCAGGTTTGATTGTAACATCGAAAAATTTCAAATATATGTATAAGTATGTCTGTCTGTCTGTCTGTCTGTCCGTTTCACTTTCTTTCGAGGATTACTTGGCTGATTTTGCTGAAATTTTGCATGGACGTATGTTATTATGTTATTAGGACTATGACAACAGCGTATTCTTTTCCTTGTTTTGATTCCCAGGTATATATCCATTAATCTCTTATATGTTTTTATGTAGAGTGATGTGGTTCTCAGTTAATTAATTGTGTCTAACTGTGTCGGATATATACTCGAGAGTAAAAACAATGAAAAGAATATGCTGCTGTAATAGCCCTAGTTATGATGAAACTAGATCTGATCGCACCAATAAACTAATAAACGGGTTAGTATTCATTTTAGAATATATATATATTGTAAGCAACACGAACAATTACCATGACACATTATCCTTTTTGTAAATTTTAATACAAATGTAATATATATATATATATATATATATATATATATATATATATATATATATATATATATGTAAAATTAGATATATGTACATGTTATATATGTGTATATATATCGTTGTATATGATAAATTCTTACAATAATAAACAGATTATTATTAATTTTGGATATATATTTTGGACAACACTATGAGCAATATGATCACATTATTTTTTTGTAAGCTTTACTATAGTTAGAGAAAGCAACCACTAAAATTCGCCCCATCCCGAAATAATAATAAAAAAAAATAATATAAAAATTTTTATATAAAAAGAATTGCTCTGCATCAAAATTTGAGATATATGAAGTAATACATTTTTTAAAGGATCGCTGCACGTATATATATATATATATATATATATATATATATATATATATATATATATATATATATATATATCGCTGCACGTATATATATATATAATCGCTGCACGTATATATATATATATATATATATATATACGTGCAGCGATCCTTTAAAAAATGTATTATTATTAATTAAGTAGTTATATATATATATATATATATATATATATATATATATATATATATATATATATATATATATATATATATATATATATATATATCCTCTTTCTCTTCCCTGATCTTTCTTATTTATATTTATGTCTCGGAAGTAGAGAGAAAAGCTTATCTTATTTTTCTTTTATTAATATTATTGGAATCTTTTCTTTTTCTTTGTACACATTTTTGTGAATTATTCCATGGATTTCTGCCTTTGGATTATTATGGACCATCTTCTTCCAATTACGGGATTTCCTTGGATTTTACTTGTACAAATGGGAATTCTTTTAACTTTCTTGAAGTTTTACATTTGGATTTTACCATCATTGGATTTTTTATCTTCCACCAGACTATCCATTCATGTGTAATCACCTTTTTTTTCACCATATTCCCTCTGCTTCACTTTTTTTGTTTACAAGTAAGATCTTTGACTTACTTGTTGTTTCATCAAATACTTCTGCATGCAAAATCCGATCCCGCATTTTGCTAATTCCTACCCTCTGATGAGAAGGAAAGTATTTCTTCGAAACTCCGCGGATTAAGAACTATCCACTTATCTAGTGTTTCTTTTTCAGATTAAATATGTTTTTAACTCTTTTTCAAAGTGGGTTTTAACATGTTTTATTAACTGTTTGCTCCTATATATATATATATATATATATATATATATATATATATATATATATATATATATATATATATATATATATATATATATAAATGTTTAGAGGTACAGAATTTGTATATGGTTTTAAATAAAATACTAGGCGGAAGTTTCTCGAGAGCTCTTTCGGCTATCATCTCTTCAGGAGTAAATCGATAGCAATCTAAATAATATCGTAACGAAAATAAAGAGTTCTATTGGGGAACTTATTTAATGTGCCAACGTACGGGGACATTAATTAAATTTATTTACGTTTAAAAAAACGATTAAAAATGTTGGCACAACGAGGGAGGAAAAAAAAAAAAAAAAAAAAAAGCGGGAGAAAAAATTCAAAGTTCCCCAAAGAGAAACAATGCGTTTGATGTTTCTTTTTGCCGGCACAAAGAAGGTTGACGCACCGGGATAGAGACGGCCTCCAAAATCTTTAAATGGTTTTTGGAGTCCGCTCTATGTAGCACCTTGAACCAATCTATTTTATATCTATCGGCACAGCACGGGTTGTCAACCAAATGCTGGCCAATAGCAGAGTCCAAGGCTGCAGAAGGAGGGAGACCACCGAACCCCATCCTCTCTTGTCTGATCTTCGATGGAACATGCTGGTTTATACGAGTCAAAATGTGCAAGGATGTTCGCCCAACATAACCAGCATCGCACTGGCATCTAAACTGATATACAATATTACTATTTTGGATGTAAGGCAAACTATCCTTGCGGAAAGACGGAAAAGCAGGTCTCGTAGTATATACCACACGCAAGGTCACCGAATTGAAGCAATCGTAAATACTTCTTCGAATCTGTTTTGAAATTATATTACTCCCCTCCCCTATCCACGGTAATTTCAAATAAACCGGGCATTTCAAGGGTCCAAAATTTAAAATCCGCAACCTTTTTGAAAATACAATCATCAATAAGGTCGACAGGATAACCATTGTTGATAAATATTTCCCTGATCTTATCGAGTTCGACATCTAATCTGTTAGGCGAACAAATCATGAGGGCTCTATGTACCAAGGTATTAATTAAGCCGACCTTATGTGATTTAGGTACAAAAGACAACCAGTTCACATATAGAGTGGATGAAACGCGGAATATTCAGTGTAGCTTAATTGCCATAAATATTTTCTAAATTACTAACTAGCTCTACCTACGTATTGAGCACTTTTTAAGTAAGTACTTAAAGTTTACGCATAAATCTATACTGCCGTATATTAATTTCATGTGAATAAATTAAGTAGTTATATATATATATATATATATATATATATATATATATATATATATATATATATATATACCCAAATCGAGTTGGGAACAATTTTCCCTTTAACCAACTTTGTACCCCACATGGGGAGCGGCATATATATTGTTTTTTTGTTTAAATATAATTATCCACTTACACGTGTTTCGTCGTATTCGACTCATCAGAGTAGCTGAATCTAGCGAGATTCGAAATCGGGACCCTGCGGTAATGAGCCTATATATATATATATATATATATATATATATATATATATATATATATATATATATATATATATATATATATATATATGAGTGTATATATATATATATATATATATATATACACTCACACACACACACACACACACACACACACACACACACACACACACACACACATGTGTTTGCCATTGTCTTGGGTGGCGGTCGATTATTGAGACCATGTTAATGCCTTGTGTGTATATAGTGTATCACACTCAGCCGGTTATCGTATTACATTATATTACATTCTAACCAACGTTTACCTGATAAAATCTAACGTCGATGATGAATGTCAGAATTTTACAAAATAAAACGCAGCCATTAACAAAAACAAAAAAAAAAAATTGAAAAAAAAAAAAAGAAAAAATCAAACACACGAAAAGTCGCAAATCGGTCGGTTTTGAACTTTAGCGCCATTTTAAGGTCACAACTCGAGTTCCGAGGATATTATAACATTTTTACTGACGTAAAACGGACCTTTTATTCTTTTCTTTTTCTTTTTTTTACTGAGATTTAATTTCTGTTCCCCACCACTTAAGCATTATCCTCTACTGTCCGTTTTCAGACAAAACTTTAAGATTTTTAAACAACGCTGTTTACAATGTATTCTCATATTTATGTGAAGTAAATTTTGATGCAATTAGGCAATGTTAAAAAGAGCCCCCTTCAGCTGGAAGAGACAATGGATAATCCCTGTAAGTCTGCCTGCGGCAAGAGCCGACAGTGAACAGCTGGGACGATTTTAGGAAATTTTACACGAATGGACTTTATGTATCTGACAGTGTTCTTAGATAGGTTTTATATCAGTATGTCTTCGATAAGTATCGAAAATCGATAATCGAACAAATCCGATGAAAGACGGAACATGTGATTTTGACTAAAGTTAATATCTTATTCAGCCTAACATTACAAGTGCATTTAAGAACATTCATTACCACACAATCAGAAAATCCTGGCATATAACATCAGCAGTAGGCTCTTTGATATGATAGGGGCGCGTTCGAAATAAATGTTTTTGTTTAAGGCACATTTGCACCATAGTACTTGACTTTTGCATTTTAAACTTCAATTCAAGCCGTTATATACAAAATAATTTAATAAAATCAACAGTGGGTTCTCTGCAGTGCAATGTAAACTACAATGCATTATGGAGTAAGTCACTGCGGGGAGCCATTTTAAGCTTCCCCATTACACTATGATGGGTCCCGAAATAAGGTTAGCGATCAATCGATTTGATTGAAAAACGGGTGATTTCAACGATTTCGGTGATAGTATATTCTGGGCAACGTTGGGTCTCCTTGCTAGTGTATATATATATATATATATATATATATATATATATATATATATATATATAGTAAATAATTATCTCAAACTCGTTTCTGTTTCTTATCGTTGAGCACTTTCAGTTGAAATAAAAGTCGGTCAATTTAGCTCTTATGCGAAGATCATCATATAATGATTAGATAACTCTGATAGACGTTAAAAAGCATGAAAAAAAAAAGAAATATTTAAATTTACACAATATTCTTCGCGGTTAACGGTAGCCGAATTGATTAGGTCTTTGCTAAAGAAGCCAGCGATAGCTTCTGTTGCCGGGTTTGAATCTATTGACTGGTGTTAATCGTGCTACGTTGCACCGATGATTCCCAAAAGGATGAAAAACTAGTGTCTGTAGGTATTTATTAATTATAATAGTAAATAATTATATATATACTAGCAGGTCGCCCGGCATTGCCTGCCGTTTAAATATGATATCTTAATTATTACAGATTTCTTATTTAATATAAACAAAAATACCGTATTTATTAATTATTAGCAAATTCTATATTGATTGTTCTATTGTACCCAATATATATATATATATATATATATATATATATATATATATATATATATATATATATATATGATGATTGCAACGTCTTGTCAGACGAGTGCCACTCCCTTAGACACTTAAAGTCCATGAGCCCAAAAATGACTTCCATCGTCACAGGACCATTTTTATAGACAAATGCCTGAGGGAGTATATATACACAGATGATGTTACAGATTCTTAGCTTTGTACGACAGGTAAGTCTCTCTCTCGGTTCAAAATGTTGAGAACCAGCAACAAGTAAGAGCAAGATAGCCAGCAGAAAGTTAAACTACAGACCAGCTTAATGCGGGTACTGGTCTCCCGCTTTATGTTTTTTTTTAAATCAGAGATTTATATATATATATATATATATATATATATATATATATATTTATTTATTTATTTCCCCAAAGCCTTGATGGAGGCGAGACTAAAATTTTCTGCTATGGTTTCAAACGATCTGAAATACCAGCAAGGTATTTGACTCTCTTGTTGCACCACCTCCGCATGGTGAGAGTCGGGCAACGTCCGGTTGAAGTGGCATATTATTGTGGATGCCGGACGGATGAGGATGTAACGCCCCTCCCGGTGGGTTGACCTCCTGCCGGGAGGGTTAAGCAGTGGTTCCTTATACCTTAAATAAAGAAAAAGCGGGGCCCTCTAGTCCCGTGAACACTGCTACTCTCAGTGACCGATTGACTGGGTTATGAAGAGACTTGATTCCAAATATTTCTCCCCTCTTTTCGAAACAGAGTACAATTATGAATATCTCCAGTATCAAATAGCCCTTATGTACTATGAAATTAACTTTATGTATGAAAAACAAAGAGGGGAGATATATTAGAAATATTTGGAATCAAGTCTGTTATTTCAAATCAGTTAAGACCATAGCAGCAAGTTTTAATCTCCCCTCCATCAAGGCCAGAGGTTTTGGGGAAATATCAGATATTTTGTAATTCATATGCAAAGCTAGGAAAACAAAAATAGGCTCTGGATAATGGATGAGTCCCTAACTGTGCGACCTTCAGGCAAATGTCACATAACCCACTACACAATCAGGTCATTACCTTTCCAACGAGTCTTCATTTGTTAACTTCTGATCAATAGTCGATGAGATTTGGAACGCATAAAATTTTCAAAAGGATGTATATATATATATATATATATATATATATATATATATATATATATATATATATAGTATACAATTTTGCTTAAACTCAAAGACTTAGTTTTCATAACTTTCTTTTATTATATCATGAATTTTTCCATTACAGTTGTTTCGTTAACAAGTGGACAATTTCGTGAACTTATGTTTTCACCAAAATCTTCTAACCTATCAACTCATCAGATGCGATCCTTCCGATGTTATTAAAAAAAAGTAGTTTGTACATCATAAAAAAACCTGGTCATGCAATGTTTTCCTAAAAAAAGTGTACCAGGTTTTTATGATGTTAACGAAACAGCTGTAATGGAAAATTCACGATGGAATAAAAGAAAGTTATGAAAAAACTGTAAGTATTTGAGTTTTAGCAAAATTGTTAAATGTCTGTGCTCTACTACTATAAAACAGAGTCATTGAGCTTTATTCTTATTTAATGGTTATTCTTATTTAATGGTTATTCTTTTTTTCCGTACCACCTTTAACACATTAAATAAAAACGGTATATATTGAAATATACAAACTTTGTTAAATGAACATTATATATATATATATATATATATATATATATATATATAGCCTCCGAAAGCAGTAGCCTAGTAGCCCCTGGATAGGGTAGCTCCGGGATACGTTTTTATAGGTTACGGTGTGGAATACGATGATTTTTCCGGCGCCTGGCTAAGGTATTTGGCCCGCTTACGGTGTTATTTATAATGTTATTTGATTATATACATGTGTATTACATACTGTAATGTATTTTCTACTGATTTTTTATATTTCATGAATAAAATTTTACTTAACACCCGCCATATGGTGATTTTAATATCACAAGAACGGATTAATGCCGTATCCCGGGGTTCTATAATATATATACGACGGGCGTGCAATAAGTAATGGCCCTGGCCCACTTTCCATAGCAGTAGAGCAACGAAACTTGGTACAGTTATTCGTCTTTCTCTACATAGGACCACCCAGCGTTATGCATTTCTCCCATCGTCTGATGCAGCTCTGGAGACCGTTTTTGTAGAACACCCCAGGTTGGTCCTCCAACTACGACGTGACTTCAGAAATCAAGGCTGCATCATCTGGGAAACGCTTTCCTTTCAAAAACAACTTCATGGCTGGGAAGAGGTGAAAGTCAGAGGGTGCAAGGTCTGGAGAGTAGGGAAGATGGGGGAGGATTTCATAAACACACGCCCGTGCTTCTGATCTGGCGACATGCGAGTTGTGGACCGGAGCGTTGTCCTGCAGGAGGAGGGTATCTGTTGATCTTGCCCCGCCTTTTGATTTTGATAGCTTCCCTTTATTTTCTTCAAAAGTGAAGCATAATAGGATCCTGTAATTGTAGTACCCTTTGCCAGGAAATCTGTCATCACTACTCCGTCCTGGTCCCAGAAGACTGTGAGTATGACCTTGCCAGCGGAGGGCTGCACCCTTGCCTTCTTTGGAGGTGGTGAGTCCAAGTGCTTCCACTGCATTGACTGGGCTTTGATTTCTGGATCATAATGACGGACCCAGGTGTCATCCTGTGTAATCACTCTTTTGAAAAACTTTGACTCATCTTCTTGGCACATCTCCAAATTCATCCTTGAGCACCCGACGACTCCTCGCTTCTGGAATGGTGTGAGCAACTTGGGAATCCATCTGGCAGACACCTTATGCGTATGCAAGTGGCCATGAATGATAGTTTCCACAAACCCTGTACTAATCTTGACATCTTGGGCTATTTGGCGAATAGTAATGCGCCAATTCTCAACTTTACGGACAGATGCCTTATCAATAGCAGAAGGGGGGCAACCAGGTCTGTGAGCTGTTTCCACAGACTTCCGGCCATATTTGAATTCACGATGCCAGCGTTTTAAGGTCATATGATGGGGCATTATCACCATAAGTTTCTTTCATTTCATCAAAAGTCTCCTGTGGTGTGCGTCCTTTCAAATACAAACACCGGATCACTGCTCGACATTCAGCAGGCTCCATTTCACACCTGACTCAATTCAAACACCTGTAAAACAGAAAATACAATTAGTTCAGAGCTGTAATTTGTCACATAACCCGCAGAGATATAAATCATTTCACATGAAAAATTTCAGCTCGATCAGACATATGGAAGTGGGTCAGAGGCATTACTTATTGCACGCCTCTCGTATATATATATATATATATATATATATATATATATATATATATATATATATACTCGTAGCCAAATTGAATATTGAAATGCTCATATCTTTGATTTTGTGGGATGAAACTACATGTAAATTTGTAGGCTTTTTTAAGATTCGTATACTATTCTATAGTTAAAATTTTGTGACAATTGGTAAAAAAGAACCTTTATTTTCAGATAAATATAATATGTCCAAATTTGTCGATTTGTATATATAGTGTTATGGCAAGTCTTGCTGTTTTGGGATGAATTTTGCTTAGTTTTGTTTTTACTTAGTTGTCTCCCTTGTGGTCTCGCCAGGTTACTAACACACACCCACCCACCCACCCACACACACACACACACACACACACACACACACACACACACACACACACACACACACACACACACACACACATATATATATATATATATATATACATATAATTAATTTCTATGATAGCTAATTTTACAGGCTCAAACCAAACAAAGTATGATACAAGTATTAAATTTCAACTCTGTAGACCAAATATTCAGAGTGAAGTTTGGTAGAGATTATTCGCACATACTCCGACAAGGGCACTATATATATATATATATATATATATATATATATATATATATATATATATATATATATATATATATATATATATATATATATATATATACATATATATATATATATATATATATATATACATATATATTATATATATATATATATAATATATACATATATATATATATATATATATATATATATATATAATATATATATATATATATATATATATATATATACATATGCACTATTAGACTCCCCGGCGTTGCTCGATTATGAATATACTTAAATACGATATTTTAATTCGTGTATATTATGTATTTATCATTATAGAGGCAATTCTCCATTTACTATTATGTCGTACCTAATGCATCATAATGATATCAAAACTAAAATAAAAATATTACTTGGGTGCCATCAGCTGGAATTGAAAACAAAATATCTAGTGTAATCCTTATCCACTGAGCCAGGGTCATACGTTAAAAGAGTAACTTTGTTTAACTTATGAATGCAGATTTATGCACGTAAACAGGTTTAGTCGACTAGTTCTGCCAAAGTCAACTGTTTTATTTTCAAATTTGACCCCTTAGCACTAATTTTTGCTGATTAAAAAACAAATCGAAAATGTGCTACAGGTCCGAATACCCTGTATATCAAATTTCACCTTTTGGGATTCAGAGAAGAGTTTGGTAACGATTTTTTGCACACACACCGACGACAAGGTCACTTATATATATATATATATATATATATATATATATATATATATATATATATATATATATATATATATATATATATATACTAGGCTACTCGTGACTCGTTAGGTCAGTATATGTTATGATGGCTAGCTATAGAATAGTGAGTATATTAATTATAGCAATAATATGCGAGCTTGCGCGTACAACAATGGTCACCACTTTTAACATAAGAAATTACATTACTTAATATCTAAAGCGTGCTTATATGCGGAAAGTTTAAATGCTATATTCATTTTCAGCACAGCCAAAAACCTCATAAAGTCGTCATTTTAAAGGAAAATGTTAAGGTGGAAACTCATGTAAAAATTTACCAAAACTTCTATTTTTATATTTGTTTAAAAAAAAAAGCTACATTATACGGTGTTGGTCTGTTACAAGAAAAGGTCCCCTTTTCTTGTAAGTAAGAAAAACATTGAATAAGTAAAAATGAGATGGGATAGACGAGATTCGAACCTCGTAAGCAAGGTTCAGGAATAAGGTCAGAAATTGAATTTGCCCATTGTTTAGTTTTCACATAAAATATTTTAGATATGATGTTTGGAAAGGAATTTAATTATTCAATTCTTTTTATGAAAACTCAATTAAAATAAGGTCATATAGAAAGCGAACAATAGAAAATTAAAAACATATTGAAAAATAAGTTGGGTAAAAAAAATAGGTTAGTAAGAATTCTTGTCTGCAGACATGTGAGAATCACGCATGTTTAGACCACGTGAGTTCTCCACGTGAGTTCAATTACGGTTTTGGACATGCGTGTGACGTCATGGCAGGAAATGAATTCTCAATATAGTTGCTAGTTTTAGGAGACAGAGACAGTGAGGGTTAGACAGACGAGAGACACGACTGACATTGTCAAAGAAGCAGGGTCCCCCTTTGGAAGCGAAGGGTTAGAAAGTTTTAATCATGTAGTCGACTTTGAATTCCTGGAACCCATCATCATTGCAAGCGGCCGAATGTAATAAAAGAAACATCATATTTTTGTAACTGCGTCTTCGTGTTGGTCATTCTTCAACAACCAAAGGTGATGTGAATCCTTTATACGAACATTGTCTCCCTCATCTATAATGAACTTTGTGTATAAACTCCATCTTTAAGTAATGTGTCTCTCCATCTTAAAAAACGTGCCCCCTCTCTATCATAAGTAATGACTGTCGTCCCCTCCTGTGAGAAAAGAACTAATAACTCTCTCCTCTCTACTGTATAAATGTCTCTTCTTCCCCTCGTAAAGATCTACCCCATCTCAGCTCTAAAAAAGACCCCACTTATGCAACAGGTCATCCGAACCTTAAAATTTGTCTGGCGTCACTTCTGCTGAAAGGCCTTGTAAACAAGGCCCTGTCGGTGGGGCATTAGAATACGCCGACTGCCCCCCTGCAGAGGGTAAAAGTCCCTCAATGGGGGTCCTGGATAAGACCTTAAACTATATCCAGTGGTGAGGCCCCAGCTTATGGACTTTGGGGAGTGTGGAGCCACCTTTTAATTACCATTGCTTCCAGGTCCACTCTGACCCGGAGTGGTAGTACCTGTTAGGGTCCCAACTATGGGTTAAATAGAAACCGACTTGAAAACAACAAATATATTCTATTAAAAATTTTTTCTTCAAAATCTTTGGATTCGGCATTAAATAACCCGAAAAGGGTTGATATGCCGTAAAACAAAAACAACCAACCAACCTTGTAAACAAAAAAGTGCAACACTTAATGAAAGCACTTACCACGAGTCAGCGGCTATAACTTTTGCCGGCGCTGTTGGATATGTCGTCACTGATCTGAGGGAGATAACTCTATTTTAGAAAGACATTAGCACTTGCTCTTTTTCGACCACTTTAGCTCCCTATTTCGTATGTTTTTTTTAAAAATTAGTTCCTGTTTCATTAAAAAGTCGTCGAACTTGTTTTTGTAAATATGACGTCGCATACTATTCTAGAGAATTCGTTGCCAAAATGTCAGCTTCGTTTTGGTTATTAATGTTTTTGTAATGTTAAATGCTTTTCGTTGGTTTTAGCGTCCCAAATTGTCGCACACAAACTGAAACAAAGAAGTTTTAAAATGTTAAACAAATGAAAGTGAAAATGAAAATGAAAATGAAAATGAAAAAGTCTTTATTTTTTATCAGTACTAAAACTTCTGTGGCATTTCCTTAAGAATGTCAGATTGGATTCGAATTTTTGTTTCGTTTAAATGAAAATTAATTGTTTGAAAACAATTCACACCTGTAATGGAAAATACAAATAAAATTCGTAAAATGCCGATGAAAAAACAGAAAGGATATATATATATATATATATATATATATATATATATATATATATATATATATATATATATATAAAGCTGAATGTGTGTGTGTGTGTGGTCACGAATACGCTCCTATATGGTTGACTATTTAAAAAAACGGATTACATATAATGATAGAAGATGTATCGAGACACAGGAATGATTATGTTTGATCTGGCAGAACTGTGGTTCATTAAAATTGTGGGGTCTGCGTTCGCGCCTGGTCTACACAGTATGGCAATAAAAAATTTAAAAAGTAAAAAAAAAAAAACGTTTACAAGTGTTTTTGATATAGATGTACATAAGAATACTTTGATAAGTATGTTTTAACTTAAATAGGGATGGTATAATAACATTGTGGGGTCTGCGTTCGCGCCTGGTCTCCATAGAATGGAAATAGGCACAAACTTTAATAAAGACATTTCATATATATCTGCGTAAGTATACTTTGATAATTATGTTTCAGTTTGAAGAAATATGGTATAATAAAATTATGGGGTGTTCGTTCGCACCTGACCTCCATAGAATGGAAATATGTCACAAAGTTAATAAGTTTTTTTTTTTAATATAGATCCACAGAATATTGTGATAAGTGTTTCAGTGTGAACAGGTATGGTATAATAAATTATGGGGTTTATCTATTTTATTTTTACTTTCATCATATTTTGCTTTGGTTTTGATACCCCCAAATTCAACCCAAATTTACAACCCTTCCTTTTCATAACCTATCATACTTTCATAAATCAGAATCCATTTTCTGTATGCTGTTTTTGAACCCAGTCAACGACGGGTACTTTTGCTATTTTTTTTTTGAATAAAATAAAAAATTTTTTTTACATAGGCATCACCACTTATCAAGGCCCAGAGACCACTCGAGGATAAGGGTTAAGAGTGTACAGTAGTCAATTGAACGATATAGTAATTGTTAGTAATAGAAATTAGGTAAATTTGTTAACTTAAGTGGGACGGCTAATCAAGAACTTGTTTACGTTGGACTTGAAGACAACCAGATTGTAGTCAGCTGGAAAGTAGGAGAACGAAAGACAGTTCCACATGCGTGCAGTTCTAAGAAAGAAGCTTTTTCAAGGAATCTACGTTTAGGTTTAGGCACAAATAAAGAGTGGGGGGAATTATTGATAGTGTTTACAGCTAGACGTGTGTTCATTGTGAAAGTTTGGCGAGGGCGACCATAGATTGAAGTTCAGTCGACCACTTGCCATAAAAATAACGATAAAGCAGAGACAAACTCGCAATATCTCTTCTGTGAGATAGAGGTTGCAGAGAAGAGAAAAGGACATCTCCTTCGAGGCTACGAAGTCTATTTTGGACTATATCAAGGCAGGAGAAATCCTTTCTAACAGCTCCTGCCCAAATGTGGCAAAAGTACTCCATCCTTGGACGTACCTGGCTCTTAGATAAAGAATTGCATCAGCAGTGAGATATCTACTGGATCTATAGAAGGATCCCACCATTTTTCCAGCGGCTTTGGCAACAGATTTAATGTATGTGTCCGACTTCAGATCAGGAGTAAAGGTCAAGCCCAGAAGCTTATCAAAACATGCGGCCTCCCCAAGACGAAAGCCATCATTTCAATTGATGCCAGATGGGGATCAAAACGTTGATGATGTAAAAATAGAAGTTTGGTTTTAGATGCATTAAAAGTAACCAGCCACTCGTTTCCCCATTGTACCACGTGCTCAAGATCAAAGGGGATAGAATCGGAGAAACTTATTCATTTACGATCTTAGATATGCTATCATAGATAGTAGTGTTATCAGCATAAATGTCTACGAATCATGTAAGGATGTGATTTGGAAGATCATTAATGTAAATCAGGAAGAGAGTTGGGCCTAGGATGGAACCCTGAGGGACTCCAGCATTAATACTGTGAGCTTTTGATTTCTGTCAATCAACTACTACTCTTATGAACCTATCAGAAAGAAATGATTTAATAATTGAGAAGACACTTCCAGCTATACCATAGCTGGAGATCTTGTGAAGTAAACTTTTATGCCATACCTTATTAAAGGCCTTTGATATGTCAAGACCAATTGCCCTAGAAAGTTGCCTCTGTCGAGCGATTCGCTAATCCTATGAGATATAACTGTAAGCACATTTGCTGTAGATCTAGCAGAACGGAAACCATATTGTGTGTCACTAAGAAGGTTATTTTTGTTGAGATGGATGATTATTTCTCTATTTAACACAGATTCCAGCAAGTTACTCATGACGCACAGGAAACTTATTGGCCGGTACTGAGAGGAAAATGAGCGATCACCTGAATTCTTAAATATAGGTCATACTGATAAGATTTTCCAGGGTGATGGGAAGCAATTCTCCTTAAGACAACGTTTAAATAGTTTTGTAATATTGGCGTTAGTTCAAGTTGAAGTTTTTTAAGCAGTATAATTTGAATACCGTCCGGGCCGGTTGCCTTATTGGAATCAAGGTTTTTGATTAGCTTGGCAACATCACGAACAGATATTTGTATATCACATAGCGTATTTTCTGATACAGGAGGAAATATTGGATGTTGGCAGCCTTGGTCGCAAAGGGTAGAATTAGCTGCGAAGTTCTTGGCAAAGAGTTTGGCTTCATCTGATGCTGAAGAAATTACCTCAGGTCCATTGATAATAGTTGGGATAGTGCACACGCTTCTGTTCAGGATTCTGGTTGCTATTTGTCAAAACTGGTGGGAACCAAGCCGTTGCTCAGCTACTTTGGACTTGACGGACTGAGCATACAACTCTCTTGTGTTCTTTATTACTTTCTTACAATGGTTGCTGGCAGTCCTGAAAGCGGCTTTAGTTTCTATACATCTATTACGTTGGAAGCAACGGAAAAAGTGATTTCTGTGCGCAATGGCAGCAGCACATTCTGGAGAGAACCATGGCTGACTGTAAGGTTTTTGCTGGAAATCTTTCGAAGGTATGAAACGGTCTATACCTACAATTAATCAATACGGCAGGTCTGACACTATAGAGGACACATCCTTTTTAAACATGGGACGCAAAGGTAGATCTGATATAAATGTACGGAAGCTATCCCAGTCAGCAATAGTGTATCGATATACTGTACGATGGAGAGGTACGTCTGAGGACTTATTACATTTCATTTTTATCTTAATTGATACAACAGAGTGGTCGGAAGATCCAAGAGGAGACAGAACGGAAACTTAAAACAGTTCAGGGCAAGCTGTGAGAAAAAGGTCTAGGAGGCTCGAGTACTGGCCGTCAGTGTCGGGCACACGGGTGGGTTCATGAGCAATCTGAGTAAGGTCATAAGCAATCGAGAAATCATGACAGAACCTGCTCTCATCGTCAGACTTGTTTGAGTGGGTTAACCATTCCACATTGTGAACATTGAAGTCTCCACATACGTGAATATTACTTGAAGGATAAATACGCATCAAGTGCGCTTAAAACCAAATCACAACGTGATATTTGGTTTCAAGCGCACTTGATGCGTATTTTATTTTATTCAAATTAAAACAACGTTTCTATTGAACTCTCATTCTTGACGTTAATTTCGCGATAGCTACGCACAGTTCAAGCATTTCAAAATGCAACCACCAGATACAACGCGCGGCTCTGTTAAGACTTCTTCCTCCAAATTTACAACATGGCAAGGAAGAAGAACAGGAAAAAAAAGAAACAAAGCAATACACTGAAGATGGAGTCTACCTCTGAAATATATTTATGATAAATTTCAAACAAGTAAAATATTTGTTTATTTTCCTTATATTACATTATGATTTGGTTTCAAGTGCAATAGATGCGTATGTTTTATATATATATATATATATATATATATATATATATATATATATATATATATATATATATGTGTGTGTGTGTGTGTGTGTGTGTGTGTGTGTGTGTTGGCAGTAAGTCGTTATCAAGGCACGTTTGATTACATACGACATAGTTTTCTTTCTTCTTTACTTTTCTGTTGATTTTCATTCGAAGAATTTCCTTTTAACCAAACTACAAATTCATATAGTACATATACTGGCCATACAACCTCGCATGTCACTTATCACAAAGCAGTACCTTTCAAATCTGTATTACTGCTCACAATCAACCGAAATAAGAAATATATCAACCACTAAAACGAAAATTAAATATCGAAATAATTGTACACAAAGATTAAAATTACTAGAAGTAATATTAATTAAAAATAAATACAGCCCAACATTAACAAAATAGCTTTTAACATTTGTACCAAGATATTAAATATATTTTACAATTAATATACACATTCGTAATTATATATATACTAGCAAAAGTACCCGTCATTCACTGGGTTCAAAAACAGCATACAGAAAATAGACTCTGATTTATGAAAGCATGATAGGTTATGAAAAGGAAGGGTTGTAAAGAGATAGCTTCGAATTTGGGGGTATCAAAACCAAAGCAAAATATGATGAAAATAAAAATAAAATAGATAAACCCCATAATTTATTATACCATACCTGTTCACACTGAAACACTTATCACAATATTCTGTGGATCTATATTAAAAAACCTTGTTAAACATTGTGACATATTTCCATTCTATGGAGATCAGGTGCGAACGAACACCCCATAATTTTATTATACCATATTTCTTTAAACTGAAACATAATTATCAAAGTATACTTACGCAGATAGATATGAAAAGTCTTTATTAAAGTTTGTGCCTATTTCCATTCTATGGAGACCAGGCGCGAACGCAGACCCCACAATTTTATTATACCACCCCTATTTAAGTTAAAACACACTTACCAAAGTATTCTTATGTACATCTATATCAAAAACACTTGTAAACATTTTTTTTTAATTTTTAAATTTTTTATTTTCATACTTTGTTGACCAGGCGCGAACACAGACCCCACAATTTTAATGAACCATCGTTCTGCCAGATCAAACATAATCATTCCTGTGTCTCGATATATCTTCTATCATTATATGTAATCCGTTTTTTAAAATAGTCAACCATATAGGAGCGTATTCGTGACCACACACACACACACACACACACACACACACACACACACACACACACACACACACACACACACACACACACACACACGCGCACACACACACGCACACACACACATTCAGCTTTATATTATAGTTATATTGACTTATAAATGAAAAAAAAAATAGACTTCACCACACCGTTCTTTATCATTCCCTTCATAACAGACGTCTTAAATCAAAATAACTAAATAAAATTAAATTAGTGTTGGTTTGATATTTGAAGTATTAAAGTAAATGTGTTCCTGGTTCAAGTTGTTCATCAAGTATGTATAAATAAAGATAATATTCTGCTCATAAATCCCACAATTTCCAAACGATCTATATAAAGTGGAAACACATTGTTTTGGTTCTTTTCGCTACCTGTAGAGTGACAGAGTGCTCTCCCCTGAATTAATTAAGCCTCACCACTAGTTGGAAGGAAAACGTGCATTTTTTTTTCTTTTATCTCGTAGACTTCGCTTAAGCAAGCGGTCAGAGTGTACGTGGTTTGAAGTCCGTAAATCAGCGAACGATTTTCGTGAAAGTACGTCTCTAAAGTAGTGAGATCGCCATTACTGGAAAATGGACAAAGTGATATATATCAAAAAAACAAAAAAACAAAAAGAGAGAGAGAGAGAGAGAGAGAGAGAGAGAGAGAGAGAGAGAGAGAGAGAGAGAGAGAGAGAGAGAAAAGAAGAAAAATAAACCGTGAAAAATAAACGTGAATATTACCTAAAAAGCTTTTGGTCTTTAAAGCAGCTTTTCCACTTTGACGTTTCGGCCATTAAAAGTAACCGGGTGATAACTGTTATTTCGGAAGGAGAATTGACCTGCAAATTCAACCTCCACTTTGTTTTGGTTGATATATATATATATATATATATATATATATATATATATATATATATATATATATATATACTAGCTGTACCCTGCCACGCGTTGCTGTGGGTTAATTTCGTGTAATGGAAAATTCTAATAAAAAGAGAAAATGCATGTTTCTTATATTTTTAGTACAGCAATCCACTCCAAAAAGTAAAAAAAAAAAAAAGCGAACATAAAAAAAATATGGTACTCTTGCAGAATTGGATCCGGATCCTCGGGAGTTACCATCAGTCATGGCTTGGGCTCGACCAACATTCAGTGGATTAAGCCGAAAGTTGCTAAACCATTGAAACGCTAAATAGTTTTCTTTTTTATTGTATTCAAAAATGTGAGTTTTTAATTAATACTTGGGTAAGGGGGGTGTTACTATACACAGATTCGAAAAAGTTGTTCAAAAACGAATAAATGAAAGCAAAGGTAAGGTAAATTACGTTTCTATCTAACTGGATAATTTTTTAGTGTTTTTATTTAATGTAAAATGTTTAATCGGCTCAAAAACGCAGTGTTTATCTATGTATTTGAAAAAGACGAATGGTCGCGGACTCTGTTGAATACGTTAAGTTTGTGAAAATCAGTTAAAAACTATACAAAACAATGTCAGACACCTACTGATTATATGTTATTGTGACATAGGCTGACATATTCGGTGGGTTTCTGATAGTATTTTGTTTAGTTTTTTAGTTTTAAATCATTTTCTCAAACTTAACATCATCAACAGTGTCCATCACCGTTTGTATTTTTCAAATTTCCAAGTTTAATTAAAGTTTCTATGATATGTTTTTTTATTCAATTGTAAGGTTAAAGTACAGAATAGATACAAAACACCCTCCCCTCCCCATGTTAAGAATGGCTTTTTAAATAATAACGTTATTATTTCAGCACGGATCACTCTCTACATGAGTACCTAATATTTTTTTCAGCCATTCTTACCATAGAGAGGGGATGGTGTTTTGTAACTATTTTGTGCTTTTTTAACCAACAATTTATTATTACAAAAAGATATTGTGTAATTATAAAAAAATAAAAAGATATTGTGAAAGTTGAATTTAACTTGAAAAAAACAAAACAAAAAAACAATGTGAACGGCGCGTTCAACATTGTAGCCGGACCTTATTTGCCAATAAGGTCACGTTAGTCGATTAATGGGTGCTAATGCACTTACTGATCCGCGCTATTTTTTAAAATCGTATTTCCAAGCTTAATTAAAGGTTTATGTTTTTTTGGTATTTTTTTAGATTAGGTCCACCTCCACAATTTTCTTTTAAATGACGACTTTTAAAGGTTTCCGACTATGCTGAATACAGAAATCGCATTAAAATTTTGAAGAAATAAGTAGTTATCGAGATATAGATAGTTGTTTCATGCATTGTATTCTTTGGCGGCCATCTTTGTTACGCGCGTAGATTTGTTTATGACGCGCGCAAGCGTGTAAAAAAGACGGCTGCCAGAGATTACAATGCATTATACAAATTTTTAATATCTCGATAACTACTTATTTCTGCAAAATTTCAATGCGATTTCCGTATCCAGCATAGTCGAAAACCTATAAAAGTCGTCATTTAAAAGAAAATTGTGGAGGTGGACCTAATCTAAAAATTTACCGTTTTTATTATTTAATTGTAAGGTTAAAGTACAGAATAGGTACAAAACACCCTCTTCTCCCAATGTTAAGAATGACTTTTTAAATAATAACGTTATTATTTCAGTACGGATCAATAAGTGCACGAGTACACAATTTCTTTAAAAGCATTCATATTTTCTTATATAAAAACAACTTCTGTAAAAAATAAAAAGAAAAAACGTGCACTTTCAATCTTTGTTAAAAAAGGTTTTCTTGAAAAAAAAACAAAAAAATACGGTAAAAAAAGCAAAGAACAAAACGTTAATCGGTATTCATGCAGAGAGTGATCCGTGCTGAAATAATAACGTTATTATTTAAAAAGCCATTCTTAACATGGGGAAGGGGTTTGTACCTATTCTGTACTTTAACCTTACAATTGAATAAAAAACATATCATAAAACTTTAATTAAACGTGAAAATGCGATTTAAAAAATAGACAGATCACTCTCTGCATTAGCACCGAAAGTACAGAATAGTTAGAAAACATCCTTCCTCCCCATGTTAAGAATGGCTTTCTAAATAATGTTAATGATTCAGTACTGTTCCTTGTCTGCTTAAGTTTAACTTTTGTTTATTAAATTGTTAGGTGAAAGTCCAGAATAGTTACAAAACACCCTTTTCTCCCAATGTTAAGAATGGCTTTTTAAATAATAACGTTATTATTTCAGCACGGATCAATAAGTGCACGAGTACACAATTTCTTTAATAAAGAAAAAGCATTCACATTTTCTTATGTAAAAACAACTTCTGTAAAAAAAAGAAAAAACGTGTACTTTCAATTTTTGTTAAAGGTTTTCTTGAAAAAAAAATACGGTAAAAAAAGCAAAGAACAAAACATTAATCGGTATTTATGCAGAGAGTGATCCGTGCTGAAATAATAACGTATTATTTAAAAAGCCATTCTTTACATGGGGAGGGGGTTTGTACCTATTCTGTACTTTAACCTTACAATTGAATAAAAAAACATATCATAAAACTTTAATTAAACGTGAAAATGCGATTTAAAAAATAGACAGATCACTCTCTGCATTAGCACCGAAAGTATAGAATAGTTAGAAAACATCCTCCCTCCCCATGTTAAGAATGGCTTTCTAAATAATGTTAATGATTCAGTACTGTTCCTTGTCTGCTTAAGTTTAACTTTTGTTTATTAAATTGTTAGGTGAAAGTCCAGAATAGTTACAAAACACCCCTATCCCCATGTTAAGAATGGCTTTCTAAATAATAACGTCATTATTTCAGTGGGGTAGCTTCTCTGCATAAGTACCATGTTTTGTTTTTAAATTGTTAGGTGAAAGGACAGAATAGTTACAAAATACCATCCCCATGTTAAGAATGTCTTTCTAAATAACATTATTTCAGCACGGTATTTTCTATGCATACGTACTATATATTTTTGTTTATTAAATTGTTAGGTGAAAGTATAGAATAGATGCAAAACTCCCTCCCCATGTTAAGAATAGCTTTCTAAATAACGGTATTATTTCAGCACGGTACCTTCTCTGTATAAGTACTATCTTTTATTGGTTATCCTGACGCTGTGCACTTCTTTATTTACATTGGAAGTGACGTCACACAAATCTTATAATACGGATGGCTACAATTGTAAAAATAATTTGTTTTATTTTTCTTTCATTTTGAGCTCCTTTTTTCTCCCGTTTGTTTTTGTTTTCTACAATTAATAAACCAGTTTACAAGTAAAAAATAATTTGTTTTAGCGAATTTAATTTTTTTTTGTCTCCCATTTGTTATATTCGTATTTGAGCGGAGAATCTAACATTTCTTTTCATTTTGAGAATTTGTTTTAGTTTTTAATTACTAACACAGCGGAGAATTTAACCCCCCTATTTCTTATTTTGAGCGGAGAATTTATTTCATTTTCATTTTGAGCTCTTTTTCCGATCCGACGTTACCTTTTACAGGTACTCGTGGCCACAAAGTGGGTGATCATTTTACGTTAAATTATTTTAGAAAAGTGATCCCCCACTTTTTACAGCTAACATTTCTTCATATCTTGGAAACTTATCGTTTGCCGTAATTTTAAATGTTATTTTCGTTTTCAGCGACCCCGAAAACCTTTTAGAGTGGTAATTTTAAAGAAATTTTCGAGGGTGGAGTAATTCTTCATATTTACCTTTTTTTTAATTGAATTGTTAGGTGAAAGTACAGAATAGTTACAATACACCCTCCCTTCCCCATGTTAAATAATAGTTTTCTAAATAATAGCGTTAAAAAATAGCTCGGGTCGTAAAGTGCAGGAGTACCTCTAAAAGGTAACGTCGGATCGGAAAAAGAGCTCAAAATGAAAATAAAATAAATTCTCCGCTCAAAATAAGAAATGGGGGGGGAGTTAAATTCTCCGCTGTGTTAGTAATTAAAAACTAAAACAAATTCTCCAAATGAAAAGAAATTTTAGATTCTCCGCTCAAATACCAATATAACAAATGGGAGAGAAAAATAAAACAAATTATTTTTACAATTGTAGCCATCCGTATTATAAGATTTGTGTGACGTCACTTCCAATATAAATAAAGAAGTGCGCAGCGTCAGGATAACCCTTTTGTTTATTAAATTGTTAGGTGAAAATATAAAATAGTTACAGAACACTCTCCCTTTCCCATGTTAAGAATGGCTTTCTTAATAGCGTTATTTCAGCACGGTACCTTCTCTGCATAAGTACCATCTTTTGTTTATTAAATTGTTAGGTGAAAGTATAGAATAGCAACAAAACGTCCTCCCCATATTAAGAATGGTTTTCTAAATAACGTTATTATTCTATTATTATATTATTATGGTACTTTCTCTGCATAAGTACCATGTTTTGTTTATTAAATTGTTAGATGAAAGTACAGTACTCATGCAGAGAGTGATCCGTGTTGAAATAATAACGTTATTATTTAAAAAGCCATTCTTAACATGGGGAGGGGAGGGTGTTTTGTACCTAATCTGTATTTTAACCTTACAATTGAATAAAAGAACATATAAAACTTTAATTAAATCTGGAAATACGATTTAAAAAATAGCGCGGACCACTCTTTGCATTAGCACTACCAACCAATCTTATATCGAAAAACAAAAAAATAAAACAAAAGAAAACTCAAAAAGCAAGCGACAAACTTTTTTTTTGCCTTATATAATAAAGAAAAAATGTTTAAATGAAAAAAATTGGAAGATAAACAAATGAATTATGTTTTTTTTTTGTTTTTTTTACTTATCGAGTAAACAGAAAATGAAATCTACTTCCTCTCGTCAATTCGTGGCTGTGAAATGAATCGAACCGGAAGTTCAGTTTTATCAACAGAACAGTTTCGCACTAACGGTTACGAAAATATATTTATTTTATTTAATATTTTAATAAATCGCTAGGAAAATTTATTTTAATAACATAAAAACATCCCTCGACTCTAAAGATGGGTTGTCTGAAAATTTCAAATAAATTGGTAACGTAGAAATATGGTTTTATTCACTTGTAACGAACCAAATTTATGGATGAAACCCTAGTGTCGGCAGGAATTTAATTATTATAGTATATATATATATATATATATATATATATATATATATATATATATATATATATATACTAGCAGTGTACTCAGAGTTTCGCGGGAAATCTACTTTTAATTTTGCTCCTTCAGACATGACGTCATAGATGATTTATGACACCATGTGTGACATCATAACAATAACACACACACACACCCACACCCACACATATATATATGTATATATGTATATATATATATCGTATATGCTACGATGTCGTTATGAATAAACAAACAGACAGACAGGAATATATATACTATAATAATTAAATTCCTACCGACAATAGGGTTTCATCCTTTTGGGAATCATTAGTGCAGGATGTCACGATTATGCTTTTAACGTCAGTCAGAGTGTTCTAATCATTATATGACGATCTACGCATATATATATATACATATATATACATATATATATATATATATATATATATATATATATATATATATATATATATTAGGCACCGCCAAAACTGGAGGGGCAGGTAAGTACTTTTTGACGGACCGTCTTTAAAAAAATCTACCAAAAATCAGGTAATTATCCAATCAATACGAAATTTTCAGCGATTATTAAGAGAAGAATGAACTTTATAACAGTGTACTTATTTTTCATAAACGATATTTATATATATATATATATTTTATTTTTGCTTACAACCACCTTCTTTTGAGGGGGTTCCAAATATGCTTAAAATAATCATCTGAAACTGAACAAAACATATTGTCTTGTTGTAAGGGACAGGATTATAGATTAAACAAACAAAAACAACAAAAACAACAACAACAACAAAAACTTGTTTGCATGTCATATTTTGACGTCTGAATATCAGAAATTCGATTGTGTTTAATTATTCCGCTTTTGAGTTTTGAAATGTGAAATTCAGTGAATATGTTAAGTAAAATAATTAATTTAAGTTAAGCAAAACAAAAATTTTTTAAAAAAATATTTATACGAAAAAAGCCATTTTAAAATCTTTGATAAATAAATTAACATTTTTTTTTAGCGAGCCTAATAATGCATGACCATTATTAAACAGGGGATGCTTTAAGAATCGATACAATAAATCGATAAATATTGTGCCTTTGTGTTAAAAATATCATCATTTTTTTTTATCCCGTTTGAAAACGTTTGCCGCCTTTCGACTACGGTGGCCAAACGCGCTGAAATAATTTTGTTTATTCTACTTTAAATTGCCCCCCCCATTTTGGGGAGCTTGACCCCCACACACATACACATTAAAAACCAAACTCATACAAATGGTCACCCATCTGGTACTGGCCAGCATCAGCGTTAATAATACATTGAAATTTTCGTCACTGAAAAATGTTTTTTTTGGCCTGTTTGGTCTTAGGTATGTTTTTTATCAAGTACAAATGTAGACATTGTCTAAAATCGACGCGAAGTAACTGGTTGCCTATATGAATAAGTGGAATTATTTGAAATCCAGGTACTTAAATTATAATATTTTTGCATATTCTCATAGAAAATCACCCTAAATCTTAGTAAGACAAGAAATAAACAAATTAATTCTTTCACAAACCCTTTTTAAAATTTTTTTTTTTAACTATTTATATACGTTTTTTGTGCAAGACAAAATATGTCAATTGTTAACTTTTGGGGAAATTTTAACATTTAAAATTTAATTAAAAATAGTAGAAAAAGTTTTACAGTATTTTGTTTTCTATATGATAAAAAAAGTTACTCAGAAATAATGGATTTTAATAAATGTAATTTCGTTTTAAAAAACAACAACAACTTGATTTTTCGGCCATTTTTGGCGGTGTCTAATATATATATATATATATATATAATAAATAAATATATATATATATATATATATATAATTTGTAGGAAGCAATAAAATGCAAAAGTTAACAGATAAACATAAACTGAAACAAATTATGGTGTATACCAGTGGAATAAGCTATGCAGATTCACCTTTATTAATACAATATATATGTGCATTTGCCTTTTTTATATTTTACATGTATCGTGTTCTTACTTGCATCAGCATGGTCAAATTGAAGATCCGTTTTGTAATATTTCGGGAAAACTCCTTACGTCAGATATGTGTTCGATTTTGACATGTGCATAGAAAGTTTATTACCTTATTATTATTATTATTATTATTATTATTATTATTATTATTATTATTATTATTATTAACCAATAACACTAATACGCACGTTTTAAAGTCCAGCACATGTCTGACGAAGAAAGTTTCCCGAAATATTACAATATGGATCTTCCATTTGACCATGTTGATGCAGGAACGCAATATCTTGTGAAAATAACACTGAAGATGAGGATTGCACTTTTGTAGATATCAAAAAGGATATGGTTAAATAAGTATTGGAAAGAGGAAGAATGCCTACTATATAGATTGAACGGTTCACTGAGACACTTTCAGTTTTTTTTTTACTGTCATGTGCTTTTGACTTACCATTTTTTTTCTCGTATTTCATAAAGGCCTTTTTTCGTTTTTATTTTGTTTTAGAATACAGTGTTTGTTTTCTTTTAACTTAATATTTGATCGTCTCTGAAGAGCAGACAAATAGACTAAACGCAATAATTTTCGTCATGAGTTGCGAAACACGCGTAAGAGTGTGGTGAAATAAAATAATAATAATAATAATAATAATAAAAAATATGATTGTGAACCAATCAGAAGCTGGAAACATAACTTCATTGAGTTTCTTATTTGAAACGACCTGGATGATATTTTTTAAATTACATTTTCACTCCAAAAAGGTATATTGCCACTTTGATGTAGTGGGCTACTATCAGGGACATAAGCTACAGAGATACCATGTAGGGAGTTGGGCAGCAAGATGTCGATTCGCGTTACACACACACACACAACTCTCTCTCTCTATATATATATTCTCTCTCTCTCCTTCTGTCTGTCTGTCTGTCTCTCCCTCTCTCTATATATCTATTATATCTATAAAAGTGAAAATGTCTGTGTGTGTGTATCTGTGTATCTGTGTGTGTACATTTCCCTAAGTAATAACTCTGTAAATTTTAAATCTACACACTCGAAATTTGATATACAGAGTATATATATATATATATATATATATATATATATATATATATATATATATATATATATAAGTGAAAGTGTCTTTCTGTCTGTGTGGGTATCTGTGTATCTGTGTGTCTGTGTGTGTACATTTCCCTACGCAATAACTTTGTCAATTTTAAATCTACACACTCGAAATTGATATACAGAGTACTGAAATTTGGGAAAATCGATGTGATCGGTTTTCGGCCAGAAATTTAGCTGTTTAGGGGTTAAAGTTCAATGATTTGACCTTTGAGCACTCTACCAAACTCCTCCGACAATTTTGGGTCTAAACACTTGAAATTTTAGATATAAGTTCCTTGGACATGGATCTAACTTAATAACTTGATTTGAGCCCAAAACAATAAATGTTATCGGGTCTCCTGATGAGGAGACTTTGTTTAAAAACAAACAAACTATATGTCAAAATTATTGTCCATGACTTAATGTGTATCGCAATAAAAACATCGTTTCCGAAACGATCGTACAAATTATTGACTTTGTCGTGTTCCTTTTTATGAAACAGATTTTTAATTTTTAATTTGAATTTGAATTTTAAATTATCAATCACATTACTATATATATATATATATATATATATATATATATATATATATATATATATATATATATATATATATATATATAAAACTTCCACTCATTAATATGGGAGGGGAAATTATCATCAGAAGTGTCCTGAATTGATAATGTAGCACCGGGCTTTACTACTTAGATATTAATAAGTCACTTGTACCCATTCCCTTCCCCCTTTTTTTTTAACGGAGAGTAGATAATACAGGGGATGTGTTATCGGCAGCTCCAGTAACTCTCGCTTCTCCTTTTTGTCCCTCAGTCCTCATTCAAATGAGTGATTTTTCTGACAAAGGGCGAAGAAAAAGCTGCTTTAAAGGTCGGTAGTACTTGGTGAACAGTAGTCTGAGATGTCGGAAATTTTCTATCTCTATGTCTATCCTTGTGCCCATGTCACTAGTAAGGGTGCTGGAGGTAAACGTTTTGTCTGGGCTGACGTTATCCGCCTGATAGTCAGGGACCCGAACGTTGGATTAACCACTAAGGAGGCTGTCCTCTCAGCAGGCGCAAAGTACTGGGACTGCTGTATTGCCATTTGGTGAATGGATTCTGGACCATGCAGTAGTCTCTGGTGGGGCCTGTCGATGCCATACTAGTGGGTAATTATTACGGCTTTACCTTTTCATGTGCTACAAAAAAACAAAAACATTTTCCTTTCTTTTTCTCTCTTACTTTCCCTCTCTGTACTGCTCTAACTAAGTATGCCGACCTGTTCCACAAATCCCAAAACCTCAACATGAATTATCTCCAGACAAAAACACTCGAATAAACCTAGAACCCTATCTTCCAACGTAGACCCCTACTACCAGGTCTCCTTCTCCAACATCAGGGGTCTACGTCCCAACCTTCCAGAGGTTGAAACCCAATTACAGGAGACGAAACTGGACATATTCTTTCTAAGTGAAACTGGAATAGGGCCGACCACTTCCCTAGATGAGTTCATAATTAACGGATACTCTAACTTAACAGCTATATCTGACCGCCAAGATCGCCATGGGCATGGAATATGTGCCTACATTAAAGATGGCTTCCCGTGTGGCAGGGATATCTCTAAAGAAGATCCTAATTTATCTTATATGTGCTTCCGGGTTGCACTTGCTTACACCACTGCAATTATATTTGCACTCTATCGGCCCCATAACAGCGGAGTTACTATCTTTAAGAATGTATCTGAGAAAATAGACCACATCCTGTCTGCACATCCCTCGGCTAACATCCACATCTGTGGTGACTTCAACGTCCATAACGTGGAATGGCTGACCCATTCAAATAAGACAGACGACGAGGGGAGTTTTTTTCATGATTTTGCCATTGCTTATGACCTCACTCAGATTATTCGCGAACCCACCCGTGTACCCGATACTACTGGTCAATATGCAAGCCTCCTAGACCTTTTTCTCTCAACTTCCCCTGAGCTATGTTCATGTTCGGTTCATTCTCCCCTAGGATCCTCCGACCACTCCGTCGTATCAGTTAAGATAAAAATGAAATATAATAAGTCCCCAGACGTACCCCACCACCGTACTGTATACCGATGCTCTATGGCTGACTGGGACAGCTTCCGTACATTCATATCTGATTTACCTCTGCATTCCATGTTTAAAAAGGATGTGTCCTCTATAGTATCAGATCTGACCGAATGGTTAATTGTAGGCATAGACCAATTCATACCATCTAAAAAATTCCAACAAAAACCTAACAGCCAGCCATGGTTCTCTCCAGAATGTGCTGTTGCTATCGCGCACAGAAATCACTTTTTCCATAATTACCAACGTAATAGATGCACTGAGACTAAAGCTGCTTTCAGGAACGCCAGCAACCACTGTAAAAGAGTAATAAAAATGCAAGAGAGCTATATGCCCAGTCTGTTAAATCCAAAGTAGCTGATCAGCGGCTTGGTTCCCACCAGTTTTGGCAAATAACAAGTAGGATCCTGAACAGAAGTGTGCGTTCTATCCCAACCATTATCAATGGACCAGAGGTCATCTCGTCAGCATCAGACAAGGCCAAACTATTTGCAAAGGACTTTGCAGCTAATTCTACCCTATGCGACGAAGGCCATCAACTCCCCATATTTCCTCCTATAACACAGAACACGCTAGGTAAACTACAAATATCTGTGCATGAGGTCGCCAAGCTAATCAATAACCTAGATTCCAGTAAAGCAACTGGCCCTGACAGCATTCCAATTATAGTGTTAAAAAAGCTTCAACCAGAACTTGCTCCCATACTTACGAAACTGTTTAAGCGTTGCCTTAAGGAGAAGTGCTTTCCAACTCCCTGGAAAACCTCATCAGTATGTCCTGTATTTAAGAATTCAGGTGATACGTCATTTCCCTCTCAGTACAGACCAATAAGCCTCCTGTGTGTTATGAGTAAGTTGCTGGAATCCATATTAAATAGAGAAATAGTAAACAACCTCAGCAGAAACAATCTTCTTAGTGACACACAATATGGTTTCCGTTCTGCAAGGTCTACCGCAGATGTGCTAACGGTTATATCTCACAGGATTAGTGAATCTCTTGACAAAGGCTTCCTTTCTAGGGCAATTGGCCTTGACATATCAAAGGCCTTCGACAAGGTACGGCATAAAGGCCTACTTCACAAGATTTCCAGCTACGGTATAACTGGAAATGTTTTCTCAATCATTAAATCATTTATCTCCGATAGGCTCATAAGAGACAAAAATCAGAGGCCTGCAGTATTAATGCTGGAGTCCTTCAAGGGTCAATCCTGGGCCCAACTCTCTTCCTGATCTACATCAATGATCTCCTTAAACACATACTTAAATCATTCGTTGACATCTATGCTGATTACACGACCATCTACGGCAACACATCAAAGGCTGTAAATGACAAAGTTCTCTCTGATTCTCTCTCCTATGATCTCGAGCGCGTGGTTCAGTGGGGGAAGTCGTGGCTGGTTACCTTTAATGCATCTAAAACCAAACTCCTATCTTTACATCATCAACGCTCTGATCTCCATCTGGCATCAATTGAAATGGATGGCTCTCGTCTAGGAGAAGCCCCGTGTTTTGACAAGCTTCTGGGGTTGTCCTTTACTCCTGATCTGAAATGGAACATGTACATCAAGTCTATTGCCAAGGTCGTTGGAAAGATGGTGGCATCTTTCTACCGCTGCAGAAGATATCTCACTACTGATGCAATTCTCTATCTATATAAAAGCCAAGTACGTTCAAGGATGGAGCACTGCTGCCATATCTGGACAGGAGCTGCTAAAAACAGCTTATCCTGCCTTGACAGAGTACAAAATAGACTTCGTGGCTTAGTGGGGGATGCCCTTTTCTCTACCCTGCAACCTCTCTCCCACAGAAGAGACGTTGCGAGCCTATCCTTGTTTTATCGTTATTTCCATGGCAGGTGCTCGTCTGAACTTCAATCTCTGGTCCCCCCTCGGCAATCTTTCACGAAAAACACCCGTCTAGCTGAATCCACTGTGAAAAATTTCCCCCACTCTTTATCTGTGCCTAAATCAAAACGTGGATTCCATGAACAAAGCTTCTTTCTTAGAACTGCACGCCTGTGGAACTCTGTTCCGTATGCCTGCTTCCCACCTGACTACAAACTGGATGTCTTCAAGTCCAATGTTAACAAATTCCTAATGAACCGCCCCCTTAAGTAAACACTTCATCAAATCTCCACAGTAACGTAATGTAATTGCAATAACCCTTATCCCTGAGTGGCTTCCGGGTCTTGATAAGTAGTGACCACCGTGTAAAAAAAGAAAAAAAATATATAACAGCAGTTAATCTATAAAAATAACACTCCATCTCTATCTATCTATTATATAAAAAAGAACTTTATATGTGTGTGTGTATGTCTGTGTGTGTGTGTCCGCGTGTACGCTTGCGTGTGTCTGTTAGTTCGTTTCCTATGGACTCGGAAGTGGCATGGATGATTTTTTGGAAATTTCACACAAAAGTACTGGATGTGTCTCGGAGTATTCTTACATAGGTTTTGTATCGGATTGCTTCCGATAAGTATAAAAGTCGATAATCGAAAAAGTCCGATAAAAGAAGGAAGCCCAATATCGACCATAGTTAACACTTTCATACATTTAACGTAACACGTGCATTTGAGGAGTTTTATCACCACACAAGCAGAAAGGACCAGCCTACAAAATCAACTGTGGATTCCTTCATAAGATAGTTGGTTCTTTGATAAGATCGGGCATGTTCGAAATGAATGTTTCTTTTTAGAGCACAATTGAACTATAATACTTTACTTTTTTAATTACATTTTCACCCCATATTAGGCACATTGCCACTTTGGTGTAGGGGCTACTATCACGGGCAATAACTACTGAGGTACTATGTAGGGATTTGGGCAGCAAGATGTCGGTTCACGTTACACTTGAACTTCTGCACGCCAGTAGAGTTGGGGAAGCAGGGACCTGAAATGGAATTCCAAAGTCTAGCGGTTTTGGAGAAGAAAGTACTGGAGTAGAAAGATCTTTTACATCTAGTGATCTCTACTGTGTAGGAGTGGGATTTAGTTGCCTGTCGGGTTTGTCGAGTCTGTTTACGTCGTGGGGGTACAAGTGTTTGCAGTTCGTCAGAGCATTCACCATTAAAATACTTGTAGAACAGGCAAAGGGATGCAACATTTCGTCGATGTGACAGAGGCTGAAGCTTAGATGCCAGTTCAGGGCCTATCAGATTAGAGCGAGAGACTAGTAGCAGATGCACCAGCCCAAATATGACAGCAATATTCCATACATGGGCGAATGGTGGTCTTATAGAGCTACAGGATACATTCGGGTGTTAGTAGTTTTCTAGCACGGTAGAGAGAGCCTACTTTCTTCGCAGAGGCCCTGGTAATGATTTCAATGTAATTGATCCAACTCATGTTTCCTGTGAACGTTAGGTCAAGGAGTTTGAAAGATGTACTCTCAGATAAAGAGTCATTAGCCATTGCTATAGGTGGTAGAGAAGGTTTCTTGTAATTATTGAAGGAAACGAGTTTAGTCTTGGTAGCATTGAACGTGATCATCCATTTTTGTCCCCATTCCACTACAGATTGAAGATCATCCTCTAGTGTTTCTGCCATTTCTTTAGATATGTGTTCATTTGTTTTCCATTCGTGCCTGTTATAGAGTGTGGTGTCATCAGCATATATACCCATCTCAGAGGCAATTTTGTCAGGGAGGTCATTTATGAATATTAGAAATAATAAAGGTCCAAGGATAGACACATGGGGTACTCCCGCATTTATATCATATTGTTTAGATGTACGGCCGTCTAGGACAACCTGAATTTTTCTCTTATCTAAGAATGATTTAATTATGTTAAGTATTCTACCAGTGATACCGTATGATCTAATTTTCCTGAGGAGACCCTCATGCCTTACCCTGTCAAAAGCCTTAGATTTATCTAGAGCTACCGCTCTGCCCTCCCTCGCTTTGTCCACTCAATGGTATATACGTCCAGAGATTACAGTTAAGATGTCTGCTGTGAAACAGGATTGTCTAAATCCATATTGTTGGTCAGTCAGAAGTTTAGCATCTGTAAGGTGATGGACTAGAGCATGGTTAATTATGGTCTCAAATATTTTGGCAAAAAGTGAGAGGAGGTTAATGGGGTGATAATTTAATGGGTCAGTTCTTTCGCCAGAATTCTTGAATACTGGTACCACAGAAACAGTTTTCCAACAGCCCAGAAAGCAAGATTCATTAAGGCATTTGTTGTAGAGTTCTGAGAGAACTGGAGCTACTTCGGCTGAGCAGTTTTTTATCAGCACAGCTGGGATGAGATCGGGTCAATATGCTTTCGAAGTGTCAAGAATTTTTATGATAGCATGCACCTGAGCAGAGGTGATTTTCAGATCGTCTAGCGTGGCGTCTGTCCGCGTAGGAATGTCAGGTAGGGGGTGGCTGGAAGGGTCCAGTGTGGAGTTTGAGGTAAACCGACTGGCAAGCAAGCTAGCCTTCTCGGTTGCTGAGCAAACAATCTCGTGAGTGGTTAGTGGGAGAATTGTTGATTGCCCATTATTTACTACACTGTTGTAGATTTTCCAGAAGTCACGGGTTCCTAATTTTTGTGCTTCGATGCGTTTTTTAGTGGTTTCCGTAAATTCTCTCTTAGCTGTTGCTATTTCTTTCTTTACGGTACTTCTAGCTTCTATGTACTTCTGTCTGTTTGAACTGGACTTATGTCGATTAAATCTGCGGCATGCATGCATGAACTACACGGGGTCAGAAAGTGTGTCGCTGACCGGTTGAACTGTCACATCGCTCTTATCTGCTAAAGGCTTTTCTTACCTCTCTCTCTTTCTCCTATACTCTCTTTCTCTCGTTAGGTTTGGCCCCTCTTTTTTCATTTTTTTTTTCATTTTTGCCTCGACGACAATCAAACAAACAAACAAAAAAACGATATATTTTTCGTCGGCCTAAAATTAAATTTTTTAATTTTCTTAAAACACATAATCTAATTATATATATATATATATATATATATATATATATATATATATATATATATATATATATATATATATATACAATCCTATAATTAGATTATGTGTTTTAAGAAAATTAAAAAATTATATATATATATATATATATATATATATATATATATATATATATATATAATCTATTGTGTGTTTTTAGTATTTAATTATTACGCACACCCCGCGGTGAGGGAGTTATCTGCCCTTTTATTTATTAAATATTTCAATAGCTTTTTCATTCAGATAGTTAAATGTTTTTTCGTGCACAAGTATTTAATAAATATTTGATAAAAAATTCAAATATTTAATAAATAATAATAATAATAATAATAATAATAATAATAATAATAACAATATATTGTTTCTTTCTAGCATGTTAAAATATCAATGCTTCACAGCACCTGTTTCATAGCGCAGAAACATTCATATAGTTATTATGTGAACTTTTGAATATTTTCCGCCCTGACTCATCAGAAGTATAAGAACTAATTAAGTTTTTAAAGAATATATATTGGAAGGAAATGACGTAACTGATAATCGAAAACGAATATGCTGTAACTCTCTCTACTTTCTTTTCTGCTGAGATTATTTAGATAAGAACCCTGGCCACTGGACTATTTAGTTTGCCATCAAATTTCAGCTTGAAACACTCATTGTGTCTTACTATACTGAAGAGCCGTGATAGAAATATGCATGTGAGATATATTTTTGTCAATTTCTTATACCTGGCATCTTTAGTTTGGGCCCTTTACTACTCCTTCGCACCAAGTCCCTATTATTGATGACCGTTTCAAGATGGCGAATGGATAGTGACGCAGTAAATAGCTTTATTCATTATGACGCTGGAAGCGTCATATCGATCCCTGCTGAGCGCTTTTTTTTATTTTATTATGACTTTTGTGCACTTAAGCCTGTCGACATAATGAATATCTCCCAGGTAAAATTTCCGAAACTAATTTATTTGCTTATATATATATATATATATATATATATATATATATATATATATATATATATATATATATATATATATTCTATTCTAAAATTAACTCAATCGCCATTCAATTTCTTCTTCTTTTTCTTCTTCTTCACTCATTCTTCTAAATTCTTTTTTCTACGCACATCTTATCTTTCTTTTAATAATATTATTTGAACTTATTCCCTTTTCCTCGGACCAATTTGTGAATTATTCCACGGATTTCTGCCTTTTGGATTACTTTGGACCAACTTCCAATTACGCGATTCCCTTGGATTTTAATTGTGAAAATGGAAATTTAACCAACTTTTTGGATTTTTGGATTTTACCGTTATCGGATATTTTACCCTTCACCAGACTATCCATTCACGTGAAATCACTTTTTTATTCACTCTATTCCCTCTGCTTCACTATTTGTTACCAAGTAAGATCTATGACTTACTTGTAGTTTCATTAAATACTTTTGTCAAGCAAAATGCGATCCCGCATTTTGCTAAATCCTACTCTCTGATGAGAAGGAAAGTATTTCTTCTAAACTCCCCAGATTAAGGACTATCCACTTATTTTGTGCTTCCTTTTTAAAATTAAATATGTTTTTAACTCTTTTTCAAAGTGTTTTTTTAACATGTTTTATTAACTACTTGTTCTTATTAGAAGCTCTATTTCCTATTTGGTTTTATCGATTTATCGAGCTTTTACATCTGGTTGAGATTACTTTATAAATATTAACTCTTCAATATTTATAATATACTTTAGTTTTGCCATTATTTTGGTAAACTTAACTGTAATTCTTATTATATATATATATATATATATATATATATATATATATATATATATATATATATATATATATACACACACATGGCCCTGTCGGTGGGGCATTAGAATACGCCGACTGCCCCCTGCAGAGGGTAAAAGTCCCTCAATGGGGGTCCTGGATATGACCTTAAACTATATCCAGTGGTGAGGCCATAGCTTGTGGGCTTTGGGGAGTGTGGAGCCACCCTTTAATTACCATTGCTCCCAGGTCCACTCTGACACGGAGTGGTAGTATCTGTTAGGGTCCCAACTATGGGTTAAATAGAAACCGACGTGAAAACAACAAATATATTCTATTAAAAAAAAATTTTCTTCAAAATCTTTGGGTTCGGCATTAAATAACCCGAAAAGGGTTGATATGCCGTAAAACAAAAACACCCAACCAACCACACACACACACACACACACACACACACACACACACACACACACACACATATACGATCCGAACAAAAGATTAATCTCTTTAGTCTGTGTTGGCTCGTGTGTTTTACGACATATCACATATCTACCATTTCTAAAAGACAATACTTATCGAAAAAGATTATTTGTAAGAAATTAATTCGCCGGAATGTCGCATCTCTGCCTCTCTTACAATTGCGTTAATGAATTTACTCCAGCGAATTGATAGTAGTTGTACCTCCTCGATATAAATACCTTCGATTAATCAGACAAATAGCAAAATCTTACCCATTCATCGTAGAGGTCCTCAGACGCCTTCTACTCTATTAGTTTCTTTCCACGAACAGCTGGACCAGGGGCCAGCAACTAATCCGACTCCGCGGGCCAGGCTGTGTTATAATGATTGGTTGCGAGCCAGACAAAGGACTTTAATGAAAAATTAAGGAAAATCACACACGGAGACACATGCCAACCTAAATATTTAAAACCATAATGAAAATAAACATTGAGAAATCAGAAAAAAAAATCTAAAATTAAAAAAACAAACAAACAAACAAACAAAAAAAACACTTAACAAAATATAGTTTTTCTCAAGGAAGACGAAATACTTCAAAGTGAAAAAAATCACCTGACGCAAAATAATTGGCATTATGAAATGTATATTTGAAACAGTTCTTGAAAAGATATAAACATAGCCTATTAAAAGATTCCAGTAATCATATACTGTAGGTACATGAGTAGGCGATAGGGGAGGGGAGTCGATGTTGAAGGAATGAAATAGAAAGCCGACTGAGACAACATTGTTTATTTGAAACTTTCCCCAACTAATATTTGTTGCCGGTCAATCGATCAAATTGACTTCCGGGTTTGTTTTAAGCTTAATGTAAATAGAGGTGATCGTGTTTTAATCGTGTTTTTCCGATTATAGTAATAAAATTTGGTTGAGTGGATCAAAGAAAGATAACAGCAGGCTTTTTGTTGAAGTCGAAAATCTCGTCTTTCATGTCAAAAATAGAGTCATTGGTAATCAGGCTCGCGAGCCCGTCAAAATGCCTTCGTGGGTTGAATCAGGCCTGCGAGCCGTGGGTTGCCGACTCTTGAGTTAGACATTGAGATTCCTTCCCTGTCTCATATTTGCCTAAATGAATAAACGCACATAAATTCAAATGTAATATGGGTAGACATCTCACAGCGCAGCTCTCTACATAGATTCCCAGTATAAATGGTCACAAATAGTAGCTCTTTACGTCGAAGTGGCAATGTGTCTTGTTTATGTGAACAAGAATAATTACTTGAAAAATTAAATACTATTAAACTATAGCCGAAGCATGTACACTAGCACCTTTCGAAACAGAATTATTACATAACTACACGCAACTGATCCGATAGCAAATTCTCATTTGTTATTGCTTTATTATGTTATTGGTAACATAGTAATTTACTTTGTTGCAATTTATTAAGAAAATGACTTAGTCCGGTTGAAACAACTTGTAATATAAAAAACAAAACAAACAATCACTTAAAAATCAACAAGAGGATAAAATAAAATTTCTAATGAAGGATATAATAAAATTGTTACCGACCTTAGATCCAAAATTTTATTTATTTTTAAACAGTACAAACTGTTTTTGCCTGATGAGATTTTAGTTATTAATAACTATAGATCGAAACATTGTCATACCAGTGTAGCAAAGCCTGTACATGTCAATATAAATACAGATTGATATATAAATAGCTTTATTTTTTTTATTAAGCACTATTACATAGATCCAATAGATATTCTTTGGATTTTATCCCACGAATACATTCGTAATCTTGATTATATATATATATATATATATATATATATATATATATATATATATATATATATATATATATATATATATATATAAAGCTGAACGTCTGTGTGTGTGTGTGTGTATGTGTGTGTATGTCTGGTCATGATTAGGCTCCTATATGGTTGACTATTTAAAAAAAACTGATTACATATAATGATAGGAGATGTATCGAGGATCAGGAATGGGTATATTTGATCTGGCAGAACAGTGGTTCATAAAAATTTTGGGGTCTGAGTTCGCGCCTGGCCCCCAAAGTATGGAAATAAAAAATGAAAAAAAAAAAAATAAAACGTTTACAAGGGTTTTTGATATAGATGTACATAAGAATACTTTGATAAGTATGTTTCAACTTAAATAGGGATGGTATAATAGAATTGTGGGGTCTGCGTTCGCGCCTGTACTCCATGGAAATATGGCACGAACTTTAATAAAGACTTTGCATAAGTATACTTTAATAATTATGTTTCAGTTTGAAGAAATATGGTATAATAAAATTATGGGGTGTTCGTTCGTGCCTGACCTGCATAGAATGTAAATATGTCACAAAGTTTAACAAGGTTTTTTAAAAGAGGTGAGGGTCCTCAATAACACCTTAACTTTAATCTTAATTCACGTTAGCTTTTATTTATTTTTTGAGTTGAATCATATGGTGTCAAATAAATTCACTTCATAAATTCACATTCTTATTAAAGTGAAAGCCCCCCCCCCCAAAAAGTCGGAACTTTAGACAATTCTCGGCACAAATTTTGCATAACTCTTTTTTTCCTTCTCCACTGGCATGTGGCACTCTTTCGAAAATAGATAAATAGATAAATAATAAAAACTAAGAACGTTACTTGTTATCGTGTCAAAAGGAAAAACTCCTGCTGATGTGATTACGACTTTTTAAAAACATTTACATAACTTTTTTACTTTTATTTATATATCTGTTTAAGATTTTGTTGTCAGTGTACTAGAGGGAATTCAGTTGATTACAACCCTTTCGGTGTGTTCTTTACATTACAATAGTACAACCCTGAATCCGACGGCGCAATACTACACCGTTCAATACTGTAAAACTGAAACGAAACTGTTCTGCTTGAAAAGGGCGCCATTTTCTTCTTATTCATATTTATATTGATTTTTTGCTTTAAAAACTAAAGTAATTACGTGCTTACTTTTTTAATATCCCATTTTGCTTTTTCGGATTGTTTTACTAAAGTAAAGCTTTATTATTTTTCAAAATTGTTTTTATTTCTTTGTTTTTCGATATTTCGTCGATATTCTTTAGTAAGAGTGTTTAGCAGAAAAGCCAACAAACGACTACCCGAAAAAGTAAATATACAAGAAATAAATGTTACTATAGTCAATAAAAGTTCAGTTCATGTTTTTTTTTTGTTTTGAAATAGTTTATAATGCTCTTTACTTGAAATAATTTCAGCGAACCGAAATTAAAACGAAATTTGAGTCAAATGAATTTTTATATGTGGCATAAATATTTTTATTTTCTCTGAGTGCCTAGCATCACGCGGATTTTCCATGAACATAGCTTCTTTGGATGCGTTTTCCACATGTGGATCATTACCGCTAATTATAATTTGGTCCTCTTCAATTTCAATGCCATCCTTGTTATATATCGTCCCATAACTTATAAAACGCAGCTTATAGCATTGGTCAATGTTAGTACTCCCATAGTGTTCCGCATCTTTCGGCTATAATTATTCTGTCTCATTAATTTTTATCGTCAAGTAGATATTGGCCTTGATAAGTAATGATCTAATAGGGAATGCATATAATAATAATAAAAAAATTTCGTCCGTCGGGACCACGAAGATCTTTTAATCATTCTAGGATTAATGGATGATACACGCTGGGAGTTTGTTTGAAAGTGAAGCTGATTTGCATAGAACCATTTCCATTCTCTCGTTCCAACCAGCTATCTGAGAGTGTTGAGATAGTTATTCCCAAATGGTCACCCATCTTGTACTGGCCAGATTCAATGTTGCTTAACGTTGCTTAACGTGCTAACGAGAATCAACCTGTCAACGTGTTACGTATTAGCTGTAGCCGGTCGTTCAAAATGCATTTGTTAAGTCTATATAAATGTTAACATCTACTTTTGTCGCTGGCACAAAATATATACACACACTGACAGCGAAGTAAAAATCACAACACAATCGATCTATTGGTTTATTTCAAACCGACAAATCAGCTTTTAATGATAAATTATTACTCTGCGTTTCGACGTTTCTGAAAGGCGCGTGGGGCTGGGTGTGTAGTTGTGTCGGATATCAAGTGGTGAGGAAATGTTGATGCAGCCTCGTTCTCCTTGACCGACTGACTGCCTTTTTCTCTGTAACGATTTAATTTACAAAAACATCCTTTTTTTTTTAGAATATTTAATATTTTTGTTTTGAATATTGTTTTAATCTTTGACCGATATTCTCTCACATATTTCTGGGCCAAACAGTGCATTCCGTTAAACAATGCTGGAAACTTCGAAATTCTTTGCATTGAATCCATTTGCGTGTGTGTAACCCATTGAGTGTTTTTTCTTCCCGGGATTGCCTACCACTATATAACAAACGTGATTACGCCGTATTATGTACAAATATGATGTAAACATGTAGTGCTTGACATTTTTCTGTGTTTTCTATGTTAACTTTTGGTTTTCAAGTATTTTTTTGCTGATAGCTGCACATCATGTATACTAAAAAAAACAAACAAAAAAACAAATCAGGAAAAAGGCAAAGAAAACGTCATAGTAAAACAATAAACCAATCCGCAAAATGAAAACAAGCGTTTTAGAGCGAAAATTTAACATCGCCTGTGCCCCCCCCCCTTACCAGAAACCCTTGCAAGCCTCTCGTTCTTATCAGGGTGGGAGTGAGTGTTGGGATGGGAGAAGGGGATTCGGACGGTAATAAAACAAAGATTTATACGACTTTGATTAGATCAAGATAATTTTCTTGTCTCTTTTCTTGAAGACGGCATTTTTTATGGTTACGCCATGAACCGCCAAAAAGTGCTGTAAAAGGAAATAACCAGAGATTGGGTGGAGGAGATGGAATAAATAGAAGAATTTAATTATGAAAAGCGAAGAAAAAGAAACATTATTTTTTTACTGATATTCACTCTAAACAAGGAACAATGCCACTTAGAGGTAAGGGGCTATTATTTAGGAATGGTAGTGGTTAAAATGGCGTCTGTAAAAATGGTATCGGTAAAAGTGGCAGTAGTAAAAATGGCAGCGGTTAAAATGGCATCAGTAAAAATGGAGGCGGCAAAAATTGCAGCGGTTAAAATGGCAGCGGTTAAAATGGCAGTGGTAACAATGGCAGCGGCAAAAATAGCAGCGGTTAAAATGGCCTCGGTAAAAATGGCAGCGGTTAAAATGGCCTCGGTAAAAATGGCATCGGTAAAATTGGCATCGGTAAAAATGGCAGCGGTTAAAATAGCCTCGGTAAAATTGGCATCGGTAAAAATGGCATCGGTAAAAATGGCAGCGGTAGAATTCGCATCGGTATAAATGGCATCGATATAAATGGCATCGGTTAAAATAGCATTGGTAAAAATGGCAATAGTAAAAATGGCAACGGTAAAAACGGCAACGGTAAAAACGACAGCGGTAAAAATGGCAAAATTAATAAAGAGGTACAAATGTCACTCTGACAACAGTTATTCATTTTAAGAAACTTTTTATAAAATATTAAAGGAAAGTCATTATATTTTTTTCATGATAACACAGAAAGTGTGAAAATTAATTTAATAAAATAATGTAATAAATTATTTTATATAATAATTTAATATTTGATAATACAAGTAGTTTTTATTTGTTTCGTAATAATATAAGAAGTGTTAAAACTAAAGTAATTATAAAAGTGATAACACAATAAGTATAAAAATATTTAATATATTATTTAAAAAAATACTATTTAAAGAAATCTTTCGTGATAACACGAGAAGGGTGCCCGGAGAACTCGTCCCCGGAGAACTCGTCCCCGGAAAACTCGTAACCAATAAAATTGTCCATTTTTGCTAGGTAGGAAAACAAATTTTATGACCGTTCTTGAAGGAGATATTTTTTTAAAGGCGACTACGCACTCCCATAATATTTTTAAAAATATATTTAAAATGTTTACTCTTGTTTAGAAAAATTAACTTGATCATGGAGTCAAGATACGAAAAACGAAACCATATATGTATTTAAAAAATACTTTAGTTTTAAATTTTTTTGTGTTATTACGGAAAAAAAGAAAACAAAGAAAACACTTATGTATTATCCAAGAAATCTCAGCAAACAAATTTTATTCAGGAGAATCAATTTAGTTTAACAATTCTTGTGTTTTTACGAAAAAGAAAAGAAAACATATCTTGTATTATAAAAGAAAGAAAACAGTTCTTGTATTATCAAATATTAAATAATTATATAATTATATATTATATAAAATAATTTATTAATTTTATTATGTTAGTTTAAAAAAAAATTAAGTATTTTGAATGAAATATTTGTTTTATTATTTGATAATATAAGAGATGTTTTTTGTTTAAAAGTCATTCAGGGTGCACTTATGTCGTGTGCAGATGGTGGCTATTGTTAGGGGTCAATAACTCCAATTTCGTCTTGGTCAAATAACGCGGCAAATAAGTAACAAACAAGATTTTTTTCCGAACAGAAACATATTTGAAAATCAAAACGTTTATTGTATAAAATGCATCAATATATAATTGTAAAAAACATTTATTTAAAAGTTTGCGTAAAAAGATATAATTTTAATAAAACAATTTTGTATGAAAGCAACATTGGATTTTTATAAAGTAAAATATCTTTTTTTTTCGAACAAATAAATAATTTAAATGAAACATATTTTTGAATTAAAGCAAGTTTGAAGGATCAACAACAAATTAATAATTTAAATGTTTTTTGAGCGAGAAGAGCCACCTTGCGACTGTTTAGTGAAACGCACCAACAAAGATGACCGCCGTTCGCATACGGCAGAAGTGCCTTTTGTTCTTTCGTGAACACAAGAAGTGTTAAAACTAAATAAATTTTTCTAAATAAAATATTTGTTTTATTATTTGATAATACAGGAAGTGTTTTTTTTTTCGTAATAACAGAGAATTATTAAAAACTAAAATATTTTTTAATAAATATGTGGTTTCGTTTTTTGTATCTTCCGTTCGATTTCCTTACATAATCAACTGTATCCACTTTCGTTAGCCTGATTTTTCCCAACAATGATCTTGGACATTACCTAAAAAATATACAAATTTATTTTCTTTTGGAGGCGAGGGGGGCGCTCGTTTTAAAACTATATCTACCTCATTATTTTCTTTAATTTTCTATTTTTGAGCGATTATTGAGACTCCAAAGACGTGATCCCTTCATGTCGGGCATTTTTTTGTTCAAAGGTAACACACGACATTACTTTTTTTTTTTAAACTACATAAACTCTTTAGAACCACTAAAAACTTACCAAGCTAGGTAGAAAACAAAGTTAGAAAAATCGATTTTATTTTGTAAAACAAAAGTAAACAAGTAAAAAATATTAAAAAAAATACTACGGGATATGTATTCTCTTTTAAAAACAATACCTCCTTCAAGAACAGCCATAAAATATGTTTTCAATCGATATTTATTCAATAATGGATGAGTTTTCCTACCTAGCAAAAACGGACGAGTTTTCTGGGTACGAGTTTTCCATGGACAAGTTTTCCGGGGACAAGTTTTCCTAAATTCCACAAGAAGTGTTAAAACTAAATTAATTTTTCTGAATACAATATTTAGTTTGTTATTTGATAATATAAGAAGTGTTTTCTATTTTTTCTTTTTGTTTCGTAATAACACAAAAAGTGTTAAAACTAAAGTAATTTTTAAAAATAAATATTTGGTTTCGTTTTCGTGTCTCCGTGACTCTGTACCAATCGAATGCTTTACACAATCAACCATATCTACTTTTGGTAGCTGGATTTTTTCCGAGCACTAATCAGGGAGATTACCCCAAAATAATGTCAGATATGAGAGGATCACATCTTGGGAGTTTCGATAATCGCTCAAAAATAGAAAATTAAAGAAAATATTGAGGTAAACATAGCTTTAAAAAGAGCCCTTTCTCTTCAAAAAGAAAAAAAACATTTTAATATTTTTTAGGAGGAAAGATTTTTAACAAAAACAAAAAAACAAAACAAAAATTAAATAAAAAAGATTGTTGAATAAAGGGAGTAGAAATTTAGATATAATTGATGAATTACTTTATTTATTACTTATTTTCTTGATGGTTTAACAATTTTAAAGTAAAAATAATAAAAATGACACTACGAGAGATATTAAACACACATCATCTTTCCCGCCAAAAAATGTTTCGCTTTCAAAGTTAATTACAATTTTTATATTTCTAGTGTTAAGGCATTATTTATGACGATATTTTTGGGAGTATTGAAAATAATTAAAAAAACAACAACAACAACAACAACAACAGCAGCAGCAGCAGCAGCAGCAGCAGCAGCAGCAGCAGCAGGGAAAGAGTTCTATTGTTTTCTGGAATTTTCCGTTAGTTTTTACTTTGTTTTTATTTTGTAATTCGATTAATTTTTTTGGTCATTTTTTATATGAGATCCACCTGCACAATTTTCTTTAAAATAACGACTATCATAGGTTTTCGACTATGCTGAATAAGAAAAACTCATTTAAATTTTGCAGAGACTAGTAGTTTTCAAGATGAAAAGACCTGAATTATACACTGTAATTCACTGGCTGCGCGATAAACAAATCTACTCCTTTGCAACCGACACTGCCACCTAGCAGAAACAAATCCACTTTGTTTTCATAACCGAGAAATTAGTAAATGCATGATTGTAAAACAAAACAATTACGACTTTTTTAATTTCATGTTAAGAACGGCTTTCGGAATAAACACCACAATCTCCCATGTTGTATATTGTAATTATATTGGAAGAGATAATATATTAAAACGTATCATGTGTTATTTAGTGAATATGAGATATTGTTCTTTTAACAAACAGATAATAAACGTATAAATCGTATGTATGTTGTTTAGCCAGGAGGGTATGATATTGACGTGTAAACTGAGTCGTATGTTGTATCAGACTTATCACACGGGAATATTTTACAGTTCATATATAAGAAGAATAATATATGCTTCATATTGTTTTTCTTGAAGAGTTCTTGTATCTTCCTGCTGCTCCGTGACGAACCATGAAACGACCAGCACCATCCAATTGAGACAACTCTTCTTACTTGTGAAACCATAAAACAACTCTTTATATTTTTATGATATAAATTGATTACAGTTGTCTCAAATGGTTTTCACAGGATTTGCAGTTCGTCTACATTTTCTAATCTTACAGCCCGCTCCTAGCTGTCTGTCCACCCCTGTCTAGATCGTCTGTCCGCTTTGGTGGTCAAATCTCAACTCTCTGGATCTCTCAAAAACTAACTACATCACGTGTTCTCGTACGTCACCTCATTACGTCTCTCATACCAACCTAATGTCCCCATCTAGTTATTTGTTTATCCAAACAAAAAAAAAATGTTTACATCTATTTTCTATTTTCGCATTCCTTTTGCAATTCCACGTCAATCATTTCTTCCTCAATTTAATTGTTTATTCTTCTAATCATAATAACTGATCCAGCGACCATCCGTCGCTCAAATCAATTATTATTATTATTATTATTATTATTATTATTATTATTATTATTAATAATAATAATAATAATAATAACAATTACAATGATAATAATGTTTTGACCCTTGCCCTGCTTGCCACAGTTAACACAGATACTACGCTATGATCACAGCCTAAAAGGGTCATAACATTACACCCATGTTAAGAACGGCTTTCGGAATAGATCGCCTCAACCTCCCCATGTTAAGAATGGCTTTCGGAATAAATTCCCTATTGTCAAACGCAATTGTCAGCAACCCCAAAAACCTATAAATGTTGACATTTCGAATGTGAACAATAAGTTGGCACGCGCGTACAAACATGGCGGCCAGTGAATTACGGTGCATAATACAGGTCTTTATAACGCGAAAACTACTTGTCTCTGAAAAATTTAAATGAGATTTTTTTATTCAGCATAGTCGAAAGCCTATCATAGTTGTAATTTTTGAGAAAATGAAAAATTTAATGTGAAAATTTATCATTTTTTTTTACTAATACCAAATGTGCAAACTCATTGTTAAAAAAACTCCCGTTATTCAAGAATCTTTTTAATTTGAGATTTTGTTTTTTAGGGAAATATCGTTTTACGCTCATGTCGGATATTTTTGGTTCTAAAGTAAACAAACGCATTAAAACAAGTTGGACCACTAAAAACTTACAAAGCTAGGTAAAAATCGAACACTTAGAAAAATCATTTTTTTTAAACAATAGTAAACATAAATAAATATTTAAAAAATATGTATTCTCTTTTTAAAACAATATTTACTTCAATAACGGTCACAAAATGTGTTTTCAATCGGTATTTATTCAATAATGGGCCAGTTTTCCTGCGTAGCAAAAATGGACTAGTTTCCCATGGACGAGTCTTCAGTGGACGAGTTTTCCGTGAATGAGTTTTTCATGGACGAGTTTTCCGTCGATGAGTTTTTCATTGGCGAGTTTTCCTTGCACGAGTTTTCTTAAATTTACACACACACACACACCCACACACACACACACACACACACACACACACACACACACACACACACACACACACACACACACACACACATGCACATATATGTATATATATTAATAAACTGTTTAAGCCGCTAATCTTAAAACTTACTCCAAAATTGTTATAAAACGGAAACTAATTTGTTTTATTTATAAATTTATTCGATGTGATATCTCCCAGAACTTTCAATTTTTTTATACTTGAAGATTTGCTAAGAATTTTAAAGCTATTTTAAGTTCGACAGCTTAAATAATTCTAAATTCCTTTCAAATTTCGAACGGGCATAAAGTAATTGATATTTTTCAACTAATAACAAAATATTAAAATGACTAACTTGAGAAACCGATATGCATTATGATGGATTCAATCTCGTAATATGATTTTAATCTACGTTTTCATTAATATAATAATTGAAAAAATAATATAAGAATGTGTTCTGACAACGTTTAACTTGGGAAAATCGATTTTATTTTGTTTAAAATGATAGTGAATTAAAAAAATATTTTAAAATATAATTTGGGGAAAAGGGCTTGGCCTTTTTTAAAAATAATATCCCCCCCCCCTCAAGAACGGTGCTAAAATTTACTTTCAATCGCGATTTATTCCACAATTGCTTAATGTTCATAACTCGCTAAAATTTTCCGTTCTATATTCATTTGGATAAACTTACGAAAATTTCATCTATATCTTTCCTCGTGCCATTTCCCTCTTATTTACCTACTTTTGCCATTTTACATGTGCCATTTTACTTGTGCCATTTTTGGCAATGCCATTTTACCTGTGCCATTTTTGGCAATGTCATTTTATCTGTGCCATTTTTGGCAATGCCATTTTACCTGTACCATTTTTGGCTATGCCATCTTTACCTGTGCCATTTTTGGCAATGCCATTTTACCTGTGCCATTTTTGGCAATGTCATTTTATCTGTGCCATTTTTGGCAATGCCATTTTACCTGTACCATTTTTGGCTATGCCATTTTTACCTGTGCCATTTTTGGCAATGCCATTTTTATCTGTGCCATTTTTGGCAGTGCCATTTTATCTGTGCCATTTTTTGGCAATGCCATTTTACCTGTGCCATTTTTAGTAATGCCATTTTTACCTGTACCATTTTTGGCAATGCCATTTTTATCAGTGCGATTAAAAAAATTGTTATAGAAAATATATAAAAGCAAAAAGTTAGGAACGATATTTAAATTTACAATTTAAGAAACAATTCCAAATAATGCTAGAAGCAAAGCAAATGATATAGAGACGAGCAATAAAAGTGAATATAATTTGTTTTTTTTAAACAAAAATGGAATAACCCCCAGTAGAAAAGGTCCACTAAAAATCAGAAAAGTATTATTTATTCAGTATCTATTAATTAATAAATGAATTTTGCAGTATAGACAACAAAATGAAAAACTAGTCACAAAACAAATACATCTATAATAGAAATCCCAGCTGTCTGTTTAAATGTATGTATGTATGTTTGTATTTCTGCCTAAAACCTTCGAAAGAGGCGACGGATTTTCAAGAAATCAGTATTATTTTGAAGCTCGACCCTTCGGACGACATATATCGAAAAATTGGCTAAAAATGCTAATTCCTTCACCCTCAGCTGAGCACTTTTCTACAGGGAGGGGTCGCTTCTTTCGCCAATATTTTCGAAAGTCATTTCCTCTTTTCGATTGTCTAGCCTTTATTTAAACCTACGTCGTTTCCGGTTTGGCGAGGGGTGCAACAACAATGACATCACGTTTTTTTTTACGGTCTTTTCCTCCTTCGCGGTACGGGTTCGAGCCTGCCTACTAACATTTTTTTTTTGCTCAACACACATTTCCAAATACCTGGGCAACGCCGGGCACCCAGGCTTGTTTATAATATAAATCTCACTTATCTGTTTAAATGTACGTACGTATGTATGTATGTATGTATGTATGTATGTATGTCTACCTAAAACTTTTGACAGAGGCGATGGATTTGACGAGATCGGTATCGTTTTGACGTTCGACCAGTCGAAAGACAACTATCGAAAATTGGCTGAAAACATTAATTCCTTCACCCTCAACTGGGCACATTTCTACAACGAAGAGTCGCTTTTTCGCCGATATTTTCGAAAGTCATCCCCTCTTTTCGATTGACTAGCCTTAATTTAAACCTTCGCCACTTCCGGTTTTGGCGATGACCGCAACAGCAAAGACGTCACGTTTTTTTTGTCAGGTCTTGTCATATGCTACTGGTACCATGTAACCCAGTACTACATGCCTCATGGTCGGGTCACCGGCGACTAAATTGGTTCCCCCACCAGACTTGTTTGGTGAGGAGGGTGGTTAGTCTCCCAGTAGGATTAAAAACAAGACCTTCCAAAGGGCGAATGAACTCTTTTTCTGGGTCAACGGCCAACTAGCACAGTGTATATTTGTGTGTGTGTGTATATGTGTATTGGGGTGGAGAGGGCTCCCATAAGCCGTGGTGAAGGCAACCTTTCTAGGAGAAGCAAATCTCTGATTTAAAAAACAAAGCGGGAGACCAGTACCCGCATTAAGCTGGTCTGCAGTTTAATTTGTTGCTGGCTATCTTGCTCTTGCTTGTTGCTGGATCTCAACATTTTGAACCGAGAGAGAGACTTAGCTGTCGTACAAAGCTAATACTCTGTAACATCATCTTTGTATAGATACTCCCTCAGGCATTTGGACTCATGGATTTTAAATGTCTGAAGGAGTGGCACTCGTCTGACAAGACGTTGCAATCATAATAATATGTATGTATGTCTACCTAAAACTTTTGACAGAGGCGACGGATTTGACGAGATCGGTATCGTTTTGACGTTCGACCAGTCGAAAGACAACTATCGAAAATTGGCTGAAAACATTAATTCCTTCACCCTCAACTGGGCACATTTCTACAACGAAGAGTCGCTTTTTCGCCGATATTTTCGAAAGTCATCCCCTCTTTTCGATTGGCTAGCCTTAATTTAAACCTTCGCCACTTCCGGTTTTGGCGATGACCGCAACAGCAAAGACGTCACGTTTTTTTTTCACGTTCTATTTATCCTTTGCCGTACGGGTTCGAACCTGCCTGCTTACTAACAATTTTTTTTTGCTCAACATACACCTTCAAACATCCAGGCATTGCCGGGCACCCAGGCAAGTAACATGTAGAGTTTCTACTTACTTTGCCTCCCCACGGGACAGAGTTAGACATTAGGCTAGTTTTTTAACGTGGAGAAAAAGAACCAAAAATAAAAATTGGTTGCCAAAGGCAAGATAAGTTACTCTTCTACCTAAATGAATAAGTATTTTTAACTTATTTTAAAACGTTTACTTCGAAAACATTCATTTCGAATGCGCTCCTGTCATATGAGATAACCTACTGTTGATTTTATATGCCGAGCCTTTCTACTTGTGCGATGATAATGGCTTGAATTAAAGTTTAAAATGCAAAAATCAAATATTATGGTTCATTTGTGTTTTAAACCGAAACATTCAATTCCAACGCGCTCCTGTCATATCAAAAACCTACTGTTGATTTTATATGCAAGGCCTTTTTACTTGTGTGGTGATAATGGCTTGAATTAAAGTTTAAAATGCAAACATCAAATATCATGGCCCAATTGTGCTCAAAACAGAAACATTCATTTCGAACGCTCCTCTGTCATATCAAAGAACTTATTGTTGATTTTATATGCCAGGCATTTCTACCTGTGCGGTAATATATTCTCAAATGCACGAGTGATGTTAGGCTGTATAAGGCGTTAACTTTAATAAAATTAGATGAGTTGTGAGGACTGTTTATGATAAGTGTTTATTTACGTTAAATTTGAAGGTAACCATGTTGCAACCCTCGGGGAAGCAATCTTGTGATTGTGTGAATTTCTTGGAAAGAAACTCTGTTTATGGAATTTTAGTTTCTTTTGCGTTCAAATCACGATAAAAAAGCTGTTCTCATCAGATAAGATAAAACTGGTTAGTTAGTGGCTTGTGAAATAGACACTCCGCATAGGCCAATGAATCGGTACCAGCCTAGTCGGAAGGAACGACACCGACGACATTTTAACGTCTTGTCACGGGTGTCGTACAAACCCGCGCGTTCCGCTATGCGCTACAAGAAACAAAATAAAATAAAACGAGGATAAGAACCTTATGGGCCCTCACGCTTGGAGCGGTGCTTAAAAAATAGAGGGGGGGGAGTTATGTGTTATTGGATGGTAGTTTTCGAAACGGGGTATCCTTGCTGGCCTTTCGTTCCTTTAGTTATGACCCGTAAAGGCAAACCGAGTCGACCGACCTGTTCAGCTTACATCAAAACAGGCGGGATATTCACGTATGACTCTGTCCGCGATCCGAAACGCGGATAAAGTTTTATGACCATCAATGGACGAAGGGTAAGGGGCTTGTTTTTATTTTATTTTATTTATTTATTTATTTTTTTACTTCCCGACTCACATAGACTATTTTTCAGTTTATTTGATTTTAGTATATATTTTTTTATCACAGCCTCTTTTTGTTGTTTGGTAAGAAATTTCAGGCAGTCGCCATTTTTTGTTTTACATTTTTTTCCCTGTTTTTTTTTTTTGTATTTTTAAGATTTTCTAGATATTTATAGTATTTTAGATGCGTCTTGTTCATTGATTTGTCCGTCTGTTACGCTTAAGCATGAAGAAGGATTTCGTTTATCTGTCACGCTTAAATTTGAAAACTCTGAAATGCTATTTCCTTGGGTTTGTCACATTTCAGTTACAAATAGAAGAACATGGAACTCTCGTCCACGGAAGACTCGTCCACGGAAGACTCGTCCATGGAAAACTCGTCCATTTTTGCTAGGTAAGAAAAGTAGCCCATTATTGAATAAATATCGATAGAAAAAAAAACACATTTTATGACCGTTATTGGAGGATATATTGTTTTTTAAAATAGAATACATACTCCATAATATTAAAAAAATATTTTACTTGTTTACTGTTGTTTTAAAAAAAATAAACTTGATTTTTTCAAGTGTTCGGTTTTTACCTAGATTCGTAAGTTTTTAGTGGTTCAATTTATTTAAAAGCGTTTATTTAGTTAAAAAAACAAGTAGAGTTAAGTGTTACTTTAGAACAAATAGAATATCCGACATGAGAATATCATATCTTGGGAGTTTCGATAATCGCTCAAAAATAGGAGTTGAAAAAAAAAATGCTGAGGTAAATATAGTTTTAAAAAGAAAATAAATTTTAATATTTTTTAAATATAATTTATGGAGGGAGGGATGGAGCTTTTCAAAAACTATATCTCCTTCAAAACGAAACAAACATAGAACGCTGAAATTTAAGATTCTTGGATAGCGGGAATAGAGTTTTTGTTTTTATTAACAATGAAACCCCCCCCCCAAAAAAAAAACAAACAAACAAATAAGAAAAAAATAGAAAAGCGATCAATTAAAAAGACAAAAGCAAAACAAAAACTACCGGAAAATCCCTAAAAAGAATCGAACCATCCTCCTGTTTTTGATTTTTAAAAAAATATTTTTTTATACTTCAAAAATATCGTTATAAATAAGAAAAATGGGTAATGTCCAATGTCAATGCTCAGAAACATCAAGCTATCGGAAGTGGAAAATTGAACGCCTAAACACTAGAAATATAAAAATTGTAATTAGCTAATAAATATTTTTTCTACTTTTCAAAAACTATATCTCCCTCAAAACGAAACAAACATAAAATGCTGAAATTTAAAATATTCTTGAATAGCAGGAATAGTTTTTTTTAACGATGAGTTTGTGCTTTTAGTATTAAAAAACAAAAAGAAAAGAAACAATTAATCGAATTAAAAAAACAAACAAAACAAAAGCAAAAATCTCCGAGAAGAATCGAACCCTCCCAGTTTTGTTTTTAATTATTTTTTTTAAATACTTCAAAAATATCGTTATAAATAAGAAAAATGGGTAATTTCCAATGCCAATGCTCAGAAAAATCAGGCTACCGGAAGTGGATACATAGCGGAACAGAGTAACAGACTTAAGACAGGAAAAATTGAACCATATATTTATATGAATTTAGGAAAACTCATCCCCGGAAAACTTGTCTCCGGAAAACTCGTGCCCGGAAAACTCGACCCCGGAAAACTCGTCCCCTATCGCTAGGTAGGGAAACTGGTCAATTATTGAATAAATATCGATTGAAAACACATTTTATGACCGTTCTTGAAGAAGATATTGTCTTTAAAAGAAAATATACCTCCCATAAAAGTTAAAAAAAATATTTTTTTACTTGTTTACTGTTGTTTTGAAAAAATTAAATTAATTTTTCTGTTTTCGTATTCTACCTTGCTTTGAAAGTTTTTGGTCTTTCAACTTATTTTAAAGTGTTTATTTAGTTTTAAAAAAGTAATGTCGAGTGTTACTTATGAACAAAAAATGTCCGACAGAAGAGGATCACGTCTTAGGAGGATAATTGCTCAAAAATAGAAAATTAAAGAAAATATTAAGGTAGATACAGTTTTAAAACGAGCCCCCCCCTCTAAAAGAAAATAAATTTGTATATTTTTAGGTAATAATGCACATCTCATAATATTTAAAAAAGTATTTTTACATGTTTATTGTTTTAAAAATTTAAATTGATTTTTCTAAGCTTTGTAAGTTTTTGGTGTTTAAACTTATTTTAAAGAGTTTATTAAGTTAAAAAGAAATAGCAAGTAATGTCGCACTTTACTTAGTAAATAATTTTTAACAAAAAATGTCCGAAAATTAAAGAAAATACTGAAGTAGATACAGTTTTAAAACGAGCTTCCCCCACCTCCAAAAGAAAATATATTTGTATATTTTTAACTACTGCACAAGTGCCCCCGAAATGACTTTTAAACGACCCCCTCCCCTCCTGGCTTTCGAAATAATAAGGTTATTATTTCAGCGCGCTACTAAAATTACATAAGACCGTGTTTTCTTTTTTGTTGTTTTGTAATAACACAAGAATTATTTAAACTGAATTAATTCTTCTAAATAAAATAATTGCTTTCTTTGATAATACGTGTTTTCTTTCTTTATTTTTGTTTCGTAATGACACAAAAAGTGTTAAAACTAGAGTATTTTTAAAAAATAAATATTTGGTTTCGTTTTTCGTATCTTGACTCCGTACCCAAGTTTATTTTTTTCAAGCAAGAGTTAAAAATATTTATGGGGGTGCATAATCTCTTTTAAAAACAACATCTCCTTCAAGAAGTGAAATATGATGTGTTTTCAATCGATATTTATTCAATAAGGGACCAGTTTTCCTACCTAGCAAAAAGGGGGAATTTTTCCAGGTACGAGTTTTCCGGGTACGGGGTTTTCCAGAGAGGAGTTTTCCCGGGACGAGTTTTCCGGGCACCATTTATATATATATATATATATATATATATATATATATATATATATATGGCGATTAAGCTACACTGAATATTCTGCGTTTCATTCACTATAGGATTCGTCAGGCTTATGCGCGAATTCTGTGGTTGCTTCTTGTTTTTATACATGTTCAGAATTTCTAGTAAGCCAATCAGCTTTCTAGTATCCACCGCGCCCCTTCCTATCAGCCAATGGGCATGCATTTTATCGAACAAAGGATCTGTTTTAGAACTAGGTTAGTGGTTTAAGGTAGACGTTTTCCTTCCTTTTTTATTTTATATATATATATATATATAAATATACCTATGTGTACACACACATGCACATATATATACATATATGTGTGATCGTTTATGTATATTCATGTTTATTTAATTTATTTATTTGTTTTCTATTGTTATTGTTAGTTTTAAAGCTATTTTGTATCGCTATCCTAGAGTAAGTTTTATTTTGTGAACACAGTTGTTCGCTATTTCTCGTCTACAGTTTAATAGATTTTGAGGTTCTTTAAAGTACAGGATAGCAAATTTTTCATGGAGGCATAATTTACATGGGTCGTCTAAATGTCTGCACGTGGTAGCTTGCCTCATTATTTTCCATTCGACTACCGGCGAATGTCCGCTTTCTTTGAGTTCCCAGTATTTATCCGCTAGTGTTGTTTTTATACGGTGTTTGTTTTAATTTTTTTTATTAAACTGTAGACGAGAAATAGCAAACAACTGTGTTCACAAAATAAAACTTACTCTAGGATAGCGATACAAAATAGCTTTAAAACTAACAATAACAATAGAAAACAAACAAATAAATAAATTAAATAAACATGAATATACATAAACGATGACACATATATGTATATATATATGTATGTATATGTGCATGTGTGTGTACACATAGGTATATTTATATATATATATAAAAAAAGGAAGGAAAACATCTTCCTTAAACCACTAACCTAGTTCTAAAACAGATCCTTTGTTCGATAAAATGCATGCCCATTGGCTGATAGAAAGGGGCGCGGTGGATACTAGAAAGCTGATTGGCTAACTAGAAATCCTCAACATATATAAAAACAAGAAGCAACCACAGAATTCGCGCATAAGCCTGACGAATCCTATAGTGGATGAAACGCAGAATATTCAGTGTAGCTTAATCGCCATATATATTTTTATAAATTACTAACTAGCTCTACCTACGTATTGAGCACTTTTGAAGTAAATACTTCAAGTTTACGCATAAATCTATACTTTCGTATATTAGGTTTATGTGAGTAAATGAAGTAGTTATATATGTAAAAATATTATTGGTGTGTAGTTTCCTTTAAAAGTAATATCTCCTCCAAGAACGTATTTTCAAGCGTTATTTATTCAATAATGGACCAGTTTTCCTACATAGCAAAACTGGACGAATTTTTCCACGTCCGAGTTTCCGTGAACGAGTTTTCCGCGCATCTCCAGAATAGCCAGCAAAGTAAAAACAAAGAGTGTGCAGAAAACAAATCTATAATAAATCAATATTACCAAAGGCAATATACGTTACTCTTCTGCCTACCTAGATAAGTTTTTTTTGTATTTTAACTTATTGTAATTTTTTTTTATTACTTAAAAATAAAGGTAGCGTAAAACCTGTCGAGTTCGAACGCGAAAAAGCAAAAAAAAAAAAAAAAAAGAAGCAAAAAAGAAAAAAGAGGTGGCCTTATTCTAAAACGTTACAAAATTTCATTAAAAAAGAAAAGAAATGAAAATAAGACCATCTGATTTGTACTGAAACTCGACTAAATTAATTCTAAATGAATCGTTAGGTTGGATGTGCTGCTTCGTAAAGTATACTAACTGGACCTGCTAACCGGCGTTGCCCGGTGGAAACATGCCCTTCTCCTCTCGGAGAAAAATTGCAAGTACGGTTGTTATTGTTGTTGCCCAACAACCAACCTCCTCATGTTAAGAAAGGTTTTCGGAATAGATATCCTCAACCTCCTCATGTTAAGAACGGCTTTCGGACTGGTCACCGGACACAAACCCATGTTAAGAACGGCTTTCGGAATGGTCACCGGCAACATTTCCATGTTGAAAACGGCTTTCGGAATGGTCACTCCATTTTGGTAGTGTGGGTGACTGTCGTTTGACAGTCACCACTCTTCACAGTGACTTAGTCCATAATACATTGTAGTTTACATTGCACTGTAGAGAACCTAATGTTATTTGTATAAAATTATTTTTTTAGACAATGGCTTGAATTAAAGTTTAAAACGCAAAACTCAAGTATCATAATTCACTTGTGCTCTAAACAGAACATTCATTTCAGACGCGCCCCTATCGAATCAAAGAACATACTGTTGATTGTTTTTATGCCTGGCCTTTCCGCTTGTGCTGTCATAATGGCTTTGATATGGTTATAAATTATGATGAATAGTCAAAAGATAGAGAAAGAAAGAGAGGGGGTATAAAAGAAATAAAATTATATATTCCCTATCCATACCTCCCTAAAGAATTTTCACACTTGCTCTCTAAACGCATCGGTCAAACTAGCAGAATGCATTTTCATTTTTAGGTTGACCGTGATTAGCCCCTATTAAAAGAGCCTAGCCAACCCCTACCTGTGTAAATGTCTACTAAAAATGTTTATTTAATTTTTTGTGGTGGTGGTGGTGGTGGTGGTGCTTAGTCCTATTTTAAACTAGATGAATGCTGCCCGGGTGTTTGGAGGTGTGAGTTGAGCAAAAAAAAAAAAAAAAATTGGTAGTAGGTAGGCAGGCTCGAACCCGTACCGCGGAGGAGGAAAAGAAGCGTAAAAAAAATAAAACAAAAAAGAATATGACGTCTTTACCGCTGCGCCCATCACTAATCCGGAAACGACGAAGGTTTAAATTAAGTCTAGTTAATCGAAAAGAGGGGATGACTTTCGAAAATATCGGCAAAACAAAAAGAAAAAAAAAGCGACCCATCCTTGTAGAAAAGTGCCCAGTTGAGGGTGAAGGAATTAATGTTTTTAGGCAATGTTTTGTTATTTGTCGTCCGAAGGGTCGAACGTCAAAACGATACCAATCTTGTGAAAATCCGTCACCTCTGTCGAAAGTTTTAGGCATACATACATACATACATACATACATACATACATACATACATACGTTTAAACGGACAGGTGAGATTTATATTATAGATGGTGACCTTAAAAAATGTTTACTTAGGACGCCTACTCAGTCATGACTGGTGAAACTAGCTGTTCCTGGGTATTAAATAAAGGGCTCCGTTCAAAATTCCGTACAGAGACCCAACTTCGTTAGAAATTCTCGAGTTCAGAAAGATACACCCGAAGGGGGTTGAAGGTTATATCGACCAAAACATCATTGTCAAAACACCTCTCAAGATGAAAAGAGTAGCACGCAGAATTCAAATAATACGGCTAGTTTATACATACATGCTAGTGTTGGGACGATGAATCAGAATCAGAATCGGGAATCGAAAAAATGGGAACTTTTTGGAGTATCGTAATTTGTATCGGAATCGGAAAAAAATGTGCCTATTTTCCGGTGCCAAAAACGATTCCTTTAATTATGTTTTTATTTGATTTTGTTTAAAAAATTAAATATTTATCGATTCCAATTTCGATACAACTAAAAAGTGGACTTTTACATTTGAGCAAATACATGCATATTTAAAATGTGTTTTTACAGTAATCGGGAGAAATATCCATTTTATATTTAGAGATTTATAAAGAATTGGAATCGGAATCAATAATTATATATGAATCGAAAAAATATTAGAATCGTCGTATCACTAATATATATTAGAAAAAAACCTTTTCTAATTAAGACAGCGATAAAAGATGATGGGCTGTTTTTCTGTCCTTTTTATTTTTTGATCCCACTTGGCTGGAGATCAACTTTTCTTTGGATTACTATACTGTCCGAAAAAGCAATTTCCACTATTTCAGCTGCTTTGAAAACTTTCCAACCGGACTATTTGTTATATATATTGTTCATTATCAATAGTGAGTCTTAGTAAGAGTTATATATAGAGAGATGTTGTAAGAGGGATGTTGTTGTAAGAGAGATTGTTCGTGTTATGACAAGATTCATATTTATAAAATGTTCGTACCTAGAAGTGTAGATATGAGATGTAGAGTTCACATTGTCGATATGCGATGTCGAGATGTGTATGTAAAGACATTTTAAAACGCATGATATACAAGACATATAATAACAATTTCCACTTTACCTTTTGGTAGAATTACAACACAAAGACGACGTTTATAAAAACACATGATGGGTTTATTTCTCTCACGACCGGCCGTCAAGAATTCAAAGCTTCACATTCTAAGTTTCAAAAGTGACCGTCTCGCTTCTAGACGTTCGAATCCCAACTGCAGACTATCGTCTCTCGTCCTCAAACTCCCTCTGACTCTCCCTCAGTTTCTCTCTGCTTAACTCTAAAGTTTCTCTATATCGAGAACTTCCCATTTTCCATGACGTCATACACATGTTAAAACATGTGTCTTCTTTCATGTGTTCTGGAAATGCGTGTCCAAAACTTTTTCCTTTGTTTACAAAAGGAATTTTAACCTATATTCTCAGTAACCTATATTTCCAATATGTTAAAAACATGTTTATTAAATTATCTTGTAGTTGCATTCTTTCAATTGAATTTCCATAACAGAATTGACAACGCACATTCTTTTCTCGAACCTATTTCATCTCTAAGCTAAACAATGGTTTGTTTTCACATTCCATTGCTAATTCTCTCTCGTAATCTATTTCTAAACCTAAATTACGAGGTTCGAATTTCGTCTATTCTATTTCATTTTCATTTTAACTAAATCTCTCTTTTTTATACTTACATGAAAAGGGGACAGCCCTTATCATGTAACATATTAACATCACACTGAATTTAATTTTGGACTTCATTCTCTCTAAAGAATTATTTTCGCCTTTCGGATTACCTTCAGAGAATCTTTATGCAAAGCTTAAATATTATGTGCGGCTTGTTTTTATATATATATATATATATTTACATATCCACCATTTTTCACTTGTTTATCTTGGCAATTTATGACTATAATAAATTGCGGTTTCACTTAAAGCCATTACAAGCAAATTCTATCATTGCTACAAATATAATTTGCTGATTTCGTTCTGTCCTCTGATGAGAAGAATAGCAAGAATAGCATTCTTTGAAACTCCGCGGAATAAGGACTTTGTAAATTGTTTTCTTGGAGTATTCAGTTGAACAATAAATTTTTATTGTAAATTTCAACTTGCAGCTTTAATTTTCTTTCTCTTATATATATATATATATATACATATATATATATAGCCATCTTGAAACATTATATATATATATATATATATATATATATATATATATATATATAATGTTTCAAGATAGCTACCTAAACAAATAGGCAATGTGGAGTCTTCTATTCACTGTTCTTTTTTCTGGTATTATATTGTCATATACCTTTTCTTTCTAAGTAATTGTATATTTTTTCTGGGGAGTATATGCACGAGAAGATACGAGTCTGTAAAAATGTGCCTACATTTTATTGTGCTGAAAGAGCTGTTTGTTAAGAAAAATAAGCATTTGGATCTTAGAATGTAACTATACTATTAATCTTATATATATATATATATATATATATATATATATATATATATATATATATATAAAATGAGAACATCATATTGTGCATTTCATCATTTTTTGTTTCATAACCATTTGGACAATTTAAAATATTCCAAAATAGCTACTCTTCAGACAGAAAAATACACTATTTACACATACATGAATACATTCATAATCTCTAATTTAAGAGATCAAAAGATTGAACCTACTTCTGTTGCATAGGGGTTATTGCATAGGGGTTATATTAGAAGGGGTGACGTATGTTATATTTGTTGTTGCATGTTTATATTGGAGACATAGACAGGATACATATAAAGAAGGTACGAGAACATGTAATACAGACATGTAATTCCCATTGATTCCCATATATATATATATATATATATATATATATATATATATATATATATATATATATATATAGATGGAAGAGATATATAGATAGAAGAGATAGATAGACATTTATACAGTTTGACAGTTCTGGGAGTGTTTCTATAAACATTATCTTTCTTTAACACATATATTTTTGGAATGAGGATTTTCAGTCTTTTATCATAATGAAGGACCATTCATTATTTCTTGATACTCAGAGGGGGGCATATATATATATATATATATATATATATATATATATATATATATATATATAAAAATATAATTATCCACTGATACGTGTCTCGTTGTCTACGACTTATCAGAATGGCTGCATCTAACGAGATTAGAAATCGGGGCCCATGGTAACAAGACTAAACCTCTATCCACGGCTATCTCATATAGACGACAAAACACGTGTCGGTGGGTAATAATATTTAAAAAAATATATATGCCGCTCCCCATATGGGGGTACACAAAAGGTAAAACGAGAAAGTATTCCCCACTCGCATTTAGGTAAAAATGCACGTTCGTATAAATGATTGAATTCATTCAAACGTATCGTAAACAAAAACAAAGGTACGTTTGATTAAATAAGATACAGTTTTCTTTTTTTTATTTTTCTGTTGATTTTTTTCCCAATCCGCGGAACATTTTTTTTATAGTTCCAGTTTGTAAGTTGTGCATTAGGTTGCCGAGTGATTTTTTGTCAGCCATTTTTCTCTAGTGCTTTCGTCGTGAGGATCAATTTTATTTTTGTTAAGGCTTTTTTGTTGCCTTTTGTTATGTAATTAATTTAGTTGCCTTTTGTTATGTGATTAAATTTGTTAGTTAGTTATTTTTATTTAAGGCATCTGTTAGGGAAGGATAAAGAACGATATGATGAAGTCTATTTTCTTAAACTATAAGTTAATAAGCATATATATATATATACATATATATATATATATATATATATATATATATATATATATATATATATATATATATATACATACAAGTTAGAAAAGTATTTCATCCAAGGCATGAAAATTGTTAAACAAAATGTTTTTACTATAGGCTTTAAAAATAAAGGTACAAGATTCAATTTGAAATTTATTTATCTTCAAAGTGTACGTTTATAAATTTTACAAAGTAAAGTATAAAAATTTAATACCTTACTTTGTAAAATGTATAAAAGTACACTTTGAAGATAAATAAATTTCAAATTGAATCTTGTACCTTTATTTTTAAAGCCTATAGTAAAAACATTTTGTTTAACAATTTTCATGCCTTGGATGAAATACTTTTCTAACTTGTATCGTATCTTTTTAACATTATATTTTATTTAATTTATTAATTTGGATTAAAAAAAAGATGAATGCGGTTTTGTATGTATTTATAAAAACTCTCCTACTCTCTATTTCAGATTGTATTTCTCCTCACACCACAACTCATTTTTGCAACCCCCTCTTTGTATTATTACAGGTGTGAGTATTCTCTTTGTTTCAGTTTGTAATTCTCCTCAGACCACAACTCTTTTTTGTAACTCCCTCCTTGTCATACATGTCTGAATAATGAGAAAATCTGAATTTTTTAAACAAAAACTTTAAAATAACTTTTTTAGATTAAATTTTTTAAAACTTCTTTCAGAATAGAAAATCTTTACAATTTAATAAAGAACATATTTCATGTAGGTTTCATTAAAAATATTCAGTAGATAACGAAAAAAATAGAGAGGAAAATTTCAAAAGGAGTGTATAACTGGTTACGCTCAATAGTAGTCCTCGCTAGCGAAAGACTTTGTTATTGTTATTCTATTATTATTATTATTATTATTATTATTATTATTATTATTATTATTATTATTATTATTATTATTATTATTATTATTATTATTTAAAACATTTTGTGTCCCGCGCTTTCGTGCGAGGACTAATGTATATATATTAATTGTAAAATATATTTAATATGTTAGTACTAATGTTAAAAGCTCTTTTGTTAATGTTGGGCTGCATTTTTTAAATTTAATATTGCTTCTAGGAATTTTAATCTTTGTGTACAATTATTTCGATATTTAATTTTCATTTTGGTGGTTGATATTTCTTATTTCGGTTGATTGTGAGCGGTAATATGGCATTGAATGAAACTGCTTTGTAATTCAATAATATAGAAATCGGTACGGACCCGACAATTGGAAGAACAAAAATATAAAAATATGAGGATTTATAAGACCAAAAAATCCAACCGTGATTGTCCCCTCAGGGCCCGTGGCGCAGTGGATAGAGATGCGGAATCTCTACAGTTCTAGGTGAGAATTGTCTGAAGGTTTCAATCTCACCCAAAGCCGTTCAGAGGATTAGCTATCCAAACCGTGGCGGTACTACAACATCTATTGAAGGTAGTTGGAGGATTCGACATTCCTATCCCGTTGCGGTTAACCACTTGACGAAGGCCAGAGGAATAATTGACCGAAACGTGAAACAACAACTAGAAGATGATAATAGTAAAATAATAATTAAATAAAATAAATTATCGGTCACTTCTTGTAAGTAACAAAAAATACTCGAGCTGAGATTGAAGCCAAAACCTAAAGACAGTGATTCAAGTAAAATAACTATTAGGCCAGCTTGACACAATCTATAAAAAGTGTTTTCAAACCTACTAATTCTTAACATAAGGAATCTGTCATATGCATGCGTATTTGTGAAACAGTTTACAAACAGATAAAAATCAGATGGCCCCTCGTACTAATCTTTTCAATTGCTACCTGTCTTTTTCTGGATAAAACCCGTTTTAAAGTTTTTCATATGTCTGAATACCTTATATACCAAATTTCAAGTCTATAGATAAAAAATTCGTGTGTACACACACACACACACACACCGCACACACACACACACGCACACACACGCACACACACACACACACACACACACATATATATATATATATATATAAAAGTGAACGTGTCTGTGTGTGTGTGTATGTGTACTGTGTGTGTACATTTCCCTACGCAATAACTCTGTTAATTTTCAGTCTACAGACTCGAAATTTGATATACAAGGTACTGAGATTTGGGAAAATCTTTGTGATCGGTTTTCGGCCAGAGATTTGGCTGTTAAGGGGTCAAAGTTCAACGATTTGACCTTTGAGAACTCTACCAAACTCCTTCGACAATTTTGGGTATAAACACTAGAAATTTAAGATATAGGTTCCTTGGACATGGATTTAACTTAATAACTTAATTTGAGCCCAAAACAATAAATTTTAAGGGGTCATAATAGGGATCAAAGTTAAAAAAATGACCGCGTTTATGTTTTTTTTTGCTCAACATACACCTCCAAACACCCGAGCTACGCCGAGCTACGCCGAGCTGAAATGCTAGTACATTAATATGAAGACTTTTTTATTACTCAACTGTTAACCATACTGCACGATTACTTCATCCAGAGTATGCAAAGAAGATCAAAACAAATACGTATATAGATAAATAAATAAGAATAAAACAAATAAGTAAAGATATGTAGAGTAAATAAATACTTTTAAAAAAGAAAACGAATGAAGCCTTACTCTTTTTCTACTCCCCCCTCCCCGCCTAAAAAACAAACAAACTCGACTCCAAGATGAATATCTTTATTTCGGAGATCTTAGCTTGATATCCGAAATATCAGTTTTAAGTAGAGTGTGTTGATCCACATCGATGGCAGACCTCCCCGAATTGAAGACCTCCCAAATCGTAGGACCCGCTTATGCCACGCCAGTAAAGAGTGAATAAAATCGTTTGCCCGAACCCCACCCCCGAAAAAAAAAAACCTTTCTTAACCTTTAACAGTTTTAGAGAAACCGAGAGGGTGAAGGGAACGGGTAGGATTTTGGTCGGGCAGCTGGAGTTGGCAGACCCTTTTTCTGGGGCCCTGACAGCAAGAAAACGACGAAATTGGCGAAGATAGATGGATATTTGTGTCTTAACCCTAACAGGGCCACATCTAGTGACCTGTTAACAACAGCGAAAGGTTACTGTAAGGATATTTCTTTTCAGTTGGGTAAGGTAAGGCAGTTGGGATTGGAGCTTACGAATGAGGCAATAAATTTGGCAAGCCGAGTTCGATTCCAGTCGGATCTGTCATCTTCACTTACACGATAATACAGCGGTGACCAACATTGCATGAATTACTTAATGGATGCTGCGGAAGACTTTGGAATCTGTTTTATCAAATGCCTAAATTATTGTTTCATACAAAACTTTTTGTTTATATATATATATATATATATATATATATATATATATATATATATATCCAAGCACGTCTGATTGAACACGACAGAGTTATTGTTCTTTTTTCGATTTTCCTGGATATCTCTTCCATTCGCCGAGCGATTTTTTTTATATCACCTGGTATGTTGCATGAAATGGCGCCAATAAACAACAACAACAACAACAACAACAACAACAACAATCGCTCCTGATGATAATCGGACGCACCGATAGAAAGCGCTTAAGAAAACATGGCTGAACAACAACTTTTGGGTGACATTTTATACAACATGTCGACTGATATTAAAAAAAACGCTCGGGGAATGAAAAAGATATCCAGAAAAATCGGAAAAAAGAATAACTCTGTTGTGTTCAATCAGACGTGCTTGAATAATGACTTGCTGCCAATATATATATATATATATATATATATATATATATATATATATATATATATATATATATGTGAATAAACAGGAAAAAAAAACTAAAATAAAATCAACGTTTCGTTCCTATTTCAGGGGACATCATCAGGATTTCTAGGATATATCTATATATACAGAAAGTCTGGCTACTTTATGTGGAAGCATCCTGTAAATTATGTAGCCAGACTTTGTGGGCACCCTGTATATATATATATATATACATATATATATATATATATATATATATATATTTGGTAAAACTGGTAATTAGTAAAAACCATGAGAGAGTGCTCAATACTATTGCAGAGCAAATATGTGTTTTATTTTTATTACTGTTTTATCTGTTTGGTTGCATATGTTTCGGATGTTGGACCGTGTTTACGGTCTAACAGCCTCGTCAGACCTTACAGAAATGGTTGGTTAGTATTAGGAAGAATTGTTTTTAAGAGGAACACGGAAAAAAAGAGGGGGTTTGGGGTAGGAGATAATAGAGGGGGAAGGCGGGTAATTACAATATTTCAGTTTTGAAGTTTAAAGTATATTAGGTTGTATTGTGTGTGTTGGGGTAGCAGATTCAGGTAAGTTTGGGTGGAAATATGTGGATGTAGGGAGAGGGGGGGGGAGAGGATGGTAAAGAGAAAAGAAAAAAGAGAGGGAGTAATAGGAGGAGGGGGAAGAGTTTCACTTTTGGGGTTTTTAATTTTGACAACTTTTTTTCCTGTTCGATAAGGTATATTAATTAGGTGAGAGGGAGAGAGGGAGAGAGATAGATGGGAGGAAAGGGAGGGAGACGGAGAGGGAGAGGGAAGAGGGTTAGTACGGCTGTCAATTTTGGCAGTTACAGAGTTACGTGGTCGTTGTTCATTTCATAGTGGGTTGTTTTTAAACAGTTAAGAGTTAATACAGACGTTGACGCACGCATAAGAGCGCATAATACATATACACACATATTACAGACCAATGTGTAGACACATAGGCACATACATATAAAAACAATGCCTATGCAGATGTACATGGGTCTACATGCAGACATATACACACATACACGCAACTCTCGTACACATATATATACTCGCATATATATACAGATATAAGTACATACACACACCCATTCGAGTACATATACGTGGTTGTACAGATCTTCAGTAAGAAGTAGATGCATACATACACATACACAGATATATACATACAAGTACACAGATACGCACGGACTCATGCACACGTATACATAATTACCTAAAAATATATATTTATAAAATATAAACATGTAGACCCATATAGGCACATATATATATACACACAATTACACAAATATATGCATATCCACACATGCACATATATACATACGCATACCAGCATGCATACATCTATACCTAGTAAATAAAGTAAAGTTAGGATAAATAAATAATAATAATAGATAAATAAATAAGTGAGTACCTGGTTTAATTTAGTTAAGTTCTTTTAGTTAATACTGCGGGGGTTATATAATATATATAAGCATATACAAGTATACACACTCATAAAAATACAAACCTACATACACATACAGACATATGTACTTATATACAAAGAAATGCGTGTATTTATGCTGAGTAAGTAAGGTAAAGTTAGGGTAGATAAATGAATGAATAGATAAAGGATAAATAAGCGGGTGTAGATAATGCAAGGTTAGGTGGACATGTTGAAGTTATGTTCGAAATGCATGTTGTTGATTTAATTTTTAGGGGTCTGTATTGATTTGCTTTGCTTATTGGATGGGGGATTATTTTATAGTTTCTATGAAAGAAAAAAATGGGGGGGGGGGTAAATGAAGTATAAAGGTTTAAAAATTATTAGGTTCATATACATAGAGGGAGGCTCCTAACATGTTGCCTTGGGCAGTGGCTATGCTTAACTTTATTTTCAGTGTGAAGTGTGTTGTGGGTATAGGCATACAGACACATATATGTATATACATCCAGGCATAGCTACATCTGTACATATATGCTCACTCATGCGCATATACATAGACACACATATACATATAGTCACAAAGGCCAGCAGATGCATGCATACAGATATACTTGTACGGAGACATAGACACACAAATATATATCCATGCATACAAATGACCCATAAATACACACAATCATGCCCGCGTATATAGAGAAATAAACGTAAACACAGACAGGGATACATACATAGGTCCAATCATACCCGCACATACAGATACATGTGAAGATATATGCACGCACCTAGGTAAGTAAGTAGGTGTGTTAAATATAGTAGTGTTTCCGGCATACCCACAAAAGTACATATATATATACATACGTACAGATATCCATACAAGTTGCCACGCATGTACATTCATATAAATGTGGGGAGTTTTAGTCGTAATTGGTAAGTGGGTTGGGAGTAGTAGGATTCATGGGTAGATAAATGTGTAATTGGGTAGGGTAATATATGATATGGGGAGAGTTGAGTAAGGGGGTTTGGTTGTGTTGATGTTACAGTAGTTGGTGTCTGCGGTAGATGGGTGTATTGTGTGTATTATTATTCAGCAGTTCTAAAGAAGATGTTGTCTAGGGGATGTTTCAGAAAGGTGTATAATTGTTAAGGAGGTTGGATTTCTAGTGCCGGCAATTTATGTTTGTTTCATGTTTTTTATTTAGTAATTTGTCTCTATCTTTAAAACTGAATATAAAAAGTTTTTCGTTCAAGCAGAGGAAGCATGAGGAGTCTAAAGATTTACATACGTAAGATTTTTTAAGGATTTCCCACGTGATGGTTGGTGTAAGGTTATTTTGGGTTAGATCTAGATATTGGAAGGTTAGTGAGGTTTTGTTAGGGTGGTTGGGGTTTGTAAAGGAGCATTTATGTACTCTAAACCTATCTTTAAAGGAGGTGCCTGCCAGGCCAATATAGTATTTTTTGTCGTTTGGGTTTTCTTCAGGTGCAATTGTGGCTTTATAGACTACTTTTGTTTTTAGGCATTGTTGATTAAGTGGGCATTGCGATTTGTTGGTGCAGTTACAATTATTTCTACTGGAATTATTTGTGTTGTCATCTTTGTTAAGTATTTTTCTATTGTGTTTCTTGATTATTTGTTCTAGGTTATCAGTGCAGCTGTAGCTAAGTTTAATTGTGTTTTTATTGAATATTTTGTGTAGTGTGTGATTGGGTGAAAACTGGTTATTTATTAGTTGAAAGAATTTTTTGCCTAGTTTCGTTTTAACCATTATATTGAAGGGGGAGTTGAACCAAATTATTTTCCTGGCTCTATTTTTCTTGTTTGGGGTATTGGATGAATTAGGTTCAATGTAATTAAAGGTGGTGTTTGGGTGGCCGCTTTCTTTAAGGGCATTTTCATAAAATGTTTTATGTTTGTTGAATATTTCAAGTTTAGAGGAATTATTGCTAGGACTTTTTTTTCGATAGATATAGGGATATGTTTTATGATGTGTTTTGGGTGGCTTGATAGTGGGTTTATGTAGAGTGGGTAAGTATTGTCTTTAGTGTAAGGTTCATATGAGTTATTTGAGAGGTTGGGAATTATATCGAGAAAGTTAACAGTTTTTACGTTCGATTTAATGGCCAGTTTTAGACCTATTCTGCTCATTTTTTGTTAAGGTTTTTTCAATTTTTCGCGTTTAGGGCCATTTTAGTTTTCAACTACGATAAGGCCATCATCTCGAAATAGTCCTATGTTTTTGTTATCTATAGTTTTTGTGAGATTATATAGAATGAAGAGACCAACTAGGTCGGTTGCTTCTGCTGAGTCCAGGGATCCCATTAAGACGTGAAATGATCCGGGTTGGTTCTTCTTAGTCCATTGGGTGTTTTGGCTGATTAGTACTGTCTTATGCGTGCGTCGACGTCTGTATTAACCGTTAACTTTTTAAAAACAACCCACTATGAAATGAACAATGACCACGTAACACTGTAACCGCCAAAAATGACAGCCGTATTAACCCCCTTCCCTCTCCGTCTCCCTCCCTTTCCTCCCATCCATCTCTCTCCCTCTCCTTCTCTCTCTCTCCCTCTCACCTAATTAATATACCTTATCGAACAGGAAAAAAAGTAGTCAAAATTTAAAAACCCCAAAATTGAAACTCGTTCCCCCTCCTCTCCTTACTCCCTCTCTTTTTTCTTTTCTCTTTAACATCCTCTCTCCCCCTCCCTATATCTACATATCTCTACCCAAGCCTACCTGAATCTGCTATCCCCCACACACAATACAACCTAATATACTTTAAACTTCAAAACTGAAATATTGTCATTACCCGCCTTCCCCATTATCTCCTACCCCAAAACCCCCCTATATATATATATATATATATATATATATACAGGGTGCCCACAAAGTCTGGCTACATAATGTAGCCAAACTTTGTGGACACCCTATATATATATATATATATATATATATATATATATATATATATATATATATATATATTAACAGGAAACCCCAATGTTGACCAGTATTAAATTAGAACTAACGAATGTTCCACACTTCCAATACTTTTATTGTCATCAAAATCGGTGAAACCTCCCATTTTGCAACCGAATCGATTGATTGTCTGCTTTAGTCGTAGGCCTACAGTGGTGCACCGAGAAGAAGCTTCATCTGTCTCTACGGTGACTTGACGTTTGCATTTCAAGCTTTATTGCAAACCATTATATAAAAATGATTTCATGAAATCAACAGTATGTTCTCTACAGTGCAATGTATCGTAAAATGTAGTGTGGAGTCAGTAACTGAAGAGAGAGAGAGAGAGAGAGAGAGAGAGAGAGAGAGAGAGAGAGAGAGAGAGAGAGAGAGAGAGAGAGAGACATATACAGCTTGTTCCCGGTGCACTGCTTTTTGCCAACGACTAAAGCAGACAATCAATCGATTCGTTTGAAAAATGAACAATTTCACCGATTTTGATGACAATAAAAGGTATTAAAAGTACTGAACATTAAAATTCAATCCCGAGCGATGTCGGGTTTCCCTGTTAATATATGTATTAATAATAATTATGCAAAATACTGTTAGAAACCCACCCAATATATGTTACTGTGACATAGGCTGACATATATTGAGTGAGTTTCCAACAGTATTTTGTATATTTTTTTAGTTTGGACTAATTTTCCCAAACTTAACGCATTCAACAGAGACTTTGTTGCCATTTGTCTTTTTCAAATATATCGATAAACACTGAATGATTTTCGAACCGAATAAACATTTTACATTAAATAAAAACACTAAAACTTATCTAGTTAGGTAGAAAAGAAACTTATCTTGCGTCTGATAACATTTATTTGTTATATATTTGTTTGTTGGCAACTTTTTCGAATCTATGTATATAGTAAAACAAACCCTATATATATATATATATATATATATATATATATATATATATATATATGAATAAAATAAAACAACATATAAACGATGCTTTAGACGTTATGTGAATAAAAGGAAAAAAAAAAACTAAAATAAAATCAATGTTTCGTCCCTATTTCAGGGGACATCATCAGGATTTCTAGGCGAGGACGTACAGGAAGATGGTCATATATCACATACGAAAGAGGAGAAGTTCAGTTCTCTTTCTGTTCTGGAGAGAAAAAATTTCATGATGAAAAGAGAATTTATATCTAGTGTGTGTGGAGGGGGGTCGGGTTATATATATATATGCATTTTTTTTTATCAACCAGGATCTAAATTAATGTTTTGTTCATTTATTATTATATTACCTATGATTGGGGCTACATTATAAAATCCTTTTCTTTGTTTGATGGTGTTAATGTTTGAAATTAAAGCAGATTCAATAAGTCTCCGTTTTGCTATATCTAGGAGATATGTATCTATATATCTATATATCTATATCTATATCTATCTATCTATCTATCTATCTATCTCTCTATATATATATATATATATCCCACTCTCTCTCTCTCTCTCTCTCTCTCTCTCTCTCTCTCTCTCTATATATATATATATATATATATATATATATATATATATATACAGTAGAATATCGGGATACAGTTTTTTCAAGTTACGATGTGGAATTCGATGTTTTTCCGGTCCCTGGTTACGGTATTTGTCGACCTTACGGTGTTATTTTAATGTTTTTTTTTTATTATAGAAATGTGCATACTGTACCGTATTGTGTTACTAAATTGTTATATGTACTGCATAGAATTTTCCTTAGGCCCCGTTATACGACGATTTTACAAACCCAATAACGGATTAATGCTGTATCCCGGAAGTCTACTGTATATAGATGAAAAAAAAACAAGAAATTTTTTTTTATATATTTATTAACGTTTAATAATTATTTCAAGACTTTCTCGATGATTTATAGGAATAAAATATCACCTGACACTCATTAACACTTATCCTTGATTGACCACCGGGTCTTGATAATCGGCGACTATATAGTTAAATAGATAAATAAATAAAACGGTTGAATTGAGGAAATAAGAAGATATACAAAGACACATGGAACACAAATAAATAAACGGTCAATGCTTAGAGTCAATGGTTAGCAAGTTTTTAGCACCTATCTACTCTTTCTACTTTACTTAAAATAATCATAATATCAGAGTCGGTAGATTTTCATAATTTTCCTCTCGCCGGAGCCCCCCCCCCCCACACACACTTTACTCGCTACATTTCTCAACTTCTTGCCTGCGTCTTTGCGTCAACTCGTGCACCGACTAACACGTACGAGGAATTGTTCCCTTGTCACATCCACTTCAGGAATAGAAGATGGTTTCCTGTAAGAACCCACCGCACACCGTTTCCATAGACCGCCGGGTAGGGACAGTCTACGCTCCGATTAATAAGTAGGAATGTAAAAGATGCATGTATATATATATATATATATATATATATATATATATATATATATATATATATATATATATATATATATATACAGAAAGACACAGCGAGAGACATATAGACAATGGACTGAAATCTGTTAAGTGCTAGAGAGTACATAGGGGTATTTTGTGTAAATTAGATAAAGGGGAGAAAGAGAGTGTGAGAGAAAGCGATATATATATATATATATATATATATATATATATATATATATATATATATATAAAGATAGAGATAGAGAAAGACAGGGAGTGAAAGAGAGAGATAAAGATTATGTACGATAAAGAGAAGCGAATGGGAATTGAGTGAGATATATTGTGACATCAAATTCCTTATAATGAATATATATTAGCCTCTTTCCGTTCTTATCTGTGGGCGATATGTACAAAGACCCCCCGAGAGCGCTTAGATATTCCAATCGTACTAAACTGTCTCTCTGTCTGTCTCATATATATATATATATATATATATATATATATATATATATATATATACATACAAACACACAAAAATATAAACACCTCTCTCAACACACATACACACACACACACACACGTGTAGCCGCACTGATGAGCTGTGAAACAGCGAAACAGTACTGTATGTGGATGACTATAATGCTCCTCATCTTGATTTGAGCATATTGAGAAGTGATACACGAATTACCATTAGCATATAAGTGACGCTTTTTGTGTAAACAAATCGAGCAGAGGTAGTTCGGACGACGTCAAAACATCGTTAAACTCATGAGTCACTCAGCAGCCGGCAATAGCGTAATGGTTAGGACCCTTGACTGTCGTACAGACGGTCGGGTTTCAATATATATATATATATATATATATATATATATATATATATATATATATATATATATATATATATATAATGTAACTAGCAAAAGTACCCATCGTTGACTGGGTTCAAAAACAACCTACAGAAAATGGATTCTGCTTTATAAAAGTATGATAGGTTATGAAAAGGAAGGGAGATAGCTTCGAATTTGGGGGTATCAAAACCAAAGCAAAATATGATGAAAGTAAAAATAAAATAGATAAACCCCATAATTTATTATACATACCTGTTCACACTGAAACACTGATCACAATATTCTGTGGATCTATATTAAAAAACGTTGTTAAATGTTGTGACATATTTCCATTCTATGGAGGTCAGATGCGAACGAACACCCATAATTTTATTATACCACATTTCTTCAAACTGAAACATAATTATAAAAGTATACTTACGCAGATAAATATGAAAAGTCTTTATTAAAGTTTGTGTCTATTTCCATTCTATGGAGGCCAGGCGGAACACAGATGCCACAATTTTATTATACCATCCCTATTTAAGTTAAAACATACTTATCAAAGTATTCTTATGTACATCTATATCAAAAACACTTGTAAACGTTTTTTTAATTTTTAATTTTTTTATTTCCATACTTTGTGGACCAGGCGCGAACGCAGACCCCACAATTTTGATGAACCACCGTTCTGGCAGATCAAACATAACCATTCCTGTGTACCGATACATCTATCATTATATGTAATCAGTTTTTTAAAATAGTCAACTATATAGGAGCCTATTCGTGACCAGAAACACACACACACACACACAAACACACACATTCAGCTTTAGATTATCTATCTATCTTTTTTTTTTAATTACATTTTCATCTCAAACAAGGCAAATTGCCACTTTGGTGTAGGGGGCTACTATCAGGGGCAACAACTACTGGGGTACTATGTAGGGATTTGGGCAGCAAGATGTCGGTTCACGTTACACTTGAACTTCTGCACGTCAGTACTGTTGGTGAAGCAGGGACCTGGAATGGAATTCCAGAGTCTAGCGGTTCTGGGGAAGAAACTATTGGAGTAAAAAGATCTTTTACATCTAGGGATCTCTATTTATTCATATTTGCCGACCGAAGGAAAAATCTATTACGTTACGGCATATCACCCCTTTTATATATCTTATACAATTAATTGGACAAAAGTAACCAGTAACTTTTATATGGTACTAGCAGAGAGACAAGACGTTGCCCAGGATTAAATGATGATCAGCGAATGTTTCACACTGTCATCAAAATCGGTGGAATCGCCATTTATTGCCTGCTCTAGTTGAGGACCCATCGCGATGCACTGAGGGGATCTTTAAATCCCGTCTCGCAATGACTTAGTCCACAATATATTGTAGTGTACATTTCACTGTAGAGAGCCTACTATTGATTTTATGAAATGGAGATAAAATCTGGCCAGTGAGGGCTATGTGAGGTGCAATGTTAGTTTTAAAGACATGTCAATGTCTGATGATTTCAAAGAAGATTGAATCTGGATAGTGTAGGGAGGTACGTGCAGCACAGGAGACTCTGTTGGATGAGAGCTCTTTCAGTTAAGGTAGCAGAATCAGTTAGCAAGAAAACTTGGAGAAAAAGTAATAAAACTGTATGAAAATGTTAGCTGAAAGTTGTAGGAGATTCGGGTGTGAACAAGTACGAAGATAAATATAGAAATTAAGAATATCCGAAGGGAACTGTACTTGTAGATTACTATGTGTACGGCATTGCAAAATAATGTTATCATAGAATTAAATAAGTATAAAGCGTTTTCATGTTAATATAGTAAAGATATATAGAAAAAATTCACATTTGTTCATTTAGATTAATTTATTTATTGGAATAAAAAAAGGCGACATTAGCAAAGCTTAAACTAACCGGAAGTACTTTTTGTTTTCATTTTCGGAAAAGTTCCCGCAGGAAAATGGGGGATCAATCGAAAATTTTCATAGTGCTTGTTGAGATAGAGTCGACAGCTATACACTTTTTAATATGTCGTTTAAAGAAAAAGAAAACAATATTACGTACTTGATTGGCATGCCGAAAATAGTAATATATTAAAAAATTACGAAAATTCATCGAGTTGAAAGTTATTTATAGTTAAAAGTAATTTTTACGGAAAATTGGGTAAAATTGCATTTTTCTAAGATGTTATAAAGTAGACAGTGAAGAGTTCACACAACGGGCATAATTCAGCACGCTTACATGTTCAGTGGTGTGCAGTAGTTGTAATCTATAGCGATAGACTTTTGTTTTGATTAAAAATACAATAGTAGCTGTTCTACTCGATGAATTTTCGTAATTTTTGGATATATCATTATTTTTGACATGATAATTAAATAAGTAATATCGAGTTGGCTTGAAAAAAAAAATCGATCTGTCGACTGTTTCTTAATAAGCACCGAAAATGATAAGACTGAGCTCAAGAAAAAGAGGTATAAAATAATACCTGGGAAGAGATAGTTTAGTTTAGAAGATAAATTTCTAAAAGTCGTCCAACACATGCCATCATATAAAACAGATGTTAAACCAGAGATAATGATCCTGCTATTGCCACTGCTGCTGCTTCTTCTGCTGATGATGATGCTGATAATGATGACGATAACACTGGTGCGTGCATGTGCTCAATCGAGTACTATTATAGAGTATTTTTTTTTTATCAATTTGCTTATGTTTTTTTTTTATTAGTTGGGGAAGGGGAAAGCAAATATACTCTCACGCCTCCAGTTTTCCGGTGCCTTGGATGAATTACTGTTATTCAGTCTCCTTACAAGACCTAAAAGAATTCTTGGAAATTACCATGACATCAGTTTATGCTGACTAGTTGCGGGGGTGGCATTTTTTTTTGTATTTTTTTTTTGTGTGGTTTGAGAGAGCTTGTGGGCTGGCGGGTTGATGGTGAGGTGGGAACCTGCTTATAACAAGCGTTGCCGGTGGCTCGTGAAAAGCACACATTCCTTTCGGCTAAATCGTTGTTATAGCATTTCGAGAAGAGCACCCGGTCTACATTTTGGCCCCACAGATAGCTAATTTTAGTTATGGTGGGTGGGTAGTAGTAGAGGAGGTAGGCAGACAGGCAGGCAGAGAGAGAGAGAGAGAGAGAGAGAGAGAGAGAGAGAGAGAGAGAGAGAGAGAGAGAGAGAGAAGTTGGTATGATAATAATGATGATAATAATGCTTTACGGCGTATCACACCTTTGAATACACTTATACAATTAATTGAACAAAAGTGGCCAGTAACCTTTATATGAGACTACCACAGAGACCCGACGTTGTTCGGGATCGAATGATGATCAATGAATGTTTCACACGCCCATATTTTTTTATTGTTATCGAAATCGATGAAATCGCACATTGTTTAATCAACTCGATTGATTGCTTGCTTTAATTGGGGGCTCATCGCAGTGCACTGAGAGAAAGCTTCAAATACCGCCCCACATTTACTAAGTCAGCAATATATTGTAATGTACATTGGGCTGTAGAGAACCTTATGCTGAGTTTATTAAATTATCTTTATATATAACGAATTTAATTAAAGCTTAGAATGAAAAAGTCAAGTATCATGGTTCAATTGTGCTCTGGGCAGAAACATCTTTCTCTCTCTCTCTCTCTCTCTCTCTCTCTCTCACACACACACACACACACACACACACACACACACACACACACACATCCACAGGTGAAGCAAGACTTTTAACAAAAGAAAAATGTTCAATTTTCAGCAATTTGGTACAAATGATCTCAAACAAAATAAAAAAAAATAAAAGTTTCACATTACTAAAATACATACATATGCGCGAAACTAAATTTTTAAAAAGAAAATAAACAGTTATTAAACATTTTCTAAACTAGCTAGTGAAACAAGTATTTGGAGTTTTCATTTTTTTTACATAAGGTTCTAGTTCTATATTCAGTGAACTTTTAGTCGTTCTCTGCTAGGATCTTTCTCAGAAAGCATTGCAACATGACCAAGCGAAAGTAACTTGAACAGTCCATAAAGGACAGTATTATTTCAGCACATAAAGATAATAAAAGCTACCGATGTATAGCACAAACTTTGAATGTTCCTGTTAGTATTGTAGAATTGTAAAGAAATGGAAAAAGTCAGGTACTACAGAAAAACATGCCAAAGTCGGGAGCTCCTCAGAAAATTTCGGAAAGATGCCAGCAAAAAATCTTTCGATTTGTTCGAAATTATTCTTTTGTGATAAGTTAAGAGCTGCAAAAACCCTCGACAGCATGGGCACCAGCGTCTGCACAGAGAGAGTCTCAAGTTTCGCAGACTTCGCAGACTTTGCAAGATTTCGCAGACTTTGCGAGATTTCGCAAGACTCCTTTACTGAAGAAAGTTCACCTTAAATCAAGACTAGAATATGCAAAAAGTATATCAATGAAGATACCACCTTTTTTTTTTTGATAATGTGATATGGTAGGATAAGACTAAAATTTAGCTATTTGACAATAACGATGCAAGCCATGTCTGGCATGTAGGCGGTTCTGCATATGATATGAAGAACACTATCCCTACCGTGAAGCATGGAGGAGGAGGAAACATGATTTGGAGCTGCTTTTCTTCGCGCGGGATTGGAACACTAGAAATAATCGAAGGAAGGATGAATGGAGCCAAATACAGGGATATTTTGAAGAATAATTTGCAAAGGTCTGTGGAGAAAATGGGATTATCTAGTGATTGGTGGTTCAAACAAGACAATAATCCAAAACAAACAGCGAAGGCAACTCAGAAATGGCTTGAGGATAAGGGAATTCATGGTTTGCAATGGCCTAGCCAATCATTAGACTTGACTCTCATTAAAAATTTGTGGCTAATTTTGAAGAGACAGATTAGAACAAGAGGCCTGTCAAACATCCACCAATTGAAGACTATAGCCAAAGAAGAGTGGGAAAAATTTCTGTTAGTTATTTGCCAGTACCTTGTGAAAAACTACGACAATCGTTTGACAACAATAATTAGTGCAAAAGGAAGCCTAATTAAATATTAAACATTCTTTTCGCATTTGTCCAAATACTTGTTGCACTATCTATTTTAGGAAGTGTTCATTTTTTTATATATAACATTTTTTTTAGTTTCTCCCATTTCTATGTATTATAGTAATGTGAAAATTTATATTTTATTATTTTGTTTGATATCATTTGTACCAAATTGCTGAAAATTGAACATTTTTGTTTTGTCCAAATACTTGTTTCACCTCAAGTCACGTATTTTACTTGATCAATCATCTAAAGTTTGGACTACTTTTGTTTTCTTATTTATATATTTTTCCTTACGATTCATTATCTGCGTTTTTGAATTTCCCTACTCTACTATCTATGCCAATATTTATCGTATCTTCTTTCTACCATACATTTGCAACATAGACATATAACCTTTCTCTATCTCATTTCTAAGCTAATATCCGTATGCTAGCTTTTTGTAGGTATATACACCTGGCCTTTTCTCCCCTTCTGCTGATAAACCTTTGGTTTCGAAATACAATGACCTAAAGAAGTGTTCTTTTTCCTTATTAATCTGAAGATGTAATAAACTGTTATTTAATTTTGAATTCTTATCTTTTATTTCTTCTATTGTATAAAAGGAAACCTTGTGTGTGTGTGTGTGTGTGTGTGTATGGAGGGAGGGAGGGAGGGAGAGAGAGAGAGAGTTCCCTATAGACTCCGCAACATCTGAGTCGATTTTTATTGTTTCACACAAATGTACTTCATGTGCCTAGCACTGTTCTTAGATAGGTTTTATATCACAATGTAATCGATAAGTATCGATAATCAATAATCGAGAAAATTCGACAAAAGAAGGAACAGGTGATTTTAACCAAAGTTAACTCCTTATACAACTTAACATCACAAGTGCATTTGAGAAGTTTTATTACCACACAAACAGAAAGACCTGGCATATAAAATCAACAGTATGTTTTTTTATATGATAGGGGCGCGTTCAAAACGAATGTTGCTTTTTAAAGCATAATTGAGCTATGATACTTGATTTTCCCATTTTAAACTTAAATTCAAGCCGTTACTACACCGCAAGCAGAACGTCCAGGCATATAAAATCACCACTAGGTTCTTTGGTATGACAGGAGTGCGTTCGAAATGAATGTTTCTGTTTAGAGCACAATTGAAACATGATACTTGACTTTTGCAGTTTAAACTTTAATTCAAATCGCTATGTATAAAAATAATTTAATAAAATCAACAGAAGGTTCTCTACAATGCAATGTAGGCTACAATATATTGTGACTAGGTCATTGCGAGGAGGCATGCAAAGTTTCCTCCCGAGAAACTGCGATGGATTCCAAACTAGAGCAGGCAATCAATCGTTTTGATTGAAATATGACAGTAAAAATACGAGTATAAAATATTTGTTGATCATCATTCAATCCCGGGCAACGTCGGGTCTTTCTACTACACCGGGAGGAAGCTTCACATGCCTCACCGCAGTGACGAGTCCACAATACACCATAGTCTACATTGCATCGCAGAGAATCTACTGTTCATCTTATAAAATTCTTTTTATATAATGGTATGAACTAAACTTGATGCAAAAGTCAATTACTTCGAACGTGACCCTGTCTTATTAAAGAACCTACTGTTGACTACATACGCCGGGTCGATCTGTTTATGTGATGATGAAATTTCTCAAATGCACTTGTGACGTTAGGCTGCATAAGAAAGTCGGACTGCTCCTTCTTTAATAAGATTTTTTCAATTATTGAGTTTCGATACTTATCGGAGGCATTCCGACACAAATCCCATCTAAGAACACTCTCAGACGCAAAGTACATTTGTCTTAAATATAAAAAAAATCGTCTCAGTCGTTCTGAAGCCACAGAAAACGAACACACGCAAACACACACACACGCAAACACGCACACACACACACACACACACACACACACACACACACACACACAAAAGTGTCTTTTATATATGTACTAGCAGGGAGACACGACGTTGTCCGAGATTGAATGAAGATTAATAAATGTTTCACCTTCCTATACTTTTAACGTCATCGAAATCGGTAAAATCGCACATTTTTAATCAACTCGATTGGTTACCTATTTTAGTGAAGGACAACCCCCGCAGTGTACCGGGAGGGAGTTTCACATGCTTCCCCACTATGACTTAGTCCACCAAACATTTTTGTTTACATTGTATTGAGGTGAATCTACTGTTGATGTTATAAACTTATCTGTAAATAATAGCTTAACTTAAACTTTAAAATGCAAAATTCAAGAACGCCATCTTACACACATTTATCCGCTACATTAAAATCTTACATTCCATCCTAGGAGAAACATCATCACGATCGCAAAGATCTACAATTGAAGTAGCTGTTATTTTCCCCTCTAAAGAGAAAAGTACTACTCCTGCTCCCAGTCGACACCTGGTATTCTGCATTATGGTCATATATGTGGTTTCACCCCATTTTTCTGGCTCATATACTTATACACATGTCATAATCTTTTCTTTTTCTGATCCCCCAATGATCTCCCCCTCCTCACATTTCACAAAATCTCATAGGATGACAATTAACTATTGGTTCATTTCAGAATGAACGAATTCTCATTCAAAAAAGAACGCCCCAGAGATTAAAACAAACATGAGTTCCCTGATTAGATTATTCATTTACACATTAAATATCGTACATGTTAGCTTTTCGTACAAAACTACGAAAGCGTGACACATTTTGTATTCAACTACAGCGTACATAATGTTTTCCGACAGGCTGATAGCCATTATTTCTTCTCCTTTTCTAAAAGCTAGATTAAACCTTATTATAAATTTATTAAAAAATAAAAATAACTCATTGGACGATTATTACAGTACACACCTGGCATTTGTGTGATTTGGAAGCCTTTAAACTGTCTAAAATGTTTAATGTCTTCTTCAATAGTACGACTGACTTGGCAGCCTTTAAACTGTCTAAAACGTTTAATTTTTGCTTCGTTAGTACGACTGACTAAAATTCTTTCCTTATTCGGTAAATAATAAAATAAAAACACCTGATAACGCCATTGTTGCAGTAAAGACCCGGCTTGAGTGTGACTTGGAAGCCTTTAAACTGTCTACAACGTTTAGTTTCTTCTTCTTTACTACCACTGACTAAGATTCTTTTCTTATACGCTAGATAAAAAAGTAAAAACAACTGATCATGCGTTTATTGCAGTACATACCCGGCATTTGTGTTATTTGGAAGCCTTTGAACTGTCTAAAATTTTTTTTCTTCTTCTTTCTTAAGACAACTGGCTAAAATTCTTTCCTTATACGCTAAATACCAAAAATTTCAAACACCGTTACTACAGTCAAGACACGAATGCTTTTGAGGACTTTAAACAGTGCTTTATTTGATAATTGAAAATTAAACGCATTGATTACCACAAATAAATTGTTGCTTTACTTTTAACGTAAATAATGTTCTCGAAAACTATTCCAGAATGACGTTTCACATGTGCTTCGTTGTATTATTACATTGCATAAACATTGACCAACAAAAATAAACTGTTGCTTCATTTTTACAGTAGATATACTTCTGTTTACATTACGAGATTTATCGGTGTCTACCGAACGAGTTCCTTGTAGTGATTACATTATTCCAGCCATTTCGATGGTCGTAAAGTTGAACGTTCATTGTAGAGCAGTCGATTAAAGCGTTCCCATTCTTTTCAGCATCTTTTACAACTAGCGTTGAACGTTCGATCCTGACCTCTGCGGCTAATTTTTTTTTCTCCCTATAACGGCTATCGCTGCTATTTACATTGTTTTTAGGGCGTGGATTATTTTTTTTTCTATATTTTTGAGATACGCAAATAGGTCAAAAACCAAAATAAATTGTTTTTTCGTAATTCACCATAATTTTATTCACACGAAAATAGCCCATTAAAAATATTAAATTGTTTCGGCCTAATTTTCCCAAAATTTCAGTTTCTTTCAAGTATATAAACAACGCTTCTTTTAAAATTATGCAATAATTCTGTTTATGTTGTCTAGCACTTAACATTTAAAAAGATATTCATTGTTTCAATTTCTAAATTGTTCTATTTATATTGTTTATAATAGAAACAAAATCCTATATATATATTCTTCAAAATAAAAAAGACTTGTTTATTACTTAAAGAAACGGTTCTGTTTATACTGCCTCTTTTTTCTGCTTACTGTCAACTGTTTGGGCTCATCAGTTAGACACATCCAGATTCAAAACCCGAACCTCTTACATACGAGATGGCTCTTGTGGGCAGCAACGTTGTTTCGCTGTAGAATTTATTATATATACTTTCCCACATTCTAAAATTATATATATATATATATATATATATATATATATATATATATATATATATACATACATACATATATATATATATATATATATATATATATATAACTACTTAATTTACTCACATAAAATTAATATACGAAAGTATAAATTTATGCGTAAACTTTAAGTATTTACTTCAAAAGTGCTCAATACGTAGGTAGAGCTAGTTAGTAAGTTATAATATATATATATATATATATATATATATATATATATATATATATATATATATATATATATATATATCAAGTTAAAGTTATTTAAGAAGGAAAACTCATAAATTAAATCGATGTTATTAAGAGTGCTCAATAAAAACGAGCAAAATATATTTGGCAGAAACTGTCAATTTCTGAAAAAAAACGTGTACATTTCTACATTTGTACCGATAATCGATAATCGAAACCGTTATTTTACTTTATCTATCATCAGTAAAGCCGGTTTTACCATGTCGTCGCTTAGCAACAATGATAGAACAACGAGCCGTAAAAATTCTACTGTGGGTAAGTTGATAGCGTTTTTTTTTCTTTGCATGACGTGGTCTTTACGATCAAACTCCTCACGTAAATATCTTATTTTTTTATTAACTTCAAGAATTTTATAAGACTTGAAAATTTACGTGTTTTTTATCAGTGCAAAAAAAAAAAAAATTGGTGTTTGTTTTTGAACGTCCGTTGAACAAGCAACTGATCCTGAAGAAATTGCAAAACAATCTACACACATATTTAGTGAAAATGTGATTCAGAGCTTTCTTATACGTCGGTTTAACAAAACATAGGCCCCAACAACCAAGCACAAGTAGTATGCTTGGCAACATAAGATACGTAATTTTTCGACACAGTTGACTAATTGTAGGACTAAAGAGCGACAACCACATAATTTCTTACAACGAATAAATAGTCGATGTTGATCCTGTGGTTTTTTTCCCATACGGTTCAAGAAATGATGGCCCTCAAAACCTCGCTAAAGTAGTGGGTTTTGAGCTGGAAGAATAGCTGCTAAGGGGACAAATCAGAGAAATTGGATTGTTGCTGACACGTTGCATCTACTCTGTGGGGTTACGTTGATCAGTAAGGTGTCAATATAACCGAAATTTACTAAAATAATTTTAGGATTAAAAAAAAAAAGGATAAATTTTAATTACCAAAGATATAGATCAAAATAAGCATAAAACAGATATTAAAGCAACCCCCAGGCAAGGCAGGGTAATACTGCTAGTATATATATATATATATATATATATATATATATATATATATATATATATATATATTCATGAGAGTATGAGGCGAGGTAGATAATGTCACAATGTCTTGGATAAAAATATAGTAAGCATTTTTTGGGCTTGTCCAAAAATGATTTAAGGGTTTGGGTCAACGATGCGGATTATGACATTTTGGAATGGGACTAGAACAACAAGACAACTATGGGTTTGAGTACGGATTAGATGTTTCGGCAGGTGCGTGTTCTGGATACCATATAGGAAAGAGAGAGAGAGAGAGAGAGAGAGAGAGAGAGAGAGAGAGAGAGAGAGAGAGAGAGAGAGAGATAATACAGAGTTGATCAATTACTCGGATACCTATCATTTCTGGATATCATATAGTAGAGAGACAGAGAGAGACAGAGAAAGAGAGAGAAAGAAAGAACGAAATAGAAAGAGATAGAAAGATAGAGAGAGAGAGAAAGAGGAAAAAGAGAGGGAAGAGAGAAAAGGGAAGATTAGATCAGTTACACAGGTAAATGTAATGTATGATATTTGGTCTGTTTGAACAAAAATAAAAAAAAGAGTTAAAATTTAGCTTACATATAAAAAATATATATGTTGACACGCAAAAATTTCGATCAACGTGCTGCTCACGAAAATATACGTAAGACAAGGGTTGCTTTCTTAGAGTTTCACATGGTCGATATCTGCAACAGAGAGGTGAAAAATTTTAGGTCATGAATGCATAAGTTCAATCATCATAACAACATAATTTGCCATCCCCTTTGATCTATTCTAAAAATTATAAAAAAATTATAAAAATAATAAATAAATAAAAATGTTATATACGTCCAAATTAAAAAGGGCGACTTTCTAAGTAAATAAAAAAATGAGCTCCGAGGCGGAGCCAATATTAACCGTATGTATCGCATGAAAAAACAACAACAATAACAAAATCTCTCTCTCTCTCTCTCTCTCTCTCTTTCTCTCTCTCTCTCTCTCTCTCTTTCTCTCTCTCTATATATATATGTATATATATATATGTATATATATATATATATATATATATATATATATATATATATGATTAGTTTTTTTTGGAAAAAGAATTCCAGCAGAGTGCTCAATTAAAAGGAAAATCCAAATTTTAAGAGCGTACTTATATTTTGTGTACAGAAAGTTGTTAGTTGAGACAGGTCATTGGTACCGTCGGTTTCAAGCCCGATAATAAGGCCCGTTTAAGGTATCCTTATCAAGCTCTCTTCAGCCAATATTCGTCTATCTTATAACCGGAAGTGTGGAGTATATATACCTCGCGAATCCACGTTCAAATCTCGTTTTGTTTAATCCCCCCCTTTTTTATATATATATATATATATATATATATATATATATATATATATATATATATATATATATATATATATATATATATATATATATCGGGTAATGTAATACCTAATTTTCAACTTTGAATTATTTAAATTTAAGATCTAATTTCGAAAAAATTTTTTTTTTTTTTTTTTTTTTTTTTTATATGAATCGATTTTAATTTGAACCCCATTTAATTTTAAAATCTCTTTCCTTATGTATAAAAACTTAAAAATCTGTATTGGTATCGGTTAAAAACTTAAAAATTCGTTTAATTATATCGAACATTTAAAAATTTCCAAAAATACGTTTAAAGTTTTAAAAAATATATTTTTAATTATATCGAATCACGTTTAAAAATTTCGAAATACGTTTAAAAATTATTTTTTAAAAATCCAAATCTTTCAAGGTTTGGGGAAGTGAGTATTTATCTATTCTAAGTGATTTCCCTAGTTTATTAACATTATTATATTTTTCTATAGTTTTAAATTCGAAATAGATTATAAATTACATTTATAAAATATAATTATATTTTATAAATGTAATTTATAATCTATTTCGAATTTAAAACTATAGAAAAATATAATAATGTTAATAAACTAGGGAAATCACTTAGAATAGATAAATACTCACTTCCCCAAACCTTGAAAGATTTGGATTTTTAAAAAAATTTTTTTAAACGTATTTCGAAATTTTTAAACGTGATTCGATATAATTAAAAATATATTTTTTAAAACTTTAAACGTATTTTTGGAAATTTTTAAATGTTCGATATAATTAAACGAATTTTTAAGTTTTTAACCGATACCAATACAGACTTTTAAGTTTTTATACATAAGGAAAGAGATTTTAAAATTAAATGGGGTTCAAATTAAAATCGATTCATATAAAAAAAAAAAAAAAAAAAATTTTTTCGAAATTAGATCTTAAATTTAAATAATTCAAAGTTGAAAATTAGGTATTACATTACCCGATATATATATATATATATATATATATATATATATATATATATATATATATAGATATATAAAAAAAAAAGAAAAAAAAAAGGGGGGATTAAACAAAACGAGATTTGAACGTGGATTCGCGAGGTATATATACTCCACACTTCCGGTTATAAGATAGACGAATATTGGCTGAAGAGAGCTTGATAAGGATACCTTAAACGGGCCTTATTATCGGGCTTGAAACCGACGGTACCAATGACCTGTCTCAACTAACAACTTTCTGTACACAATATATATATATATATATATATATATATATATATATATATATATATATATATATATATACCAAGTTAAAATTATTTAAGAGGGAAAACTCATAAATTAAATCGATGTTATTAAGAGTGCTCAATAAAAACGAGCAAAATATATTTTTTATTTATGTAGACAAATATTACACAATTGCTACACTTAGCATGCTCCCAATCAGGCGATGTAATAAAGGTGATATGCCAATGAAGACATCTGGTTTTAAGAACCTGACGAGGACTTTTGGTTCTTGCCAACCAATTGTCCGAAACATTAGCATATATATATATATATATATATATATATATATATATATATATATATATATATATATATATATATATATATATATATATATATATATATATATTATTCTCGCATATTTTATTGAATAGGATCTTCGTTCTTCTCTTTATGATCTTTCTTTCGAATTTTTCTTGTTTTCGTACAAGTATTTTTGTTGTGGGATCCAAAGTTCTTATAAAGTCCCCTAGTTTACCGAACGTTTTCGGTCTCGATTGACCATCGCCAGGGTTGATCTTCCTGTGCATCCTACTTATTGATTGATTTTTTCTCTGTCGTTTTACTGTTTTTATTACTAATTTACTATGTGTAGTTTCGCCTAATTTGAATTTTTTTCCTTCCTCTTCAGCTTTATCGCGTTAGAATAGGTGGAGAATTCGGCTGCTGTTGTCAAAGTTTATTTTATTAATGGTTGGGTTTTTACTTTTTATTATTAAGGCTTCTAGCATTGTTAGTCGTTGGTAATTATTGCAAGTTTTTAATATTTTAAATTTTGGCCTTTTGGATTATTTTGGACCATCTTCCAATTACGTGAGTTCACTTCACTTTTTGTTATCAAGTAAGATCTTTGACTTACTTGTAGTTTCATCAAATACTTTTAGATGCAAAATCCGATTCCGCATTTTGCTAATTCTTACGTTCTGATGAGAAGGAAAGTATTTCTTTAAAACTCTGCGGATTAAGGACTATCCACTTATCAAGTGTTTCCTTTTCAGATTAAATATGTTTTTAACTCTTTTTCAAAGTGTTTTTAACATGTTTTATTAACTGTTTGCTTATATATATATATATATATATATATATATATATATACATATATATATATATATATATATATATATATATATATATATATATATATATATATGGACATTCTAGGTTAATTTATGTAGAATTACAACAAAAGTAGTACAAATAATTATTAAATTTTTTCCCCTTTCTCAAACAATAAATTTTCTCCTTTGTCAAACAATAAATTTTGTTATAATTCTACATTATTTAATCCAGAATTTCTTTTTATATTATTGCTGTATCTCTCATATTTCTTTATCTACTTAGGATCGTCTTGTAAATATTGATACTAATATTTATTTGGATTTTATGTTTACAGTATTACACAATCTGTGTGTGTGCGCGAATTTTTTTACATCGCTCCCGGAATAGTGTAAAAATGTCGGCACAGCATTTAGCTGGTTTCAGGAGTCCATTTCACAACTACATTGTTTTATAATTTTCTTTGTTTCCATCTTTTTTTATGCTATTGCCTTTTCACCTGATGATAATTCGATCATAAATCGAAAACGTTCACGATTCATATGGAAGTTATTTTAATTAACACAAAGAAGATAAGAAAAATCGACAAAAATAATAAAACAGAAGCATTCTGTTATTTTTAACAATGCAATGTTTACTTAAATGAAAACATGGTGCTTAAATAGACATAATGTATATATATATATATATATATAGATATATATATATATATATCTATATATATATATATATATATATATATATAAAGTAGCAGTAATAATAATAATAGTATAAATTATATATATATAAAAGAATAACAGTGCATGTATATTCCAAGATTCAAATATTTATTTTTTACGCGAAAAGCTGCTCCAGCATGTTAAAATTTCAATTCATTATTTACAGATCCTTTTCGTTATGCAGAAACAAATGGGTATTATTATATTATGTCTCTTTTCGTGCATACACCCTTCAGAAAAATTAGCAATAGAAAAAAATGCATGAAAATATAATGCTGCAAAAAGAAAAAAAAGTTCATGTTTGTGTGTGTGTGTTTTCCGGCAGCCATTGCTTTTATTCAACGTATGAATTAAAATGTTTTGGAATTAAAAAAAAATTCTACAAATAAAATACTTTTTATTATTACTTTAAATATCTAGTATTCATTTTCTGTAATATGTTTACTCGGGTAATATCTAAAAAGGGTTTACATCAATTAAAAATACGGAACTAATTCTTTACATTTTTGTCATACGGGTAGATTGTTTGGTAATTTACTACTACTAATAATAAGGTGTGCACACACACATACACACGCACGCACGCACACACACACGCACATACACATACACACACGAACACACACACACAAACACACACATGCCCCCCGCACGTGCATACACACACGCACGCACACACGCACGCACACACACAAGCACACACACACACGCACACGCACACACACGCGCACACACACACACGCACGCGCGCGCACACACACACATACACACACACACACACACACACACACACTATCTCTCTCTCTCTCTCTCTCTCTCTCTCTCTCTCTCTCAGACAAAGACATACATGTGTCTAATCTGAAAAAAGCGTAACTTTTGTGACATAATGTAACTAGAAAATGTCGCAGATCCGTATTTATTTCGCGATTTTAACGGGAGGCAACACCCTGATATCCGATTCCTTATTTACGCCAATTAATAAAAAGGGACACTTACTTGCCCTCCCCTCACTCTTAGCTTTTAACCACCTACCAGCATTATTTTTATTTTATCACTACCCTTTCATATACACTTACATCCGACCCCGCCCACCCCTTCGAAAGCTGGTCACAGCGTGTCTATTGGACAAGCACACATGCGAAGCAGCAAGAAATTGAAGACAATTTATAATAATATAAATGAAAAATAGATGCGAAATGTCTCCTGTGTTAATGTCCGTGGACTACGTACTTGACGCTCCGTTAGGTGTATCAGAATTTTTGTAGGAATTTTTGACACCCGTACACGACATGCGAATAAAATATTAAAAAAAAAAAAAACTCGTAATTTTTCTTTTTAAAAGTGGGTTGTTTATTTTCTTTATGGATTATACTTCCAAAATAAGCTATTAAAGTTGTATAAAAAGTAATAGAAATATTATTTTTTTTATGAAAAAAAAAAAACAGTAATGAAATTAATTCAATTTTACGAGTTCAGTATTTTTCAATTTTTAAACTTTAAAAATCTATCAAAATTTTTCTATTGATTCTATTTTTACAATATTTTCAGGGTCAATATGAAATTATATGCTTTTTTCAATAAACTGAATATAATATTTTAGACAAATGTTTTTTTTTAAATTCACGCCCCCTATTTTGAAATGTCTATTAAAAAGTAAATAATTAATTTATGTGCCAAAGTTTTATATATCACAAATTAAAGATAAAAGATCAATAAATAATATATACTAATTAAAAAAAAAAAAAAAGAACAGTTTTTTGAAATTTACCTGTAAAGTCCGAAGTTTTTTTTTTTTAAATGAAACCTTGGTCCTTGCTCCTTTAATTGAAAAAAAAAATAGGATTTGAATTACATTTTTCGAATAGTTATAAGCTTGGAAAGACAGGTGGTCGAATTATTCAATATTTTTTACGAAGTTTCTGACACACCTAGCGCTCCGTTTCGTTTGGAATGATATGAATCCAAGTTTTCTCCTCCTGACTATGGATGAAATCGTAATACTGAATAGCTGTGTATTGTTATTATCTTAATCATACTTATAATTTCTTGTTTAATTAACTTGTAGCGTCTACCCCGGAACTAAAATTTGACAGGGACCTTTTGATGTGTAACTGTTTCCGGAGAGTTCCTATAAAGAGGACAAAAAAAAAAAACATGTGACGCAAAACTTTTCTCTCTTCCTCTTTTCTGCCGGAATTTCGATGAAGTGAGTCGTTCCTCACCGCTGCGTCTTTTTGCAGGCGCTCTTACTACACCCTCTTCACCCATCTTGGTTGTTTGGCGTCTCAAATCCAACTCAAACTATGCTTGCACAAACTGGAACACGTAACACATGACATGTCACGTCCGGTCCCCGTTCGGATAATTCCGGTACAAATTGACCTGTCATAAAGTTTGACACCTGTCAAAATATGAAAATCTCCGTTGTCCACTCATCGCTAGATAGATAAAACGCGAGAAAATTGTCGACTAAAAAAAAAAAAAACAGCTTTCATGGCTTTGTTTATATTTTATTACGCATGTGCAGAATTTTCCAAACCGGAAGCTGTAAATCAGATGGACGGTTTCAACGCCCAAGCAAGACGATGTTAGTTTCTTAATATAATATATGTAAAAGGGCGCCTTATCATATTTGAATCTGGTTTTATCAAGCAAGCATTTGTATTGTGAAGACCGCTTGGAAGAAATCTTGGAATGGAGGTGTTTTTTTTTTACTCTCTTTACCTTAAAGTATATTGCCACTAGGAACGTAAGGGATCGTATTTGGGATCCTATCTGGGATCGTATTTGGGATCATATCTAACAGACGACTGTGGGGAGTTGAGCAGCAAGATGTATGCTTACATTACATTTAAACTTCAGCAGATTAGCACGGACAGAGAAGCAGAAAACAAGAAGAGAATTCCAAAGTGTAGCAGTTCGAGGGAAAAATATTAGAGCAATAGGCTTTTCGATATCCAGAGACCTTAACAGTGAAGGGGTGAAATTTTGCTGCTTGTCAGGAGTCTGTATGTTGGTAAGGCAAAAGTGCTATGAGTTAATCACAGAGCATTCCATTAAAGTACTTGCAACACAGAGTGAGATATCAGTGGTAGATGGATCAGCCTAGATGTGGCAACAATACTCCATGCATGGGCGAATTGTAGCTTTGTAAATATATGGGACGATCTCTGGTGTGAGTAGTTTTCTAGTATGGTAGAGGGAGCCCACCTTATCTAAATTTACTTGACTCCATCCATTTACTTTAATATTGGAATGAATTGGAGGACAGAAAGACTAATGACGTTTTGTGTGAGCCCCCCCCCCTCTCTCTCTCTCTCTCTCTCTCTCTCTTTCTCTATCTATCTATATATCTATATACACATTTTTGCATGATTCTTAAAGCTGTTAATTGATTTTTCATGTATTACCTTCGTGGATCATCTGTTCTAATATTTTATTACACGTACCCTACGAAGTTACGTGAATTAAACAGCTTACGAATTTTAAAACAGATTATGATATATGACTACCAACGAAGGGGGCGGGTGCATCAGATTTGCAGTCCGTTCCCTGGTCATTACCTTCATCAATTTGGCCATCGAGATAGATAGATAGATAGATAGATAGATAGAGAGAGAGAGAGAGAGAGAGAGAGAGAGAGAGAGAGAGAGAGAGAGAGAGAAAGAGAGAATAATCAAATGTTTATCTTTGGCATTATTTTAGCAGAGAGACACTGTCTCGACGGTTAACAGGCTTTTCTATCTGGTTATATCTTTTAACACATTATTTAATCTGAACATTTAGAAAACCGAATAAGGTAATAATCCCTTTATATATATATATATATATATATATATATATATATATATATATACATATGTATATATATATATAAAATAAACTCATTTTTCCCCCTATGATTTTGACCTGAATAGGATTAAAAATCATGCGAATGTAATATACACAAACTGCAGCACAATATGTGTGTTATAGGCAGATTACCTCTCCACTTCCTCGATAATCGTAGATTCCTATATTTTTTCTGCTGAGAGTTAACACAATCGGTTAAAATCAATGGAAGTAGTAAAATCCTTTATCTCTTATTAATTCCTCCTTCTCCCGCCATCACTTATACCGTTTCCGGGATCGTTCACAAATGACAGTTACGAAGGAACACCGATTTGGGTGTTCTTTACTTCATTTGCTTAAAAACTGCGTTTTGTAGTTGCTTAAAAAAACTGAAGTGGAATTTTAACGTTCCTTTTCGTTCTTTACTTTCTACTGGGTGAAACGCACCATGGACTTAACTGAATCGAAGGGTTATTTATGCAATTTTTTTTTCGCTTTTCGCTGTGTGTGTTTTTTTTTGCTTTTGTTTTTCCGAACACGTTCATCATTTTTTTCCCTTATTTTTGCTTTTTGTTTTCCCGATTTCTTTTTTAAAGAAGTTTTACGTTTGTTCGCTGTTTTTTTTCCTATTTTTTTAAACAAGTTTAACATCGTTTTTTTTAATATTTAAACAGGGTTATTACTTCGCTTATTCTTTACTTTACACCCTCCCCCCTTTACACACACACCTCCAAAAACCCGGGCAACGCCGGGTACCCCCGCTAGTATAATAATAATAAAAAAAATGATTAAACTCATTTTTATTGAAACATGCGTTGTTAATACATCTTATATAAAAAAAAAACTTTTCCGTCTTCATTTTGTTGGTAGTATTAACGCTATTCGGTTTTGTAGTAGCTCGTCACCTTGACACTTGCTCTAGGGTCTGATCAACTACGGCTGGATCACCTAGAGGGGAAAGAGTATGATATTGAAACATCAAAATAGCTGGATCTGTAAAAAAAAAAAAATGTGTCGAAATTTCCACACGCTGAAGGAGCTGTTTTACAAGAAAAATCAACATTTAGATCTTGGAATGTTACTGTACTGCTATTCTTTTATATATATACTAGCTGGACGCCCGGCGTTGCCCGGCGTTGCCCGGCGTTGCCCGGTCGTACAGTATGCTTGAACATGATATTTTGTAGATTGCGTGTGTTATATCATAGAATCAATCTTCTATTGATTATTATATATATATATATATATATATATATATATATATATATATATATATATATATATATATATATATTGAAAAGTAAATGAACCATAATCGAATGTTAAAAATAAATAAATAATACATCAGTAGATTAAAAATTCAGATGAAAAAAAAAAAAGAAGGTGAACAGAGTTCGGAATGTAATAAAATAAAAAAGTCGATTATGTGAAGAAAAGAAATCACGAAAATGCAAAAAGAAACGAAATAAATAAAAAAAAATAATAAATAAATAAGTAAACAAATAATAATAAAATAAATAAAAAAAATGAATAAGAGATAAACAAATAATACATAAATAAATAAAACTAAAAATAAAATAAAAGAAAAGAAAAAATAATGATAATGTTGTTTATCAACTTCCGTCTGTGTTTGTTTACAATATCATGTCAGCTGATATTTGTGCTTGATGATGAATGCCCGAGAAAAGTCACTTCTGATTAATGTTTAGTTTTAAAATATGCAAACGAAGAAATGATATGCGGCGATTTTAAACGGTAACTCTTCTTTAACCCATTAATAAGAAAAACTTTTAATAAAACGGTGAAGTACATCTAGACTTGAACAGGGGCTCATTCGATCTGTAGGGAATGCTCTACCACCGAGCTATATGCCCAGATTATAATAAAATCTGTTTTTTTTTTTTTTTTTTTAAAGAAATGATTTGCTAAGATTTTATTATTTCTCTTTGCCGGTGTAATGTAAAATATTCCACTGTAAAAATTCTTTTTTATTTATAAGAGAGAAAAACTATTTTTAAGATGGATGTTTTTGATTTTTGATACTTATCGAATGAATTTCTGTACAATATATATATAAGAACACTGCCAGACTTATAAATTACATTCGCGTGAAATTTGCAAAAGATAGACTCTGATGTTTCGGAACCTATAAGAGGGGAACTAATACACACAAGGTAACTTATATATATATGTATATATATATATAAAGAGAGAGAGAGAAAGAGAGAGAGAGAGAGAGTAAATGAAATAAGTATGAAGCTAAGAAACTAGTGTGTTCGTAAAATATTGACCATTTATTTTCTACTAACAGGGATAATTCGCGTTGCCTGGACCCCCTCACCAAATAAAAACAATACAAGAAATGACATTGCTTTTGGACACACCTGCTATACCTAGGATATTGAGCAGTATTTTATTGCTATATGAAACTTCCATCCCGGGCAACTGTTAAGGAACAGTCGCCTGTTCTTGTAAGTGAGTAAAAATGAGATAGGATAATCCGAGAATTCGAACCTGGGAAGCAAGGTCTGGAATTAAGAATTCCGATCATAAGTTTAAAATAAATAATACACATATGTTATTGAAAAGGAATTCGTTGTTAGTAATGTTATTAAAAAAGGAATTCGATGATGCAATTGTGTTAATGAAATGGAATGAAATTAAAATTGAGGTTATCTAGATCCGAACAATAGAAACTGTTAAACATTATTGTAAAATAGGTTAGTCGGAAATGAGGTTAGAAAATTTTTCTTTGCAAGCATGTGTGATCGATGCACGTGTTTTGAGCATGTTTTAGACAACGTGAGGCATGTCAGGCCACGGGATCGATATGCACATTGTTTGGTCATGCAATGACGTCATGAGTAAGAGATGAGTTCTCAATATAGTTAGAGAAGAGAAGACAGTCAGAGAGAGAAGTCAGTGCCGAGGCAGGGTCGACAGAGGGTCAGACAGAGCTGAGATCCGCCTTGGAAGCGAAAGTAAAAGTTGAAATTATGTAGAAACTTTGAATACCTTGATGCGAAGCCATTGACCGGTCAAATGGAATAAACGAACATTATATTTTTCTAACTGTCGTCTTCGTGTTATGTCATTCAACAAACAAGGTATTGTGAATTCGTATTTATAATAACTTGTGTATAAACTCATCTAAGAATGTACCTCTATCATTTAAGAATGTGCCTCCCGCTCAGTATCAAGAAATAATGAATGGTAGTTCATTATGATAAAAGACTGAAAAAAAATATCTCAAAAATATATGTGTTAAAGAAAGATAATGTTTATAGAAACACTCCCAGAACTGTCAAACTGTATAAATGTCAATCTCTCTTCTATCTATATATCTAATATCCCTCTCCTCGTGTATTACAATGTACCCTGTCTCTATCTCACCAATATGAACAGTAACAAAAATATAACATACGTCATCCCTTCTAATATAACCCCTATATAACACAACACGGAGGAAATTTTGTTTTAAATTTTTTCATTCACATTTGTTGGCAACTGTTTCAATTCCATAAACATTTTTTGGCATATGGATATATCACTATGACGATATGGCTAATGGGTCGGCCGAATGGGTTAGATGGTTGCTTGAGATCTATTAGTTTTTGCGTTCGCGCCCACCTTACGGCTAACATTTCATTTTATTTTATTACTTATAATACAACAAGTGATAAGCAAAATATATAAAAAAAAAAAATTAAAAAAAACGTTTATTTCGATTCAAGAAATACTTCTGCGGTTTATGGACCGTACTGAAATATACGACCACAAAGTTAATGCCGTTATGCTTTTGCATATAAATAGGGGTAAAAATTTATTTATTTTTCATTTATTTTTTTTTAATTGATTTAGTTGAAGGTTGATTTAAACATCCGATTACTATTAAATACATGAATATTACGTAAATCACAAATATTTAAAAAAAAAATCGAAACTTTTTTTAAGAACGATATTAACATTTATATTCATTCATTGAGGGTTAACTGGACCAGTTTTTGGTGAGAATCCGTTTTTTCCGTACTAGACAAAATTCTTGATGTTGCCTGCGAGACAAAATAAAAATAGTCCATTATCATATATGTTAAGTCGTTCTAGAGTGCTCAATATCCTATATCAATAAGATATGATAGGATAAAACAATATCACTGTTTTGTTAGACAATTTTATACAAGAAAAGCCTATACAGCATTATTGGAGGTCGCAAGAGTACAATATCATATCTGTTAAGAGTGCTCAATATCTTTGATTAAACTAGCATGTTAAAAAGCCACGTATCACCGGTCGCGTGACACTAATTAACCCTTATCCTCCAGTGGCCTTTGGGCCTTGATAAACGTTGACCTCCCCTAGTAAAAAAAAACACGTGTTTCTATGTACTCATGTATATATATGTGTGTGTACACCGGCTCCAAGTTACCCCTCTCCCATCAAACCAATTTCGTCTACCCCAGGGCTTTGGGTGTGGGATGTCGAATATCTCCGTTTATCTGAAAGAATGTCGCTTATCTCACGGTGCAGGTATGTTGGAATTTAACCGCCTTATTTCCTTTTACCGTCACCTTTGAATAATAGTTTATTTGTTTTTAGACTTAGCAGGCAGACCTGACGTTGCCCAGGATTGAATGTGTCACACTCTCATATTTTTCTCGTAATCGAAATCGGTTTTTTCAATCAAATCGATTGATTGTTTGCTCTAGTTGAGGACCCATCGCGATGCACCGGTATGAAGCTTCACATGCCTAACGGCGATAAATTAGTCCACAATACATTGTAGTCTACATTGCACTGTAGACAACCTACTGCCCATTTTATAAAATTCATTTTTGATATATAATGGTTTGAATTAAAGTTTAAAATCCAAAAGTCAAAAATCATACTTCAATTGTGCCCTAAACAGAAGCATTCATTTCGAACACACCACTGTCATATCAAAGAACCTACTGCCTCGAATACATATTCCATAATTCATAAGGATAAATCGAATATTCAATAGTTTAGATTTTACTATGTATATAATATCATTGATGGTAAAGCTCACGTAACGATCTTTTTGCAAATGTATTACTTAATATAACTAAAAGTTTGATGGGGAGCAATTCTTTTCTCTATTATTATTTTGTTTTTGCAACTAACATATTTCTAAAATTAGGAGTAGAGGGTGAGTGCGTACACCAATTAACTGGTAAAGTTAAATGGCAATGTTTACAAAAGAATAATGTGAACATGTTACTCACTAGGTTGCGAAGAATATATATTCTAAAATTCCGAATGATCTGTTCAAAAATAAGTAAAAAGAAAATATATATTATAAAAATTAACTTCATACATATGCACGCTCTGAATGTCGGGCTACGCCTTCGACAATCAGTTCGAAATTGACTTTGCTGCTATCGGGTTATGGTACAGTCCTGTCCATTATTATGAGGTCCACCTTCCCATGCTTTATCTTCTCTTAGAGAAGTGGTTAGTTTATTGCTACTCGCCAAGGAATGCCGACAGGACTGTTTAGAGATTTTTATACACTAGAGTGCACTAATTTAGTGCACTGGCCTTTTCACCTAAACACCTGACTTTGTGTCCAACGTCCAACATTCTTACGAGGCATATATATATATATATATATATATATATATATATATATATATATATATATATATATATTGTCTTATTTGTAGTATTCCGAATTTTACTAGGTTTATATAATTCAGTAATCGTTCATATACCAATAAAATTTAAGCCAAAACGAGATGACGTAAACTGTAAGCTACAAAATTATCATAGTCCCTCAGGGGTCCATCCTGGGCCCAACTCTTTTCCTGATCTACATTAATGATCTTCCAAATCACATCCTTACATCATTCGTAGACATTTATGCTGATGACACTACCATCTATGGTAGCACATCTGACCGTAAACGACCAAGTTCTTTCCGATTCTCTCTCCTCTGATCTTGAGAACGTGGTACAATGAGGGAAGGAGTGACTGGTTACTTTTAATGCATCTAAAACCAAGTTTCTATCTTCACATCATCAACGTTTTGATCCCCCATCTGGCATCAATTGAAATGAATTGCTCTCGTCTTGGGGAGACCTTATGTTTTGACAAGCTTCTGAGCTTGATCTTTACTCCTGATTGTAAATGGAACACGTACATCAAATCTGTTGCCAAGGCCGCTGGAAAGATGGTCGGATCCTTCTATCGATCCAGTAGATATCTCACTGCTGATGCAATTCTCTATCTCGATAAAAGCCAGGTACGTCCAATCCAGGTACGTCCACATCTGGACAGGAGCTGCTAGAAAGGACTTGTCCTGCCTTGATATAGTTCAAAATAGACTTCGTAGCCTCATAGGAGATGTCTTTTTCTCTTCCCTGCAATATATATCTCACAAAAGAGATGTTGCGAGTTTGTCTCTGCTTTATCGCTATTTTCATGGCAAGTGCTCGACTGAGCTTCAATCTATGCCCCCCCTCGCCAAACTTTACCAAGAAACACTCGTCTAGTTGAAAACACTATCAATAATTCTTCCCACTCTTTATCTGTGCCTAAACCTAAACGTATATTCCATGAAAAAAGCTTCTTTCTTAAAATTGCACGCCTGTGGAATTGACTTCCGTTTTCCTGCTTTCCAGCTGACTGCAATATGGTTATTTTCAAGTCCAACATAAACAAGTTCTTGATTAGCCGTTCCACTTAAGTTAACAAATTTACCTAATTTCCATTACTAACGATTACTATATTGTCCAATTGACTACTGTACGTGGTTATGCCTATGTAAAAACATAAAGAAATTGAGCATTCATATATTGTTTTAACAAAAACCAAGACTTCAAAGAATGGGCTGATAGCAACAAATAGTGTATTTCATCGTTAGTTTTAAGACTATTCGGACAAATCCAAACATGTCGTTTGAAAATTTTCACAAGAACAGCGTTTCTTCAGACTTACTGAATAAAAAAAAAACTTTAACAATAAAACACTATGGAAACCATTTCCCTTTATAAGGAAAAGAAAACGAACGAAAATATTTTACCTATATGGCATCCTTGCAAAGTATTTTTTAAAAGATTTATATATTTACCTATTTTCGTATCTCCATTAAAAAAAGTCATACAAAATATTATACAATGTTACCACTAATTACCTATGGCCATTTAATATGTTTTACAAATACTATTCATCGATTTCTTAAATTCAATTTTTTTTATTTCTTTATTCAATTAAAAACTTTTTTTTAAACCGGACTAATGAACTAAGTTAAATTGTTACGATTCTATGTTAGTTTCGTATCTGAAATTTGCTTTGTTTATTTACAAATATCGGCTAACCTATTTATGTGATTTAAGAAAAGTTTTTGTTTAAAACTTATTCAATAAGGAAAGAAAGTTTAACATTAGTTTATACTTAGTTCATTCTCATTCTTGATTTAAAATTAAGGATCTCAATTTATTTTTTATTTTTTATTTTCTTTCGTTCTTTCTGATTATCGGATATTTTAGATGTAGAAAGGGAGATAACTCTGTAAGTTCGAAATTTTAAAGGTTTAGTTGAAACTGTAAGTTACCAAAATACTAATATGCATTCATAACGATGAAAGGGAAGTAATTCAAGCCGTTCGATATTTCTAGATTTGGTAAATTCCGAATATGCATTTATGATTTATTTATTAATTAAACAAATCCAATGAAAACTAGGCTAACCTATTCAAAATATAAGTTTGTAATGCATATCCTAACCATGATACTAATTTTATTACCATAGATTTAACCTACGTTTGTCATCCAACCATAATTTTTTGAGGTTATACGTGGCTTTAATGCAAAATAACAATTCAGGAATTAAGTTCATAAATACTTATCTAATAATAATACCTATCCCATTAATAAATATTCTAATAATAAATCTAATCTATGTACGTTTTACTCCAATGAAAGTTGGAGTTCACCTTGGTTTTTTGGATTTAATCGTTTAGAACAAGAGTATTATCTAAAAAGCTAGGATTTTTCAAGTTTTACTGATCTAAAAACGATTTAGTGTTAGTAGAAAAAAACAAAACAAAAAACAAAACAAAAACAAAACAAAAACGATAAAACAAAGTTTTATTACCACACCAGCCGAAAGGCCCGACATATAAAGTCAACAGTAGGTTCTTTGATATGACGGGCGCGTTCGTGATAAATTTTTCTGTTTAAAGCACAATTACATTATGATACTTGACTTTTTCATTTTAAACTTAAATTCAAGCTATTATCATCGCACAACCAGTAAAGTAAGGCATATAAAATAAGCAGCAGGTTCTTTGATATGACAGAGGCGCATTCGAAGTGCATGTTTTTGTTTAGAGCATGATACTTGACTTTTGAACTTTAAACTTTATAAACTACATTATATATAACAAATAATTTCATAAAATCAAAAGTAGGTTCTCTACAGTGCAATGTAGACTACAATGCATTGTGAAGTAAGTCAATGCGAAAGGCAAGTGACCTCCCTCCCGATACACCGGGATGGGCCCCGAATTAAAGGAGGCAATCAATCAATTTGATTGAAAAATTAGCGATTTCACCGATATCGATGACAATAAAAATATGGGAGTGAGAAAGGTTCGTTGATCACCATTCAATCCCGGGCAATGTCAGGTTATCCTGCTAGTATAGGATGCATTTAAATTTCAGTGGTGCGTAGCTTAAACTAGATTAGTAGATAAATATAACTGAAAATATAAACAGATAGATAGATAGAGAGAGAGAGAGAGAGAGAGAGAGAGAGAGAGAGAGGTGGCGGAAAAGGGGGAAGAAATGCGAGTTAGAGAATTTGAAATTTTCCAACCACAGGATCCGTCTTGTTTCGTGCCGTTATTTGAATGTTTTCTTTAACATTTAACACTCACGTCCTTACACATAAAAAAAGTCTTAATCTCATTGGACTTGCATTCAAGGGCCACCAATTTCTGATTGGTG
>NC_136517.1:37413949-37441449 GCF_053919585.1 Euprymna scolopes
GGTTGAGTGTTTGTTGCGTCATCTCTAATAATGGATTAGAAGAGATGACGTGTTATATTATATATTTATGTTGTATCATAAAGGGAATCGTGTGTGAGTGACATGTATTTTCAGAACCTACCTCTGCTTCTTCGATGTTGGTTCATCTGGAAATTCTCGTCTGGGAGGGAGACTTAATTCCTGTGTTTGGGGACGAAGAATTATTTCACCCCAAGACAAGAAATTGGTTCTATAGTTTTTATTCACCTTCCAAGATGTCTTGCAGAAGGTGGAAAGTGAAATCGGCCTGTCTGGGTTCTTCTACACACGTCAGCGTTCGTCCCCCCCCAGTGAAGAGGAAGAGACAACGGGAAGCCGTCCGTTGTCTTCTGAGTCCAAATCTAACCTGATCACATGACTCACACGCAATCAAATCAGCTGATCTTTTACTTCCGGTCAATATGTCTACACTATAATTCACTTCTCCCCCCTCTCTCTCTCCCTCCCTCCCTCTCTCTATTCCTTAACACACATATATATGTTCTATTGTAATTATTTTTCCTGTCAAAATAAGTTCGTAAAAAATGAAGAAAATAGATTTTGATTTTTTCATTTGGCTAGTTAAATGTGCTAGAATATATTTTTCTTGTGCTTTCTTTATCTTACTAGTTTAGAAAATATACTATAATTGCTACATCACATTCAAAATACTTCGCATGAACTAATATATTCGAATAACAGCGAGAGTCTTATTTGGTTTTCAAATGCAACGTAATTTGGAATATTTGGTCAGGGTTTACTCATAGAAGAAATTTTGTGTGTTTATACGAACTTTCTCCAGAGACAGACCAAATAACCTCGAAGAATTTTCAAGAAGCATTTAAATTTCTACAGTACGTGTCTCTATCTCACAACGCACTCTGTATTGTTCGATACTTCTTCGTGTATCTAAATCATCCTCGTATATATGTAAATACGTGACCTTGTTTTAGCGTGTTTCATTTAAATGCCTTCTTTTAGTCTACTCGTAAAACTTGCTCTTTATGTTTTATTGTTTATTGAGATGTCTCACATGCTAATGAAAACCTCTGTGCTTCAATGTAACAGCTTCTAAGAAATATCAAACACGCAGGCTACAGGTCGGTAACCACGATCACAACAAGTGATCAACACCGATCTCTACAACTGGTAACAGAAACTGTTACAGTTCTGTTAAGCATGAAATAGAAAACTTCAATTTTGTCAAATAAAAGCCAACTAATTCAACTTGTATTGAATAAATTAAAGGAAGCTTAGTATAAAACGTAGACGGGGTTGTAAAAGTAAAGAACATCGTTACACCCGTTACAAATTTGACATCTTATCCGAAAAGAAAAACACATCAGAGGCAGGTGCTGCGCCTCAGGGATTTCTTCGGGCTGATTAATTAAGAATGGTGCATGCAGTTCTTGGATCGAAACGTCTGGTAAATCCGACCCCATCGCTCTTCCATGCTGTCGTTAACATTTGGCCATTGTCAGAATTTAAATTTCCAATTAAGTGGCTAACCTGTTTTCGAGAAAATTACCAACATTTTTATGCTGTTTTGCGTTAGTATGGATACCAGATTGTGCAGAAATCGCTGGAAATAATAGAACATACACACTAGACACATATACAGACACGGCCACATACACTGGAATATATATATATATATATATATATATATATATGTGTGTGTGTGTGTGTGTGTGTCGAACTAAAACTGAACACATTTTTAAAAACATTTATTCAATTTTTAAAAATTACGTTAGCAAAGATATAAATTAATAAATTGATTAAAGTAAAATATATGCTAATAATAATAATCATTCAAAAATAAAAAATAGCTGAAAGGATATCAAATATTTATCAAATATCAAATTAGGTATGTGATCGAATTTTAACATACAAAAGTACAATGAAAAATAATTAAAATTAGGATATATTTGAATTCAATAAATTAGAGTAGAGGAAATATAATCATGGTAGGATAACTAACAAACATATCATCTAATCTCTGATTTGAATATTATGGTTTAACTCAGATTATTGATAAATAAAAATTCACAAATATAGATTAATTTATATTGAAATGTTTTGAATGTTAATATTTAATTAAAATAAATAATATAACCGATTAAAGTATGAATTGAATTAATAAATGAATAAATAGTAAATAATGAAATAACAATAAAACACAATTAATATATAATTCATCAGTACAATAAAAATTTATTAATACAATAAAAAATAAAACTAGGTCGTAATAAGGGAAATAACACATTTAAATTAGAAATTGAATTATCGACCCTTAACTAATTTAAAAAAAACTGCGGTCAAAATATAACAGTGAGAAAAAATTAAATGTTAAAAGAATTATAGTCCATGTAATAATAAATTTAATTAAATTTTAATTTTATATGGATATTAAATTTAGATCAAATCAATATATTTTGTAATAAAATATATTTTCGTATCAAAATTTCAATAAATATATAGACATATCTTATAGATATTACAATTATTACTATTATCTAAGTAAATATATATATCTATATATATATATATATATATAGTTTAAATATAAATAACTTTAATATAAATAAACAATTTATAAAATATTTAATAAAGTATTTTTGGTAGTGTATATCAAAATTCATTCCATGACCGCCAACATATCTAAAAAATCGTATCTCAAAATAATCATTCCCATTTGAAATAAAAGAAACAGAATTAATCAGTTCAAGGGTCAGAAATTTACCCAAAACAAGCTCACAATATGCTAAAATTACATTCAACAATCACCAACGGTAGTAAAATATAACAGTAATGTCACGGAAATTGACATATGATAATGAATGTTTATAAAACAATAACAAGTAGATGTGTCCTAGCATATGAAATTCATGCAAGGAGGAGGGAGGGAGGAAAACAAGTTCACACAAACGGGTAAGATTATACACAATTAAAAACGTTGAATGAACTTACTAAATGCCTAATATTTAAGTCTTAATGTAAGAGGAAGGAAAATAAAAAATAAAGATTAAAATTGTAACCAACTTAACAAGGATGAGCGGCCAACAAAGGTGAGCTAGGAGGCGGAGGAGGAGCCAGGGAGAGAGGACTCAGACACATACTCTCACACACGAAAACATAATTGCCCAAACTTTTTGCTTTGCGTTTTGTATTTTATTTTGCCTTTTCTTTTTGCATTTTGTTTGGTTTTTCGTTTTTTAATTTTCGGGCATCCCGCGATTTTTTGAAATCTTATCGAAAAAAAAAGTCGTCGTATCTTATGGCGTAAGTATAGACACAATGTATCGCCGTATTAAAAAAAATCGTATCTTAGTGCATTCGTATCTCAAGATATATATATATATATATATTGCTTGAGAAAATAAAGATATCAGCTGCATAACGTGCGTAAATGGGGTGTTTTGTAAATACGAGTGTAGTTCCGAAAGCAAAGCCTCCTATGGTTTAACTCTAAAAGTTCAAGAGCTAAGAAGACGGGAGCTGTACCATTAAAACATGCACATTTTGTGTTTTAAAATTTATTTTTTCTACACAGTCAGCATCATTCACAATTCAATTTTACGACAAATTCAATGACACATCTCTGCTACTGACGCACGTACATGACAGGGGTTACTTTTTTTTAGATTATCACACCGTCAATATCTGCAGCAGATTAATGCATGAGTTCAGTCCACATAACAATGCAATTTAAATTCAATCCCCTCTGATCAATTCGGGCAGAATAAAAAGACAAAAAGCATTTCTTTTGAAACGCCCCTCGTATAATGAATATTATATTTTCGAGATTGGTTATGAAAATATTGATGACGGTTGGTTCACAAAGCGAATGTCTGTATTCAGAGTCTTGCGAAGAGTCCATGTTGTAACGCAATAGACCATTACAAAAATTACAGATCACAACCGTGAACTTACAGGGTGGAACGATAAAAGTGTCGCCATAAAGAAAAGAATATTGCAGCTTTATTTAAAAACTTTTATTGAAAAAAATCAATCTAGGTAACTTGATTATGTAGTGGAGCTGACATCTATTCAATGTAGCCGCCTTCAGCCTCAATCACCGCATCGATACGGGTTCGGAACCGGGAGCATGCCTTTTACACAAGTGCTGGCGGGAGCTCTGTAAATACTCGGCAGACGGCGGCGATCAAGCTGGTTTTGGTGCTGTGGGAGGTCATGTTTGTGACGTTCTCGACGTATGATAAAACGAAGTAGTCCAGTGGTTCAGGTTGGAGAAGGAAGGGGCCAGTGAGAGGAGGGTAGAAAGTCGTAGTCTTTGGATTTGTGGTCGGCGCTCAGTTCTGCTGCCACACCCAGTGTCTGCCAGCAGCCACCTGATTGCACCAGGGGATCACCACACTCTTCAGCACACCCAGGTACACTTTGGTGTTGACTTTCAAGCTGACTTCGAAGATGTAAGGTGGCATGATGTGTCCCTCACTTGAAACCACCAAAGACCATAAACGTATCATTTTCACAACGTGTTAGTCGATATAACCTCCGATCTTCTTCAGATGTATCTTGTCGAACTCGAGAATGTTTCTGTCGAACTCGAGAATTTGGACGGAGTTTCAAACTGAACCCTTTATTTACGTCACAGGGTAGCAAACTCTCGTCCCCTCAGCCATGACTGGATAGAGGTCCTAAGTAATTCGCAATTGTGATTTTCGGTTGCCCACACTAGGGCGACCGAAAATTACAATTGCGAATTACTTAGGACTTATATTTAGTTATGGCTGACAGAACGAGACCATGCTACTCCCGCAAAGTAAATAAATGGTTTCCGAATTCAACAGAAAGATTTCCGAGTTCGACAAGCTACACCTGAAGAAGATCGGAGGTTACATCGGCCGAAACGTTAAGAGAATAACACTAGAGATGAGAACCGTAATGTGAATAATCCAAATCTTACAAAAACAAATATAAAATTCATTCAAGAAATTGATTGAAATATTTATAATTAATTAGTTGATCCGTGGTTCGGCGTTGCCCGGGATTGTAGATTAACTCAAGAAATTCCAGACCACAACCGTGAACTATTGAATTATTTGTTGCTTATAGTTGTCTGATGTTAATATCAAATACCATTTTTTTTGGGGGGGGTAATTACTCGGAGATAGGGGAAAGTTTAATTGGCAACTCAAACTTAAGGTTAATGCTTGGGGTTGATGAATGATATTTTTTTCTAAAAAGATGTGGAACGGTTAAAAGTCAATTATCTTCAAAATAATAATATAAAAGCAATTGCTAAAAATTAATTTGTTTTCTTTCCCTTTCTGATTACTGTTATTATGCGGACTACTATTTGTGTGTGTTTGCTCGCTTGTTTGCACATGCGTGTACGTGTGTGTGAGTGTGTGTGTGTTTAACACAACCTCAGATGTTCCTTTTCATTGTTCAGTCCGTCAAGTCTAAAGTTGTTGAGCAGAGGCTTGGTTCTCATGAGGTTTGGCGAATAACAAAGTCCTGAACAGATTCGTGTCCTCTATCCCATCTATCACCAGTGATCTTGTCGGCATTCGACAAATCCGAACTCTGTTAAGAACATTGCATCAAACTCCATCCTGTACGAACCGCGATGCATATCTCTTAAATTTCCTTCTAAGACTGAAAATAATGCCTGGGACATCGATATATTATCTAGGATGTTACCAAACTAATAAAGAACTTGGATTCTAGCAAAGCAACTTGACCTAACAACATTCCAATCATAGTGCTCAAAACGGTGCTATAGGAACTATCTTCCATTCGTGCAAAGCTGTTCAAACACTGCCTAAAAAAGACATGCTTCCAACACCTTGGAAAACTCCGTTAGCCTGCCCACTATTTAAAAATATTAGTCTTCTGCAGTTCATTACAGACTAATCAGTCTCCTGTGCGTCATGAGTAAGTTGCTCGAATCAGTGATAAGCAATATGGCTTCCATCCTGCGACATCTACAGCTGATGTGCTGGCCGCGATATCATACAGGATCAGTAAATCAGTTGACGGAAACATCGTTTCTAGAGCAGTAACTCTTGAAGTATCAATAAGAGTCCGCAATAAATAAATTAATTAAATTAACATTTGAAAAGGTTTGGCATTAAGGTCTACTTCACAAGATTTCCAGCTACAGAATATCTGGAAATGTCGTCTCAGTAATCAAATCTTTTCCCTTTGATAGGTTTATAGAAGTAGTCATCGATAGGTAAAAATCTGAAGCTAAAAGTATCAATTCTGGCGTGCCTCAAGGATTCATCCTAAGTCCAACTTACTTCTTGACCTTCATCAATGATCTCCCGAATCATTTCTAAGATCATTAATTGATATTTATGCAGACGACACTGCCATCTCTGGCAACACTTCAAAGGATGGCAATAACCAAGATATTTTCTCTTCTGACTTTGAGCACGCGATACAATGGAATCAAAGGTGGCTAGTCACTTTTAATGCCTCCCAAACCAAGTTTCTATCTTTTCACTACCAACGCTCGGATTATCACTTGGCCCAGATTGAAATGAATGTTTCGCCTTCGGCAAGCAGCTTCTGGGACTGACCTGAAATGGAAGACTTATATAAAATCTGTTGACAAGGTTGCTGGAAAAACAGTTGAGTCATTCTACCGCTTCAGAATGTACCTCACTGCTGACGCAATCCTAAATCCATCATAAGCTGCAGTACTGCTGCCACATCTGGGAAGGAGCTGATCAGAGCACGCTTTTCTGCCTCAGCAGGATTAAAAAACGACTTCAAAATCTAGTGGGCAGGGGGCTTTCCTCCTTAAATCCTTAAAATCTTTTTCTTACAGAAGAGACGTTGCGAGTTTATTTCTGGTTTATCGCTATTTTCACAACAGGTGCTCGACAGAGTTCCAGTCTCTGGTTCCCCCTATAAAAAAATTCCAAACAAATACTCATCTAACTACAACCACTGTCAAGAATTTCCTCTACTGTGTCTAAAACTAAATAAAAATTCCATGAATAAAGTTTATTTCCTAGAACTGCCTGCCTGTGGAATTCTATACCGCGGGACTGCTTCCCAGCTGACTTTAACATGGTAGCTTTCAAGTCCAATGTAAACGAGTTGAGCCGTTCTCTTGAAGAATAGAAGTCTACTACTCAATTTCTTCTACTACCTATTATCACGGTGTTGCCTCATCGACCATTTGACGCTCATTAACACTTATCCTCGAGTTACCTTCGGCCCTTGATAAGTGGTGACATCCTTGTAAAAAGTATGTATATGCGTGTGTGTCTGTGCATATGCATGGATGTGTGTGTGTGTGAGTGTGTGTGTGTGTGTCCCCGCTCACGTGTGTGTGTATGTGTCCGCGCGCACGTGTGTGTGTGTCCCCGCACACGTGTGTGTGTGTGTGTGTGTGTGTGTGTGTGTTTGTGCTCACTGATGCCGTTCATTGCCACATATGCCCGACTCTATTGATAGTGAGTCGAAGTAAAACGGATTTGGATATCACGGAATTAGTTCTGCTTCGACTGTTCGTTCATATATTCCCAGTCCACCAGCGAGCGTATCAACTTTTTGACTCAATATCCTGCGATAATGTAAAAGTTTTGGGAGCGAAAATTCGCTCCTCCTTTTCTTCTCGAAGAACCTTACAACTCCCAATCACCCCCACCCACCCAATCCCTGATTTCTTTGCTCTTTTTTTTTTGTACGTTTTCTTTTCTTTACAATTTTATTTTTATTATTCTTGTCCCATTTTCTCTTTGAGCTACTTTTTTTTTCGCTGTATCTGTATTCTGATCAAATTGAGGCCCCCTGTTGAACATTACGCACGCTAGATGGCGCTGATGATCCCGTTGATCTCGTTTCAAATGACAGTTACGTGTGACTATGCATCAGAGTTCCTGATCGTGGGAGTGGGGACACGTTTTGCTGCTTTTTTTTTCAGCCCCTTTTTTTCCGTCTTCTTTCTTTCTTCATTCCTTTCTTCCTGTCTGTCTTTTGAAAAATACATTTTATGTTCTTTCTTATTATTTGTTTTTTTTTTTAAATACATTTTATTTTCTTATTGTTTGTTATGTATCGGCTTTTCTTTTTTTTTTCTTTCTTTCCTTTTTTGCGTGTGTCTGTTTGTATTTCTATCTTTTTATCCTATTATTTTTCCTCTCTCTTCATTTTTGGTTACTTTTTATTTTCTTTCGACTTTTTTTTTTTATCTGGTTATTATTTTTTTACTTCACCGTTTCCTTCCTTCTTTCTTTTAGCCTTTTCGCCTATTCTTTCTTTCTTTTTTTCCTACCTGGCTATTTATTTTTTTTACTATTTCCTTTTCTTTTTTTACGTCTGTATTTCCTTTTATCACATAATCTTTTCTTTCTTACTTCTTTTTAATTATTTTTTTTTTCTTTTTTCGTTTCTTTCTCTTAGGTTCAGAAAAAAAAAATTATGCGGAATTTTTAATTTTGATTTTAAATGATGTATTTTCAAATATGGTTTCGCTATGATACCTTTATTTTATATATCATTTCTAAGAGCATTTTTCGCTCTATCTGATTGTGTAAATTACAACCGTTTTAAAACAATTATGTCTTCATTTCAGAACGTTGACTACAAGATAGAAAAAGCAAATTCGCACAATTTTCTTATTTCGATTCAAGTTAAACCGGAAACCTGCTAGAATAGCTCGCACTATCAACGAAGCGTTTGGCAAAGGAACCACTTCTAAACGCACAGCACAATAATGGTTTGAATCTCGTGGCAGCGACGAGAGTCTTGAAGATGATGCGCGTAGTAGTCCACCATCGGATGTTGGCAACAATCAATTAAGAGCTTTAGTCGAAGCCAATCCACGCACAACTGTTCGATGAAGTCGGCTCTTTACGACAACCGTCGACGCTCATCTCAGTGGTTAGACGCCGACAAAGCTTCACGACACTTCCCGAAGCACGGGTTGCACCAAAGGAAGGTCATGCTGACTATTTGGTGGTCTGCGACTGGTCTAATCCACTACAGCCTTCTGAATATAGGGGAATTATTACGGCGGAGAAGTACTGTCAACAAATGGATGAAATGCATCAGAAACTTCGACAACAGTATCCAGCATTAGTCAACAGAAAAGGCCAAATTCTCCTTCACGACAATGCCCGACCGCACCGATCCTACAGGAGTTGAACGAATTGGGCTACGAAACTCTGCCTCATCCGCCATACTCTCCAGACATCTCACATACTGAATACTATTTTTTCAAGCATCTTGACAACTTTCTGCGTGAAAAACGCTTACAAACCTAAGCGATATAAAAAAAAACGACTTTAGCGACTTCATTGTCACCAGAACGCAAGATTTTACGTTATTGGCATAAATACACTTATTTTGCGTTGGTAAAAGTGTGTTGATACTAATGGTGCTTATTTAAATCAATAAATTTTTGTTTGAACTGAGATATTTTCATCTGAATTTTAAAGTTAGAAAACTTAGAATTTTCTTGCCACCATATCTTTCTTTCTATCTAGTTATTCTGTTTTTTTTTTTAATTTTTGTCTTTTTTTTGTCTTTTCGGTTATTAAAAAAAAACAAACACTTCCCAAATTCTTTCCTTTTTACAACCATTTTTTAAATTCTAATTTTTCTTTCTTTCGACCTTTTTTCTTTCTTCTATTTTTTCTTTATTCAAAGTAATCTTCTTTTCAACATTTCTGTTTTATGTTTCTGCATTTATGGGACGGAGTAAAACTTACAGACAGAAAATGACAGTAGAGAGTAAGACGACTCAAAGATAAACATTATTACTTCACTTCCCGCAGCCACAATGGTTAGAATCTCCGACTGTCATATGGGCGGTCGGGTTTCGATCCTAGCTTGAGGTGGTTGCTTGTCTAGCCGCTGATGAGCTGTGAAAAACCACTGCATGTGGATAACTGCATATATATATATAATATATTTGTAGTTATCGACATACAGTCCTGTTTCGTTGTATCACAACTGATCAGTGCCGTTAGACTAGTATCTCTCCCAAGCCAAAGATTGAACCTAGACCCGTCGTGTTGACAGTCGGCAATTCTCCCACTCGACCATGGAATCGACGCCCGTAAATGACTCGTCGGAATGTCTATTTAAATAGACACCCGCCACCACTTTTATAGTGCTCAAATCGCCTGTTCGTAAACAAACAAACAACGAGCTTCGCATTTTCAGCCAATTAAGTAGCGGGTGAGATTATATATATATATATATATATATATATATATATATATATATATATATATATATATTAATATGTAGTGATGTATAGTAATAAGTAATAAATTTGTATATCTAAAATCAAAAATAGGTTTTAGGCTCCCAAAACTGATACTAGAAGTTTTCTCAAGGAACCATGGCGTCGTGGATAAAGTACTTAATTAGATCTTTTGTACATTACACCCTTCTAGATGTTGAAGTTTCAATCTTCAATGCACTGAACATATAACTGTGAATTACGACGGATTTCTGCAAAGTTATGGCTGTCGGGAAGACAGCATGATCTGGATTAAATAGAGGGATCTGTTCGAAGTTTCGTACCGATTCTCGAGTTCGACAGAAATATTCTCTAGTTCAACAAGCTATACATGAAGAAGAGTAGAGGTTATATCGACGATATCGTTGTGAAAATAACATTGAAGATGGAAACAGTAGCCTAAAGAATCTAAATATAACACGAATTCTTTTCTTTCAATCTTTTTTTATGAGAACAAATTTACTTTTTATCTCACTTCAAACATTTATTTGTTTGGTACTTGTACAGTTTAATCAATCCAGATAAAAAAGTGAAAATATTTAAAAAAAAAAGTTATATTGTACGTACTTGTTATGGAATCAAGTTTTAATAAAAAAATCACTTAATTTGATAAAGTAGTTTTTTTTTTTATAGAGAAAAATCAAATTTTAATGAGATCTTCTGGGGACGAGGAGGGAGATGCCTTTAAACGAAGAACTGATTAACAACGGACTGAAAAAGTACAGAGAAACTCTGTAAAAAAAGGGGAAAAACTGAAATATTTATCTAGATATTTTTTCTGGCCATATTTCAAAATAATTTCGTCAAATGTTGATAAACTTAAACCGGTCATCTCTTGGTGCCCCCCCATACGCGAAAACAAGATGGCCGCGACACGATCGATCACATTCGTTTGATTTTCCTCTGTAAAAATAATTCATCAAATTAAGTGATTTTTTTTTGTATAAAATCCTTATTCCATAACGAGTACGTACAATCTAATTTTTCCCCAATATTTTAATTTTTTAATGTCTTGATTAAACTGTAGAAGTACTGTTATATTCCTAAATACTTAGGAAATAAAGACAAACGTGAGTTACACCGAGTGGTATGTGTAATGGGGTTATTTATAATACAGAAACGTAAGGCTGCTCGCCTAAGGTAAATAGAAGTACATAGTAACAAGTATGGGGAAGAAAGTCTGATAATCAACACGTAAGACCATCCGTCTTACTGCGACTGCTTGTCTGCCGCTGTCTGCCAAACAGTCCAATATATATATACAGTTTGTAACCGGTGTATAGCCAGTTATGTTCCTTCACAACACCTCCCCCTGAAGCTGAAATCTTCCTGATTTTAGCTTAAATACCTCTTCCTTTTAGGGTCAGGGCTTAATCTCCTGGTAACTTTTCTCTTTCTTGCGCTTTTCCTTCTGGTCAGCGTTACCCGGGGTAAAGGTTTCTGTCCAGCCCGTATGGTCGGTTCAGGCGAAATATTCATTGTTTGCGGTACACACGCTGGTTTTGGTATATCAAAAATATCGCACAATGTTTCCATTGTTGTCTCTTCCACATTTGGAGACAGTCTGGGACGTATTTGATTTCTGTGTCTTTTGCAGACAAAACTTAATCCTTGGATGGTATAGACCATGCTCCCAATCCTTTTTTTGATAATACCTTCAACCCACTGATTTCGTCCATTTTGAAAATTTTTGAAATATACATTTTCACCTGGGGAGAAGCACTTGGTATTAAGGTTTTCTTTTTTGAAAACTTTCTTTTTCTCTGGTAGCAGCCTATCGAAGACAGATCTTATCTTTCTTGCAAACATTAGCTCAGCCGGGGAAGAATTGACATTATTATTAGGATTTGGTGTCACCCTGTAAATTGCTAAAAATGTTTGAATACATTGTTCGTCTGTGTCCGTAGTAAGATTTTTCTTAAGTGCCCTTTTAAACGTATCTACAAATTTTTCGGCCAACCCATTCGATCGTGGATGGTACACAGGTGTTGTCATATGTAGAATATTTAGTGAGTCACAGAATTCTTTGAATTCATGAGCAGTAAATGCTGTTCCATTATCGCTCACTAAGGTTTTTGGCACTCCAAAACGGCTAAAAATTTCATTAAGCGCACTCACAGTGTTTTTTGCTGTTGGATGTCTAAACTTAAATATTTCTGGCCATTTTGAAAAAGAATCTACAATAATCAAGTAAAAATAACCATTTATAGGTCCCGCATAATCAATATGCAGACGTGACCAGGGTAGGTCCGTCTTTGGCCATGGCGTCGTTTTTACTGGAGGATCTCGAGCTGCTAATTGACATCCTCTGCATGTCTTGACACATTTTTCAACTTCCTTGTCCATACCAGGCCAGTACACATATCCTCTCATAAGGGATTTCATTCTCGAAATGCCCGGATGACCTGTATGAAATTCCTTCAGAATTTTCCTCTGTAACGTTAGTGGAATTACGATCCTCTCACCATACATGAGCACATCTTCACAGATGGAAAAAGGCGTTGTTTGATCTACCTTTTTATTTTTTTTTATCCATCCCAATTGATTTTTCATTTTCTTAATGAAAATGTCATTTACTGCCTCTTTTTTTATTTTTTCGAAAGTTACCGGAAGTTCACGTATCATATTACACATTGAACTTGTACATTCACTTTCGTCTTTAAGCGCAGCAATTACCGTTTCTTCGAAACTTTCGCTTCTTTTAGGGATCAACCGTGATAATGCATCTGCGTGTCCTAACTTTTTTGAGGATACATGTTCCATCTTAAACTGATAGTTTAAGAGGGTTACAGCCCATCGCTGTAATCGATTCGCAGTATGTGTGGGAATGCCTTTCTTTGATCCAAATATGGTAAGTAGGGGTTTATGGTCGGTTTGCAAAATAAAAGATCGTCCATGGAGAAATCGATTGTACTTTGTAATTCCAAATATTATCGACAGCGCCTCTTTTTCAATTTGGCTGTAATTTTTCTCCGCTGCAACCAACGTTCTTGAAGCATGGGCGATAGCTTTTGTCCTACCATCCTCATACTTGTGAAGTAATACAGCGCCAACACCGTAATCACTGGCGTCCGTTGCTAGTATTAGTTCCTTTTCTGGATTGAAATGTGCCAATGCTAAGTCTGACAGTAGACATCTTTTGATATTTTGGAAAGCAGATTCACATTCCTTATTCCAGTTCCATTTAACACCCTTTTTCAGTAACTCGTTAAGAGGAGCTCTTAAATTATGTATGTTAGGGATGTAAATTGCATAGTATTGAACTAATCCCAAAAACGATTTTAATTTTGTCACTGAATCTGGAGCAGGCATCTTTTCAATTGCTTCAGTCCTTTGTGGATCCGGTCTTCGACCCTCTTTGTCGATTATTTGACCTAGATATTTAATTTTTTTCATAAAAAAATCGCATTTTTCTGGGCTCAATTTAAAACCAAATTCCTGTATTCTTTTGAATACTTCTTTTACATGCTTCTTATGATCTTGCAAATTTTCACTTTTAATTAGGATATCGTCAAGGTAGGCCATTGAAAATTCCAACCCTGCCAGCATCGTGTCCATAATTTGCTGGAAAATAGCAGGAGCAACCTTTAATCCAAAAGGAAGCCTCTTTAGCTTAAAAATGCCCTTATGAGTATTTATGCCTAAGTATTTGGAGCATTCATCGCTGATCTTAATTTGCAAGTAAGCATCTGAGAGGTCTATCTTAGAAAAAATTTTTCCTCCGTTAAGCTTAGAGAACAGATCTTCTGCGGACGGAAGGGGATAATTATGGTCCAATAGACAGTCATTTAAACCCGTTGAAAAATCTCCACAGACCCTTATTCTGTTATTTTTTTTCTTTACATACACGGTTGGACTTGCCCAATCTGTGTGGTTAACTTTTTCAATGACTTCCAGTTGTTGAAGTCTATCCAACTCTTTTTCGATTGCGTCCATCGCTGAAAAAGGCACATTCCTTTTAGGTTTGAATACTGGAGTGGCATTTTTCTTTAATTCAAATTTTGCCTCTGTCTTAATACAGAGTCCTAGTCCTTCGGCAAAAACATTGGGAAATTCAGTTTTCAAATCCTTCAGGAAGTCTTCCCTTTGGTTTGCTTTTTCTGCAGTTAAAACGTTACAAAACGAATTTATGGGTTTCTCCCATAAATTAAACAGGACAATCCAATCTACCCCAAACAGGCATGTATTCTTTCCTGGTACGACGTACACTTTGGATTTATGAGTCTGGTTAGCGAATGTCACTTTGCATTTTAATTCTCCCTTGAACTCTAATCTTTTGCCGCACACACTTCTCGCCGTCTTTCTGGTTTTCGTTAATTCAGGTCGACCTATCCTTTTCCATATATCTTCATTTATAATACTAATATCTGCACCGCTATCCAGAAGCAATGTAACCAGATGTCCATTTATCCGAACATCAACATATTTCCGTCTTTCGCAGCTTTTTTCTTTATTCATGCGAAGCGTATTTACATTATCGGTCCCTTGTCTTTTCTTCTGGGCACAGTATGTTCCCTTGTGACCTCTGAGACCACATTCATAACATATTTTGTTCCTAAACCAGCAGGTCTTATTGTTGTGTCTTAAACTACCACAACATTTACACTTTAGCTTTGGGTCTTTGTATCCTTTAAGGATCCTGTGTTCTTGGAACCTGGACTTTCTTGTGGTCCCTTGCCTTTTTACTTGCTGCACCTTAAAAATATTTTTCTCTTCAATGCGAGTGTTGTCTTTCTTTATGTTAATCAGACGTTGACACTCTTCAGTGACTTTTTGCAATGTTATGTTAGGATCCGCCTCCATAATTGTTAGGATCCGTGAACGTATATCTTTGTCCCTTGGTGCTGTGAGACCTTGTACAAAGATTAAACATTTAAATTGGTCTGCGGAAATTCATTCAATTTAAATGATTCGCATAAACAGTTCACAGTGCAAGCATATTCTAGATAGTCTTCAGCTTCTGCCTTCTGAATGTTCAAACATTTGTATCTAGAGTGAAATAGGCTATCCCTTTTATCAAATATTTTCGACAAGGTACTAATTGTTTCCTCGAACGAAACCTCCTCCGGTTTTTTTGGTAGAATTAGATTTGCATACTTGGTGTTTTCATCAGTACCCAGTTTTTGTAGTAGCAGGGTAACTTTTTCCTCATCGGTCCAGTCTAAACATCTTTTCGTAAAAATTGTTTCGTATCTTCTGTAGTATGCAGGGAAAGTAGCACCAGTATCCGGGGAGTAACGAAATTCCGTTAGTGAATTTGAAATACCCTCGGCAGAAAAATTAGTCTTCTTCCCGGTCGACGTTAGAATTAGCTTTTCTAAATTCTTTTGCTGTGTCGACATTTGTCGTTGTAGTATGTTTGTTTGTTCTTGTTGTGCCTCTAAAGTTTTTTGTGTTCTTTCTTGTTGTTGTTGCAGCTGTTGCTGTAGCTGTTGTTGTTGAATTTGTTGTTGTTGTTGTTGTTGCGCTAAAAATTGTTGAGTCATTTTTGTCTGTTCCTGGATGCTAAGGGCTAGAGCCTTAGTTAACTCTGCTAATTGTTCCATGTTAGCTTCTAGTACAAAAATGTCTTTTCGAATTCTACACAATAATTCCAAAGAAAAATCGTAAATTTACGTATATCGTAAATTAGTAGCAATATGCAGACACAACACGTTTCAACAAAGTTCATCCATAGTAATTCAACAGGCTTTGTAAAATAATTCTTTTTTTTTTTTTTTTTTTTTTTTTTTCAACAACGTAAGTTCATACACAAAATATTTCTTACTTCCCACGATAAATAGTTCCAATTATTTATATAAAGGCAATAACAAACAATTAATTTTCCAAAAAAAAAAAAAAATATATGGCTGCCGTTCCCACGTGGCATAAAATGGTACAATAGTCGTTGTATTTATATTTTTTCTTTCGAAACTCGTAATCCTTTAGTGTAGTTTCGAATTCAACTTGCGACCATTTTTTTTTTTTTTTTTTTTTTTTACTTGTCAAAATAAATATAAATTCCACTTTACCTTGAACATGTTTCTATAATTTCTTGTGAGTTCTTTACGAAGAAAAATCCGTACTTTTCGCTACTTTAGGTAGGAAAAATTTTTAAATTCATTGACGCACGTGGTCAAAAATCCTTGTGTAGTTTGTTTTTTTCGTAAAACAAAAAATCCTTGCCTTGTACACAGTCCTTGGTACGGTAATTTATCTCTGTTAAGAGAAAGAACATCCTTTCGTCGCCATTGTTATATTCCTAAATACTTAGGAAATAAAGACAAACGTGAGTTACACCGAGTGGTATGTGTAATGGGGTTATTTATAATACAGAAACGTAAGGCTGCTCGCCTAAGGTAAATAGAAGTACATAGTAACAAGTATGGGGAAGAAAGTCTGATAATCAACACGTAAGACTATCCGTCTTACTGCGACTGCTTGTCTGCCGCTGTCTGCCAAACAGTCCAATATATATATACAGTTTGTAACCGGTGTATAGCCAGTTATGTTCCTTCACAACAAGTACCATTTGTTTTAAATGTCTTTTTTTCTAATTTATTATTTTTTCCTTCTTCTTTCTTTCAACATTTCTTTCTATTTTTTCAATCTTGTTTATCCTGACTTCAAACTGTTAATCTCTTTTCAAATCCTTCATTCAATCCATCCTTCCTTTAATCTTTCCTTCTTGTATTTTTTTTCGCATACACTCCCACCCCTTTTCCTTTCTTTCTCTCTTTCTGTATTCTATTGTCGGGGAACTATTCAAAGATTCAAGAGTCGACCTGTAATAGAACGTTTAAGAGTAAATGCGTTAGAGTGGTGAAAACCATATAACATCTTATGATACCACGTGCATGCTTCCCAACTGATTACAATATGGTCGACTCAAGTCTCATATGAACAAAAACTTGTTCAGCCGCCATCTTAGAGAGCCAATTCCTTTTAAGTAAACTTTTGTTATTCAACCCATTGTTCATGTTCCTCTCGTAAAGGTGATAATAGTCTTATTGACGATCTATTTATTTTCTAGTAGCCCTCGGGTCTTGGTAAGTGGTGATCCATTATACAAAAAAGCTAGATAGCACTCGTCCATCCAGTTCGAACCGACAACTAAAAGTGAGGTGGTCTTGTTTTCAATCTTGAAACTGTGGTGTGCGACTCTTTAATGTACTTCTAAATTAAAGAATTCATTCTCGTGTTAGTTAGTATGATTTAGGGGAGATAACTTAAATATGGCCCAAAGGAGACACTACAGAAAATATCGAACTGAAATTTCCGATATTTTTTCTTCCTTTCTGTTTTTTTTCTTCTGAACTTTTTTCTATCATCTTTCTTCCTCTTCTCGATTCGTTCTTTTTCTTCTTTTGTTCAGCCTTTCTTTCTTTTTCTTATCTATTCTTTCTTTCTTTTTTTCCTTTGAACCCTTGTTAATCTAAAAACAGTAATATTACACCATATGCTCCCGAGCAAATCTGGTGAAATACGTTTTTAATCCTTCTAATTTAATCTTCTCTTTTACGTTGACCTCCCCTTCCCATTTCTCTCTTTTCGCACATGCAATTTATATCTCTCTTAAACACATACATGCTCATCAATATATTTATATATACCCGCTGTGCCAAAATAAGTTCATTGTTATTTTTACTTTTTAATCACATACGAATTACCTCCCCTTATATAGGAGCTCTTTATTCAACTCTTTCGGTCCTTTTTCTTTCTTTTTTTCTTTTTCTTTATATCAAGGTATTATTTACAGTGGCCACTCTACATATGAGATTAATCCGTTCCCTGATGAAACTCGTATCTCGAATTTCTCGTATCTCGAATGAATTTTTCCATAATAAATTAAATGTAAACCAATAAATCCGTTCCCGTCTTCCAAAATCATTTAAATCAACCCTAATTAACTATAAAACACATCTTCCTGATTACTAAAAACTTATTAAAATAGTAATTAAACATTAAAAGCAGTAATAAGATATATAACATGATATTAAGGGGATTAGAATGCGAGTTTATTATGAACACTTACAATTAATGGAGGACGGCAGTTAACGTATGTGATTGCCTGGTTGCGGTGGAGTGAGGGAGAGTATGAGGAATTGCGAGAGACAGTTTACGATATGTCCGTACTTACACTTAAAAGTTAACTTTAAATGAGATGGGTATATTTGCTGATGACACCACTCTTTATAACAGGCATAAGGAGAAAATAAATGAACACATATCTAAGGAAATGGCAGAAACACTAGAGGATGACTTCTAATCTGTAGTGGGATGGGGACAAAAATGCATGGTCACATTCAATGCTGCCAAGAGTGCCAAGACTGAGTTTGTCTCCTTCTCTACCACCAATAGCAATAGCTAAGAACACATTACCCGAATGTACTTCCTTTAAACTCCTCGGCCTAACGTTTACAGGGAACATGAGCTGGAATAGATACACTGAGAACATTGTCAAAGCTTCTGCGAGGAAGGTGGGCTCTCTCTACCGTGCTAGAAAACTACTTACGCGAGTCCAACTAAAAGAGGGAAAGAAAGTGAAGAAAAGTAAAAACTGATAATGTTAAAACACAAAAAATACAAAAACTAAAATAAAAATCAATATAGTCGAAAAATTCAGTTTTCTTTTTAAATTCAATTTTCACCCCAAACATTTTACGGGGTATTTACGTCGAAGGGGTACAAGTACTTGTAGTTCATCAGAGCATTCACCATTAAAGTACTTGTAGAACAGGCAGAGGTATACAAAATTTCGTCGATGGGACAGAGGCTGAAGCCTAGATGACAGTTCTCTTTTGAACCCTGTCCAGGAGTGAGAGACAACTAGTAGATGCACCAGCCCAAATGTGACAACAGTACTCCATACATGGGCGAATGGTGGCTTTATAGAGGTACAAGTTAAAGAGAACGTGGTGAAACATGGCACACTCGACCACCTAGAGCTAGCACCTGGAAACTCATAACTTTTTATTTTCGCTTGTATATAAGGCAAGATTTTGCTATGAAGACATCTCATATCTCAAATTTCTTGTAACTAGAGCAGATCGTATGTAGAGGGGCCACTGCATTTCTATTTTTCCATCTCTTTTGAAATATATTTCCCTTTTCTTTCGTTTCTACATCAAACATCACTAGGACGTTGCTGAAAAGGAATCGCAAATGTGAGAGCTAAAATACAGATTATTTACTTAAAAACTGTATGCTGCATATTTCAAGGATGTACAATGCTTTCATTTAGGTGGATTGACCTTTTACCTGAATTACTACTAGTGATACTGGACGATCTGAAACTTTTTGCAAGCACCGAAAAGGAGCTAGAGACACTAATTAACACTACCAGGATCTTCTGCCAAGATATCCAAATGGAATTTGGAATGGAAAAGTGCGCACAACTAGTTATAAGAAAGGGAAAACTGGAAACGACAGAAGGCATGGAACTACCCAACCAAACAGAAATGAGGGCACTAGGGGAACAAGACGACTATAAATACTTGGGAATTCTGGAAGCGGACACCATCAGAGCAACAGAAATGAAAGAGAAAATTGGAAAGGAATACCTCAGGAGAACAAGAAAACTCCTGGAAACGAAATTATATAGCAGAAACCTAATAAAAGGTATAAATACATGGGCAGTATCACTAGTAAGATACTCTGGACCGTTTATAGGGTGGACAAAAGAGGAACTGAGACATCTCGACCAGAAAACCAGGAAACTTATGACCATGCATAATGCACTACATCCCAAGGATGATATTGACAGACTCTACGTGAAAAGTAAAGAGCCGGCGGGAGAGGACTGATTTGTATAGAAGACCGTGAAGGACACGAAAAAAGAACTAGAAAAATACATAATGCAAAACACTGAAAGGATAATTGTGGCAGTTGTAGACTTCGTTCTTTGTTGGTCATCGACCTTTGGTGTTTTTACTTGTAAAGCTTCAACGTGTGGTGTTGATCTACGTGCGGTTTCGTTGGGGGATGCTTCTTGTTCAGTTTCATCATTTATTTTTCGCTGAATTTCTGTTAGTTCTAGTTAGAAAGCCAACCTTTCTTGAGTATCAGCCTTGCTTGGTCCGCAATTCTTTGTTCTGTCGTATGGTAGTCACTGGATAGGTCCCATAGTTCTTTCATTCGTTTCCGATAACCTCTATATCTATATTTAGGATGGCTTCTATAATAGAATTCCACTACGAGTCTATTCTCTTTTGTTGTCCATTTCTTTCTTGGTTTCCCCCCTTTTGATGGTTATCATGGTTGTGTTGTGTTTGTTTGGTATGATTTTGTTCCTTGAAATTAGAATTTATACTTACCTGTTCAGCGTCCATGTTATTTGAGTGTCTGAAACTAGAAAGTTGGCCAACATTCGCAGGATGACGACCGGGTCCCCAATGCTGGCTACCGAAGGAGCACCTGCCGATCATGACATCCAGATCTTTCTTCTGGGTCCCATGGTTTGGATTATTTGTAATTGTTTTACCTGTGGTTCTGATGCAGGGATAGTGTAATGTTCCGATGTATCCAATAGGTATCATGCACTATCACACATACATATGGGACATAAAAATTATTATTATTATTATTATTATTATTATTATTATTATTATTATTATTATTATTCATTTTCTTTACGTTTTATTTTCTCTTTCTTTGTCTCACTACTGTCTCTTTCATCGTGTTATTCTTACTCTTTCTTTTTTCGAATCACTTTTTTTTGAAAATCTTTCATTTTTCAATCTTTTGTTTTCTATTTTCAATTTAATTTTTATCTTTTGTTCGATCGTTCTTTCATGCAACTCTTATTTCTTGGAATCGTGTTTACTTTTCGTTCTTTCTTATCCCCTTTCTTTCTTACTTTCTTCCTATCTTTCTTCTGTTTTTACTTCTTTATGCCTTTTTTTAAATTCTTATTCATTTTCTCCCTTTATGTATTTCCCCTTTTACGTCTGTATGTCGTTCTTTCAGCAAGCCTTCTTTCTTTTTATTTTTTATTTTCCTTTTTTTCGTTTTTCTTTCGTCTTTTTTTTCTTTTTTACACTGTTTTTCTTGCCTTCTAAATTCCTTTCTGTATTTCTTTCTGCCTTTTAATTCTTTGTTTTTCTTTCTTTCCTTCCTTCATTATTCTTTGTGTTATTTTTCTTTCTTGATGTCTTTCTTATATTTTATGTCTTTTTTATTCCTTTCCTTCTTATTTTTATGTAGGTTTTCTTTCTTTCTTGATTGCTTTCTGCCCCTCTTTCGTATTCCCTTTCTTTGTTTCTGTTATTCTTTCTCCCTGTTTTTCATTTTGTTTGCCTTTTGTTTCTTTCCACCCTCTTTTTGCATTTCTTTCTTTATATTTTTCTTTCGTTCTGTGTTTTTCTTTCCGTTTTTCTTTCTTATTTTTTCTGTCATTCTTTCTTTTTGCGTTTTTTCTTCATGTTTTTCTTTCTGTATGTTTTCTTCGTTATTTTCCTTTTCTCATTCTTGTTTTTTTTCTTTCCTCATTTTTCATATTCTTCATCTTTCTCTTTCTTTGTCCTTCTTTCTTTTTTTCTTACGTTTTTATGGCTTTTTCTTTCACCTATTTTTGTGTCTCCTAATCTTTTAATCCTTTTTATTTTCCTTTTTGATTAACATTATTCATTTTTTTAACCTTTCTTTCGATATCTGTCGTTTTTCAGTTTCTTTCTTTCTTCCCTTTAAAATTTTTCTTTCTTTATCCTAATCTTTCTTTCTTCCAATCCAAAACAGTGCTTTTTTTAGTAACATTCTTTCAATATCTTCCTATGTTTTCTTTATTTCGGTTTCTTACTTTCTTTCATTCGATTTCTTTCTTTCTTTCTTTCTTTCTTTCTTTCTTTCTTTGTCTTTTCAATGCCACGTTCATCTAAAAACAGTAATATTACGCCATGTTTAACCAAGCAAATTCGGCGATATATCTTTTTATTTGATGTTCTCCTTTATTTTCACCCTTCTCTTTCTTTATCTCCCTTTCACACACACAAACTCGCACAAACATATACATGTGTTCTTAAATATGCTCTCTCACACATACGATGCAAAAAACGTCCATTGCCATTTACCGATTTTAATCTTATACGAGTTATCTCCCCTGCTACAAGATCTCTTTTTGTACCTCCAGTTTTCTTTCTTACAATTCACTGAATGAATTTAGCCTTTTTAGACCGTTAAAATTAGAATAAGGGCTTTGTACCAAATTGATGGCTGAAAATAGTGAAGTTTGTGCTAATTTTTGCATTGAATATTAATCCCTTCCCTTCCCTCAGTGTGTGCATAGAATATATATCATAATACTTAGTTCGCTAGAACGTATCATTCAAGAAAGGACTATACCAAATTTCCTCAAGCTTGACGCAAGAGCTTACGAGAAAACTTTCACAGTAAATGTGGTATTATGGTGACTCACCCCCATTAATCACTAACAGTGCAATGAACTGCTACTATAATACTTAGTTCGCTGCACATTATCATGAAATAGGTCCATACAAAATTTCTATCAGATCGACTCAGTAGTTTCTCAGAAAACTTTAAGGGTAAATGTGATAATGTGGTGATTAATTCCAATGAATCCATATTAATGACTAACTGTGTATCGAACGAATACTATAATAGTTATTTTACTACACATTATCATAAGAAAGGTCCATGTAAAATGTTAGCTAAATCGGCTTAGTAGTTTCCGAGAAAAAGTTGGAACGGACAGATAGACTGACAGACAGACTAAGAGAAATATAATATAGATTATTCAGTATCTTTCGATGCTCAAAACATCGCATTATTATTCAAAAGAAAGATAGAATTAAACGGAAAATTGTACATAATTTCGAACAAACCCCATTATTTAATTTACGCAGGTAGAGTGTTCTTTAACAAGAATGTTAAGTTATGCATGTAGAACAGTCGGGTAACGGATAAAGTACCAAGTATAATTAGCTCTAAGTGAAAGTGTTATGGTTATTTAAGGTTCAATTCTAGATATAGTCGATACTAAGTGGATTAAATCAAAGGTTCCGTTCGAAATTCCGTGCAGGTTCCCAAGCTCGGCAGAAAGAAAATACATATAAAAATTAGTATCTAATTTCTAGTAATCACCCGCAAGTTTGGGAATAAAGTTCAAACTTTAATAACTATATAATTAATTTTTTTCATTTGTACACACACACACACACACACACACACACACACACACACACACACTATATATATATATATATATATATATATATATATATATATATATATATATATATATATATATTATACGAGCAAGCTGCTAGTTGCCCAGTCGTAAAATAATTTTCTGGCAGATGGCGCGCAATCTCCAGCCATACCTCTCCTGAGTCGACATTGTTAGACACTAGTGGCCAGTGAAGTGTATGTACAGGACAACTGGAAACAAATGCTGAGATAAACAGAGAGCACATACAGCGCCTAGAATTCCCAAATGGTCACTCATCTCGTACTAACTAGGCTCAACATTGCTTAACTTCAGTGATCAGACGAGAACCGGTGCGTCAACGCGATTATACCGTACTCTTAAATATGATATTTTGATTAATGCAGATTTCGTATTTATTATATTATATAAGACCCAATATATAGTACGTATTTAAAAAAAAATGACTCGTGCGCCTCCACCGATAATTGAAATTAAAACGTTTAACTCACCATTTACTTTTTCCTTTGATGTTAATGGCTGAGCTATGAAGACATATTTTCCGCAAGGATAAAAATTAAAACATGAACTAATATCTATTATGTTACGCATGCATATTTGAAATGCCGTCGTTCGACTATCACCTGGCAAATTCTATTTTTTTTAAATTTTCATACGTTTGCACCAATTTTCCCCGGCTAAAACCCAAATAGAAAGTTTCGCATGAGTTTGAATACCCTATATATTAAGTTCTATATCTGTAGACCAAAAACTGACAGAGAAGTTTGGTAGGCATAAATTTTTAAACAAATATATACATAAATATATATATAGAAAGATGGTTGTGTTTAGTGCAAGCTTTTTACGCAAATATTATGCAAGTATAAATCATGTAAAATATCTGCGTGAATATAATTACACGTAATTGTTAACTAAATATAAGAAAACCGAAAAAACTAAATCCTTCATGAGGGATACATTTTTTGTGACTAACCAGAGTTCCCCTTTTTAGGGAGCTGGTTTATTCCCGCATTAAAAACCGACCTTGTATCTTACTCTGCCCTTGTGGGGAGGCAAGTAAAAAAAAATAATTAAAAATAAATAAATAGAAAAAAGGTCCTTGGTTTCGAGCCGGGATCAAAGTGTAGCATTTGTTCTCATGCTACAATTAAGTTAATAACAGAGCTGAGAGAGATGTAAATTCATTATTGAAGGAATGTGTAATACAGTTCTTTTACATCAGAGGGGAGATACTTCACTTATGATGGAGGAGGGGCCAGTCAATTAATACTTGAAGGTGGTTATACACAGTTCGTTTAAAATGATGATTGACAAAACACTTTTACCTTTCAGTTGGTGTAATGACGACACGAAGACAAACAGTTACAAAATATAGATGGTGATTCTTAATTCATCAGCCGGCTGATTGAATACTCAGGAATTCAAGCTTGTATGACTAAATGGTCTCCTCTCTTCCCCTTCGCCTCTAAGGGCATCAGCTTCACTAAGTCGTTGTCCGATTCTCGTCTCTGACTCTGTCACTGTGACTGTGATTCTCTATCTAACTTCAAACCTTGTCTCAATATATTGAGAATCTTTTTTCTTTATGACGCCAAAGGTGTGGTCAACCAACGTGACTTTTTCACGTTTCAATTTACCCGTGCCCTTTTCACATGTGTCTAACAACTCTCATAAAAAAAATCCGTAAATTAAATTGTATCATTGTACCTATTTGTTGTATAACATTTTCAACTTTGTTATTGTCGTTCCTTTTAACTGACATTTTAATACCCAGTTATTTCTAAAAAAAAGAATGAACAATTGCTCTACTTCTGACATAAACAATATTTAGTTATTTGCGTGAACAATGCGAATCGTTCTGCATTTCTAGGATTTCAATATCTATTATCTTTTAACACTTGCCTACTGGTTCGATTCTAGCCTTTTCCTAATATCATTTTCAAACTTATCTAGTTTGCTTTCTTACTTACTGGGGTCCGACCCTTTTCATATCGTATATATATATATATATATATATATATATATATATATATATATATATATATATATATATATATATATATATATATATACATTTATTTAATACATTTAAATAAAATAAAAAAGATTAAAAAATAAATAAGATAGATTAATTACCTCCCTTGGACCAACTGAAACATGGATTATCTCCCCTAACTAAAACAAAGAAGGAAAATTAATAAGATAAAGTAATTATCTCCCAGCTAAAATAAACAGAAGGCAGACCAGAAACCATGCAAAAACAGAACAGTACATATTTACTAAAATGCATTAAATAAAAAATAAAAAAATAGAAAATTCATATTAGAATAAAATAAAATATACACCGATAAGAATAAGTATAGTTAAATAAAAATGACCATCATTATAAAAAATAAATGCGGGCCTGAAATTTTTTCCTCAGACAGAAACAACATGGCTGACGAGAGCCTAATATCACTTACGGTTTACCATTAACTGGTCCCCTTTATGTTGGGCTTGAAACCGACGGTACCAATGTTTTTCTGAACTTCTGTACCAATAAATAAATAAATATTAAGCTCTTATATCGAAAAAGCTTTTCTTTGTAATCGAGCACTTTGTTGGAATTCTCCCCCCCCAAACAGTAAACAAATATATATATATATATATATATATATATATATATATATATATATATATATATATATATATATATATATATATATATATACACCAGAAATATACATAGGCATGACGAAAGGGACGTTTAGACAGAGATTTTTACATGCACAACATTTCCTATATATATATATATATATATATATATATATATATATATATATATTAGAGGTGGGAGGTTAATAATTGTGAACAAAATCCAACTTTTTATGTACGATCGTTTCGGAAACGATATTCTTTTATTTATTCGATATTTACAAATAAAAAATAAAAGCATCAAGGAATAATTAAAATATTTCCGGATATTATCAGTATAAAAGGTGGTGGTGGGGGAAAGACACCAACATTTTTTTAACAATTTTATCGAAGTTTATTTAGTTGTTGAATCTTTGTGAGATAATGTTTCCATCTTATTTTTAAAAAAATCGTAAGGAGGCTTCTCGGTGTCCAAACTATCCATTGGTAAAGATATTTTTTAAATCTAAAAGATATCGTTGGATTTTGTAACCATTGTTTAAAATCTAAAACACTGGGTCATGCTTGATAATTTCACAGTTATTAACCCTAACCCTAATCCTAACCCAAACCCCTCAACTTTTCTATATATAGCTCTATGTTAACCACACCTATTCAGCTTTTCATTACTGCAATACTTATTGCTCTTATAGGCCTCGTCTATAAAACTATATAAATACACACATATATTATTATTATTATTATTATTATTATTATTATTATTATTATTATTATTATTGTTTACCATAATAATTATTAAATACCTCCAGACACTAGTGTTTCATCTTTTCGGGAATCCTCAGTGTAGGGTGCCACGATTAACGCCAGTCGATTCGAACCACTACAACAGAAGTCAAGTCTGGCTTCATTAGCAAGCACGCAAAACATTCGGCTTTGGTCAACTTCGAAAAGACCCGCAGTTCTGGGGAAGAAACTATTGGAGTAAAAGGCTTTCTTGCACCTGCGGATCTTACTGTAAAGGGATGAGACTTAGTAGCTTAATTAAACATTTATTTTTATTAAATCCTTATAACGTCAGTAAGTGTGATCTAATCATTATATGACTATCTGCGCGTATAAGCTAAGTTGACCAACTTTCTTACAACTGTGCTCAACGATAAGAAACAAGTTTCTTAAAGCAACTGGCATTATTATTTACTATAATAATTATTAAATACCTAAAAACACTAGTGCTTCATCCTTTCGGGAATCATCAGTGCAGGGTGTTACGATTAACACCGCTCGATAGATTCGAACCTGGCAACAAATCCATCTCTGAGTCTATTAGCAAGGACCAAATCCATTCGGCCACCGTTAACCGAGAGAAATATTGTTGAAATTTAAACATTTATTTTTAAATGTTTTTACAGCTGTCAGAGTGATCTGATCATTATATGATGATCTCTTTGA
>NC_136517.1:37443949-37543949 GCF_053919585.1 Euprymna scolopes
GCAAGAATTCTTTTTGTCATCTTCTTGGCTGAAATGACATCCTTCCATTCCCCCAGGTGACACTGGTCAAAGTCACTTTCGTTTTGCAAGACCTGTGCGCGAATGTATATCTTTCAAATATGTCAGGTATGCGTTACAAGTCGACACAAAATTGCTCTGATTTCATCATTTCTGCATCCCTACGGGTGTCACAGATCGAAAGGGTTTACTTTTCGCATCTAAAAAAATAAAATATTAAAAAAAAAAAAATTCATTAAACAAATTTATTTCGGAATTCTCAAATGTTAAAAAGGAGTCGATAATCTTAAACGAAAGAAAAAATCCACCCACACACCTAAAAAAAAAAAAAATAGAAAACTGGCTGAAGGCATTGACGTGAAATTGAAACCGGATCTCCAGTAGAGTAACTGCACGTTTCCGCTTTCCTCAGGAATCTATCCGTCCAGCTGGCTCAAACGCAGACGCCAAAAGAACGAAATGGAACTTTTTAATTGTCATTCAAGCGTCGATGGGAATAAGAATGTAAGCAACGGTAAGGAAAATTAAAATAACACAAAAATAAAAAATAGAAATCACAGAAAACAGATATCGATATTTATAAAGTTGTAACTTCTTTATGTCTGTTTGTTTAAGAATTTCTAAGGTTTAGGAGATGAATTTCCTTCACAACACACACACACACACACACACACACACACACACACACACACACGTATGTATGTACGTATGTATGTATTACAGAAGATCAGCAAAACATTGGTACCGTTGGTTCTAAACCATGCAAAGGAGATCTATAATAATAATTGGTATCTCTTCAGCCTCGATGAGGTTATAAACGGAGAATAAATAGTGTCCGGTGAAAGAAACTAATAGGCCCCTTTCGTTTGAATTTGAAACCGACGGTATCGATCTTATTCTGATTATATATATATATATATATATATATATATATATATAAAATTTTAGTCATTCAGTAAATTAAAAAAATTATTACGTAAAATGTTTAAATTTCCAATCAAAAGATTTTTCTTATTCTATGTAAGACAAAGAATACATGTGAAATATAACTCCTTATCTTATAGGATGTCGATGTCTACCATCTCTTCAGAGGAGAAAACATAAGCAAATAGTTTCCATACCAGATGATTGTTAGATGATTTTATTCTGAAGTATATATATATATATATATATATATATATATATATATATATATATATATATTACGCTCTTAATTTTAATTTTAATATTTTTATAATTTAGCGCTCTCCCGGAGTTCTCTCCTACAAACGTTATCTATCTATCTATCTATCTATCTATCTATCTATCTATCTATAAACATGTATGAATAAAAATCACTACAAAAATATATAAATGTTTTTATCTTTTCTGTATTTATTTCCTATATGTTGACGTGTAGGAATACAAAAATCTTTCGAAAAAAAAAGAACAAGAATGTTTCTTTCAAAAGTACTTAATTTTCGACCGATGATATATATATATATATATATATATATATATATATATATATATATATATATATATATATATATTTGTTTTTACATGAGGGCCACTACTTATCAAGACCCGACGGCCACTCAGGGATAAGGGTTATTGCGTGTACAGTGATCAATGAGATAGTATTGTAGTAATCATTAGTATTAGGGGTTTTGATAGAGTGTCTTACTTAAGAGGGCGGTTTGTCAGGAGTTTGTTTATGTTGGACTTGAAGACGTCCAAGTTGTAGTCAGGTGGGAAACAGGCAAGCGGCAGAGAGTTCCATTGGTGTGCAGTTCTAAGAAAGAAGCTTTGCTCATGGAATCTACGTTTGGATTTAGGCACAGATAAAGAGTGGGGAAAATTATTGACAGTAGTTTCAGCCAGACGGGTGTTTCTCGTGAAAGATTGGCGAGGCGGGACGAGGGATTGGAGCTCAGACGAGCACCTGCCATGGAAATAACGATTTAATGATTGAGAAAACATTTCCAGTAATACCGTAGCCGGAAATCTTGTGAAGTAGGCCCTTATGCCATACCTTATCGAAGACCTTCGATATGTCAAGAGCAATTGCCTGGAAAGGAAATCTTTGTCAAGAGATTCACTAATCCTATGTGATACAACCGTTAGTACATCTGCTGTAGATCTTGCAGAGCGGAAACCATATTGCATGTCACTAAGAAGATGGTTTCTGTTGAGGTGGTTGACTACTTCTTTATTTAATATGGATTCCAACAACTTACTCATGACACAGAGGAAACTTATTGGTCTGTACTGAGAGGGATATGACTTTTCACCTGAATTCTTAAATACAGGCCATACTGATGAGGTTTTTCATGGTGTTGGAAAGCACTTCTCTTTAAGGCAACGGTTAAACCGTTTTGTAAGTATGGGGCCAAGTTCTGGTTGGAGCTTTTTCAGCACTATAACTGGAATGCCGTCAGGGCCAATTGCTTTATTGGAATCAAGGTTCTTGAATAGCTTGGCGACCTCACGCACAGATATTTGTATGTTGCATAGAATGGTGTTTGTTATAGGAGGAAATACAGGGAGTTGATGGTCATTGTCGCATAGGGTAGAATTAGCTGCAAAGTTCTTGGCAAATAGTCTGGCCTTGTCTGATGCTGACGAGATGACCTCAGGTCCATTGATATATATATATATATATATATGTATGTATGTATGTATGTATGTATGTATGTGTATGTGCATGTGTGTGTGTGTGTTGTCCGTTTATTATGCAAATATTATTGTTTACATATGCGCATACATGTTTCAGGGGAGTCCCAATTCAGGAACAACACGCTATCAGACCCTCTCTCTCTCTCGCCAAACAAAGAATTGATATTGGTCTTATGAAGTGTTGCCCCTGAACTGGTACTCTACCGAAACATGTATGCACATACGTAACCAAAAATGTTTGTATAATAAACAGACTATATATCAGCTCTATCCTGCACTGAACACTCTTTATTAATCACGCGAGTTTCATTGCTTTTACACCTAGGAAACTAATCGATACAACCGGTATATATATATATATATATATATATATATATATATATATATATATATATATATATATATATATATACACACACATATATATATATTATAGGTTTTTTAAAATGCGGGCTTTTTTCTACTCTTTGTATATATCAATCTTGCCCGCTCACGGATGCGGACCGACGTGATTTATTGTGGTCTTTCTTGAGTTTTACATGTTCTTTAAGAATATAACATGGAAAATTTGCATATAAATATTGATTGTTCCTCGTGAGCGAAACAGATCCGAAAACAAAAAAGGATTGGTAAGATAAAGAAAACATTGAACTTTTGAAGACAGCAAAATTGTTATATATATATATATATATATATACATATATATATATATATATATATATATATATATATATATATATACACACACACACATATATATATATATATATATTGATGTTAAAAACGCGAGGGGGTGGAACATCAATATATATATATACATATATATTTATATATATATATATATATATATGTATGTATTTGTTTTTTGTGTATACCCTTTTTTCTATTTATTTATAAAGAAAATACAATTTTGTTATATATGTCATGGAATTGCATTCATCTGAAAAAGATCTAGCTAATTTTCATATTCTTTTAAACAATCATTTTAATTAATTCCCTATTTGTTTTTCAGTTTTCCCATGGGATGATCATCTTTAGTTAACTATTACGTGTAATTATATTCATGCAGATATTCTACATGATTTATACTTGTGAAATATTTGCGTAAAAAGATTATAGTAACCACAAACATCTTTCTATATACAGTGTATCATTTCTTCAAATATTTAAGTATATATCTTCATGGGACAACACTGAAAAAAATATTTTTTGACACAATAAAAAGTTGTCTGTTTGCAGCATATATAACAGAGTTAATTTATTTTCCCCTCAAAATAATTCAAACTATAGCAATTAAAAGCTTAATCCTGGCAACAAAAGTGAGTACACCCTTACGAAAAGTTGTCAATATTAACATGCAACGTATCAACTCTCAATATTTCTGTGGCTACCATCATTATACAAAACTGCCTTTACTCTCCTGAGCATGAAGTTTACCAGAGCTTCACATATAACCACTAGAATGTTCTTTCACTCTTCAATTAGGACATCGCGGAGCTGGCGGATATTTGAGACTTTGCGCACCTCCACCTTCTGCTTGAAGATGCCTCAAAGATGTTCTATTGAGTTCAAGCCTGGAGAGATGCTTGGCCAGTCCACGAGCTTCACCCTCAGCCTCTTCAATAAAGCAGTTGTTGTCTTGGATGTGTGTTTTGGGCCATTGCCATGCTGGAACACTACTCTGCGACCCAGTTTCTGGAGGGAGGGGATCATGCACTACTGCAGTATTTGACAGTACATGTTGGAGTTCATGTGTTTCTCAATGAAATGTAACTCTCCAATACCTGCAGCACTCACGCAGACCCAGACGATGACATTCCCATCACCACGCTTGACTGTAGGCATGACTTATATTTGTACTCCTCAAATTGGTCGCCGCCGCGCATACTTAAGGACATTAGAACCAAACAAATTAATTTTCTTCTCATTAGACCATTTTCTTCTCATTAGTTCCAGTAATCTATGAGCTTGGTTGACATGTCTTCAGCAAAGTGTTTGTGGCTTTCTTGTGTATTGCCTTCAGAAAAGGCTTCTTCCTGGGGTGACAACCATGCGTTAAGCAACGTTGAACCTGGTCAGTACTAAAATGGGTGACCATTTAATAATTCCAGATGCTGCATGTGCTCTCCGCTCATTTCGCCCTTGCTACTGGACCACATCAGTTCAGATTCAGGAGAGGTACAGTTGTGGATTGCGCAACCCTTGCCTCACAATTACACGCACAGCTACCCTTACAGGGTATCCATTGTTTCTTGAGACTGAACTGAGCCATCGCATTTAGGTCTCATGTAAGTTCTTGTATTAGGAGAGAACTTGAATACCTACAAGACAATATCCGCGAATGCCTGTCTCTCCATACAGGAGTTTATAAGGACAACCTGGCATGAGTAATTTTTCCCTACAAGTAAATCAAAATCATATAGTATTCGTGGACCAAATAAAACATATGACCTTAAACTATATCTAGTGGTGAGGCCCCAGCTTGCGGGCTTTGGGGAGTGTAGAGCCACACTTTAATTGCCATTGCTCCCTGGTCCACTCTGACCTGGAGTGGTAGTACCTGTTAAATAGAAACCGACTTGAAAACAACAAATATATTCTATTAAAAATTGTTTTCTTCAAAATCTTTGGATTCGGTATTAAATAACCTGAAAAGGGTTGATATGCCGTAAAACAAAAACAACCAACACAACAACTGTCAGCAATTTCCCTTACTCTCTATCCATGTCTAATACTTTCCACGAGCAAAGCTTTTTTCCTAGATCTGCCTACATATGTAACACAATACCACGTGCTGCGTCCTAGCTGATATGGTCGTTTTCAAGTTCAACGTAAATAAATTATTGCTGAGCAGTCGTTGTAAATGATCGATTTAAACTCAATTACCACCATTATAGTAATTCACTCATTAACCCTTATCTCCAAGTGACTTCTAGGCCTTGATAAGTAGTGAGCCCCCCCCAGTAAAAAGTTAAATCTATTATGTTAAATAATAGAAAGTCCACTCTTCATAGTAAGCACTGTTAATATTAGAATACAAAATTCTAAATTTAAAGGTTTAAAGACCAAACAACTGCAGAATCTTTTTCAATAAATAAAACATATTTATTTAGTAAACTTAAATTCGATATTTCGATTCATAAGGGAATCTTCATCAGGAGAGTCCAGGTTTTTCTATTTTTATTACGTGACATGGCGATGGTAATGCTTGGCATGTCTTCAGATGTTGGTGAAGAAATTTGTTTAGATGTTCGATCCAGTATGAAGCGCCGGTCGAGCGCATTTAATTAATAGAAAATTCATTAACTGTATTATATTTCTACTTATTTTCATTATGTATATATAGTGTTGAAATTACTTTTTTTTATCATGTTCATGTTCTATTATTTCTCCTTTTCCATGAGATATCCCTTCCATGCAGTACCTCTCTTATTGCTAAAAAATTGCGAGGGGGAGCTTTATAACTTATCGATTAAGGAGCCTTTACTTAGAAGTGTTGGTAGTAATTATTTTGACAATGAATGTTGGTGGCAATTATTTTGACCTGCTCAAAGGGGCAATAACTCATCCCTCTCTTCTCGTTCGCCATTCCCCAAAACTTAGCCATTTTCTTTTGTATACTTTTCTCTGTCGTCTTGTCTTTTAATTATAAGCGTCTTTTCATCTTTATTGTCTTTCTTTTTTTCTTCTATTGCAACGTCAATTTCATGATCAGAAAGTTGGCGCCATGTTATCTCAAACAAAGGACCCCGTTGCTTCTTCTTCTGTTTTTATTATTATTGTTATTTATTTAAAAGATGGCGACCGCCTGCAAAGATGGCGAATTTGTCGAAATGAAACAAGGCTGGTCACCAATGGAGCGTGTGAAAACACGGCTATTACAAACGGCAATTTTAATTGGAACCACTTGTTACACTGATAGGACATTGGCAATAGCAAGGGAAAGAATTAAAGAGGTCAGTGACACTACTACTACTACTACTACTACTACTACTACTACTACTACTACTACTAACAACAACAATGATAAACATTAATTATTTCATTATCCGATTTCCTCGTTTGTCTCGAGTAAGTGGATTAACCTTATAATAATTTTGTAAAAATTAATCAATTTATTAAAAACTTCCAGAATTTTTTCCTGATAGGTAACAAATTCCTGATAGGTAAGCAACAAAAAACTAATATATATATATATATATGCATATATATATGTAAAATAAAATGGATTTTACCGTCATTAGATACTTTACCTTTCACCAGACTATCTATTCACGTGAAATCACCTTTTTCTTCACCATATTCCCTCTGCTTCACTTTTTGTTATTAAGTAAGATCTTTGACTTACTTGCACTTTCATCAAATACTTTTGTATGCAAAATTCGATCCCGCATTTTGCTAATTCCTACCCTCTGATGAGAAGGAAAGTATTTCTTCGAAACTCCGCGGATTAAGGACTATTCATTTATCTAGTGCTTCCTTTTCAGATTAAATATGTTTTTAACTCATTTCAAAGTGTTTTTTAACATGTTTTATTAACTATTTGCTCTTATATATATATATATATATATATATATATATATATATATATATATATATATATATATGAACCTTATCAGGATGTCCACACTTTATCTGTATACGTACGAACAATCCTATTGCAAAGTATATGTGGCAGATTGACTGTCGGACAGGCAATACTATCGAAACAACTGCTACGGACTTAATTGATGCACGAACAATGCTATCGCAAAGCTAACTATGATGGACCAACTGACTGATAGACAATGCTATTTCAAACTTACGCGTGACGTACAAACTGACGGATTGACAATGCTATTGCAAATTTAAGTATAACAGACTTATTGATTAATGGACAATATTATTGCAAAGTTGTGTGACAGATTTACTGACGGACACACAATGCTATTGCAACCTTAACTGTAACGGACCTACTCATGGACAGACACTGGTAATGCGAAGTTAAACGGGACAGACGTACTAAGGGAGAGACAATGCTACGTGACGGACCAAATGACGCATTGACAATGCTATTTCAAACTTACGTGTAACGTACTAATTGACGGACGGAGAATGCTAATGCAAACTTATATGTGACAGACTTATTGACGAACAGACAATACTATTTTAAGGTTAAGCATGACGAATTTACTGACAGACGGACAATTATGTTAAAAAACTGACATGTGGACAATGCTACTGCAAACTTTAATGTGACAGACTTACTGAGGGAAGGAAATTCTAATCCAAAGTTAACCGTGAAAGACTTATTGATGGACAGACACTGCTATTGTGAAGTTCTATGTGACGTACTTACTGACAGACAATATGATACTTATTAATAATATGAAATAGAAATCATAGAAGCTAAATGAAAATTATTTTATAAGAATACAGGAATCAGAATTATAACATTGCAATCTTACAGGAAAACGAATCCAAATTTAAATTTATGAGGGTAAAAATGATAACAAAAATAATAAATTCTTGTATCACGTCATAGTTCTTAGATTAAAAATATGATGGAAGCATTAATAAACAAATATAATTAAAATAAAAATTGTAGATAAATAGTAATTTAATAGCGATTATAGCGGATGTTAAGAAAGGGACTGGATATGACGTACAGAGAAAAGGGAATACATCGTAAAATACACTAAAATACACTAAAAGACACAAGGAATGAAAACTTCATTATTATCAGGTTGTTGCATAAGTTCCCGCCATTTCATAAAAAAATGTATTTTCTAAAACATGTTTTGATACTTGGCAAAGTGTTATGTATCATTGGAAAGCACGTATTCTGTTCTACAAGATACTGGACATCGTTTTTTGATCATATATAACATAATTTTTTCTCGTTTTTTAGAATCGTCAAATGGGTTGTCAAATAGAGAGAAAAAAAACACACATTTTCGACACGTCCTTCTTTTTGCCTTTAATCGAGGGCAAAAAGCGAATGACGTGACCATGGATATTTGTGCCGTATATGGAGAAAACGCTATAGCTGAGAGAACTATTCGAAATTGGTGGACCAGTGTCAAACACGATAATTTTGACCTCTATGACGCTTCTCGTTCCAGAAGATCAATCAAGATAGACGAAGACAAACTCAGGGTTCTTTTGAAGGAAGATAGCCATAAGATATGTAGAGAATTGGGTGAAAAGATGAAGTGTGTGATTTTTCGACAATTTCACGCCACCTTCAGTCGATGGGATTTAAACAAAAAAAAACTTTGAGCTTGGGTCCCACACGAACTTACTTTTGCTGTTAAAATTCTTTGATTTTCTTTAAAAAAATACGGCGGAAACTTATGCAACAACCCAATAATAGAAAATAAAACATTTGGAAACAAAGTAATAAAGATCAGAATATCCGTTAAGCAATTATATAACACGATGCAGGATTTTTCAAATAAATTAAATATTTATTGAATTTTTCTTTAATCATTATTTCGGTTTCATGCACCTTCCTCGTTTTTTTAATTGTTTTTTTTTAATTGTTTTTTTTTTTAATTGTTGATATCTTACAGCATTGCCGGAGATTTCCGATTTACTTCTGGTTTTGACGAAAGATTGTTTTTGTTAATCATCGGTCTTCGGCTACGTAGTAAGATCTCGACAATGGAAAAAAAAAGAAAAAAAAAGATCCGAAAAGAGCCGAAAATTTGGATAAGAAATATTGCAAAGAAAAAAAAAGGAAAAAAAAAACAATAACATTAATGTTTAGTTTATTTTTGGTCATAAAATCAGTGTCTTGAGACAGTAGCAACACCAAGAAGTTCTTGCTGTGAATGTTCTAGAAGTAGTAAGTAGAGATTGAAGCCCAGTCAAGAACCTTCTTTGGAAAGAACGATAAATTAGTAAAAGATAAGCAGCGTATATTCTGGGAGAAAGGGACCGAATAGATGAGAAAAGATCATCCGCCACTAGATTGCAAAATAGAATGTGCATTTCGTCGTGGTACATAAACTCGCACGCATTGATAAAGTTTTCACACGAAGAAACGATTGTCGTTATTTATGCATATATTTGCAAACTTGTATACCAACAATATGTATGTGTTTGAAGAAGGGAAAAACAATTTTCTGCCAATGAAAACGATTTTTTCATTCTCTACGATTTATACAACTCCCCTTCAGCTCTCTCCACCCTCCACCCCCATATATATATATATATATATATATATATATATATATATTATATGCTTTATCTTGTAGCAGTCATCTACACCGACAAGGATTAGCAGTAATAGCAAAAAGTGAGGTTGCTTCTACACAAAGCCTTCACCACTATAAACAAATCATCTGTGTGGATTTGCCAACAACTTAGTTGTGTTGGCGGGTACCTCATACGTCGAAATCGACGGGAGAGTCCATCATATATATATATATATATATATATATATATATATATATATATATATATATATATATATATATATATATATATATATATCCCCCAAACGTATAGCTTTGATGAAGGGGAGACTAAAACTTACTGATATGGTTTCAAATAATCTGAAATAACAGCAAGTGGAAAATTGATTCCAAATATTTCTCATATGTGAGAAATATTTGGAATCAAGTCCCCACCCCCTTGCCGTTATTTCAGCTTACTTGAACCCATAACAGCAAGTTTTTATCTCCCTTCCATCACGGCTAGATGTTTTGGGGGAATATCAGATATTTTGTAATTCATATGCAAAACTAGGAAAACAAATAACTATGATTGAATTAGTTTATGGCTGTAAAAAAAGTGACAAAAATAGGCTCCTGATAATGGATGCTCCCCTTAATGTGCTACCTTAATTCCAAATGCCACATAGCCATACTACACAATTCAGGTGATTTCCTTTCCAACGAGCCTTCATTTGTTAAATTCTGACTAATAGTACCTGAGAAACAGATAGTTATGACGAAGAGGAAGTATTGAGTACTGTCCACGTTCACCGGATTTGACCTGCTCCTAGATTTTTCTCTTTTTTGGGGGCAAAGTTGGGCGGGGGCATGTTAAACACAGAGTTTACACTACAAAGAGAGCTACAATGAATGAGTTGAAAGCAACCATTGAAAGAAGATGTGTCAACATACCAATTGAACTGATTAGGAACATTTTCGATCCAATCAATGAACGTTGTCAGCTGTTCATGAACTACAATAACTAATTATTTGAACACTTTCGATAATTGACTGATTTCTATATTTGTTCACAGAATTTTTATGCATGAAACTTTTCTTTCTTATAATAAATGTTGGTTTTATGGTCATTTAAAAAGTGTATACATTTTATTGGGATACCCTGTATATATATTTAATTGTGTGTGTGTGTGTGTATGCGTAGAGGGGGTGTGATAATAGGAAGAGTTCTTATTGTGAATGCCTTAGGAGGAACCAGAAATTGGAGCTCAGTCGATAATCTTCTCCCTTGTGAGAAAGCAGCTACACAGATGAAAAGAGATAATCCCCCACCATATTGTGAAGTTGACTTTGCACTTCCGTCTAAACACAATAGAGTGCTTTAAGCGACTCCTCTTCAAATGTGATAGCAGTGTTTTCTCAGGATGTAACTTACTCTTATATAGCTAACACGCTTTGTTATTTTTTTTTTAGGGGAAGGTGAGTTATCAGGCGTTTTCTTGTAATGAAACAGTTTAATGACGGACGTATACGATTGTCTCCATCGTAAAGATTGACAAAATAGCACAGATAAAGGATTTTTGAAAAAAACATTCTTTTTTTTACTTTAAGTATAAAAGATAAAATAAGATGGAAGAATAAGGAAGAGTTTTTGCAAGGAAATGTTATTTTATTTTATGAACTGACTGGCAGTTATGAGAGCGAGTAGATAGGAATAACTTTCAATACGTACCAGCTAAAGGAGACATTTATTTCGACCATAAATGGAAAAATTTATCAATGCAAAAAAAGAATAAAAAACATTCAATGGTAAGCAAATGGATATAAATCTAGTTACACTCATATATATATATATATATATATATATATATATATATATATATATATATATATATATGTGTGTGTGTGTGTGTGTATGCGTGTATATATACATACATACATACATACATACATATGTATGCATGCATGTATGCATGTATACATCTATCTATCTATCTATCAATTTATTTATCTAATTTATCAATATATATATATATATATATATATATATATATATATATATATATATATATATGATGGACTCTCCCGTCGATTTCGACGCATGAGCTTTCACCACAATAACCACGTTACTTGAAAATCAACACAGATGATTTGTTTATAGTGGTGAAGGCTTTGTGTAGAACCAACTACACTTTTTGGTATTACTGATAATCCTTGTCCCTAGTGATGACTGCCACAGGACAGAGTATACAGTAGCAGTTAAGCTACAAGGAATATTCCGGATTCGTCAGATTATTGCAACAGCTTGACGAATACTCATAAAGATGAAACGCAGAAAATTCTGTGCAACTTGCTTGCACTATATTTTCAAAAATTACTACCTAGCTCTATTAACGTATTGAGCACTGGAGTCAATACTGAAACGAGATGCATAAAATGTTATGTAGATACAGGAAATAATAATACTAATAATAATAATAACAACAACAAGGTATATATAATACTAGCGGGGGGGGGGGTTGGCTCCCGGCTTTGCCCGGGCGTAAAAAAACGCTTAAATATGATATTTTGATTCGTCCAGTATGTATTATTATAGAGTCGTAATTTCAAGAGCAAAAAAAAAAAAAAAAAAGAAAGTATTTTGGAGGCATCAGCTAGAATCGAAACCTAAACTATAGCATTCAAAGTTGGTGACGTTGCCACTGCACCAATGTAAAACGCATGTGAGCTGTCCAAAAATTAAAAATTGAAAACAAAGATGAATGTCCAAAATGTTTAACGATTTTTTCAATTTTGACCCATTTTTGATCCTTTAAAAACAATTTTAACCGGCTAAAGACCCATAAAAGAACGGCCCGTAAAAAAAAAATCCAACATATTTGCGGCCCCTAGTGCCGCTCTGCGACTTTTCGTTTCAGAGGAGATAGAGTTTGAAAATATGGAGACAGATAGATAGACAGGTGGACCGACAGACAGACATATAACTGTTTATATATTAGATTTAGAAAATTAATATAACGTTTAATGCTTATGCAATCATCGGTGTAGGAAGTGATAATTACTGGTTGTCGTGAAATTCGAATTCAGTCCACAAAGCAATATATATATATATATATATATATATATATATATATATATATATATATATATATATATATATATATATATATATATATATATAGGGTGTCCGTAAAGTTACTATACAGTCTTACAAGACACCCTGTAATATATTAACAGTACAGTAAGATATTGTATTAAAATATTTATTTGTAACAAAAGAAATAAACAGAAATAACACTATGTTTATAAAAATCTCAGAAAATACACGTGTTACATCCGAAAAGACTGTAACAATGAAGGCAAACAATTTCTATGACAAATATTCAAATTGGAGGCCTTCAGCTCCAATACATTCTCGACAACGTGACACCACACTCTGACAAACTTTGGTGCACAAGTCACGATCAAGGTTGGCAAATGCAGATTGGAGGATCTGTATTAAAATAATGATTCCAATCACGAATTACATCCTATGCGTTTTCTGTTTTCCAATATCGCTTCAAAATAAATTTGCGCTCTTCCAAAGTTAGCTTGCTTGGCATGCTTGATTAAATAAACCTGTAAAAAAAAATAAATATTAACTATTAATACAAATATAATACAATAAAACAATAAGACTGTACAGTAACTTTACGGACACCCTGTATATATATATATATATATATATATATATATATATATATATATATATATATATATATATACACACACACAAACAGAAAGGCCGATTTGGCTCGGGACTAAATAGCTATCACTGTCAGGTACTTTTTCACTATATTAATAATACTATCTCACTTTTGTTGTTTTTACAACCCTATACTCTTCATTTTCTAATATAGTGGACTAGCTGGGCGTTCGGCGTTGCCAAGTTGTAAAATACGCTTAAATATGATATTTTAATTTATGCAGATTCCGTATTTTTTATTATAGTCAATTCTCTATTGATTATTATATATTATATTGTACCCAATATTTCAATAGTCTACATACACACACACGTATATATATATATATATATATATATATATATATATATATATATATATATATATATATATATACGTGTGTGTATGTAGACTATTGAAATATTGAGTACAATATAATAGGTGTCATCAGCTAAAATCGAAACCAAAATATATAGCGCTCCATCCTTAAATGCCATCGCTTTAGTTATCGTCAGATGGATAAGAATTAGTTAGAAATGAATCGACTTTTTTTTCAATTTTGATCCCTTAGCAGCTATTTTTACCGGCTAAAAACCATAGGAGAATAGTCCACAAAGATGTAATTATTTTACCTGCCTCAATACAAAATCTTCATAAATTAAAATATCATATTTGAGCGTATCTTATACCTGGGTAATGCCGTTAGGCCAGCTAGTATATTAAAAAAAAGGCATATATATTCTTTGATTTATATAATCTTCTTCTTCTCTTCTTCTATCTATCTTCTTTCTATTCTTTCTATCTATTCTTCTATCTTCTTTCTATCTATCTTTTCTTCTTCTTCTTCTTCTTCTTCTTCTTCTTCTTCTTCTATTATCTATCTTCTTTTTCTATCTATCTTCTTCTATTCTATATAAATAAAATGAACTCATTTTTTCCCGTCGGATTTTGACCTTAATAGGATTAAAAATCAAGATATTTCATGCAAATATAATATGCACAAACGGCAGAACAATATCTGAGGTGTGTTATAGGCTTATTATTTCTCAAATTCCTCGATAATCCTAGATTTCTATACTTTTTCTGCTGAGAAGTCACGGCCAAAATCGGTTAAGATCAATGGAAGTGGTAAAATATTTTCTCTCTAATAAATTTCTCCTCCCCCTGCCACCACTTAACACCGTTTGGGGATCGTTCACAAGGAACAGTTGAGAAGAGAACACCGGTTTGGCTTCGTAGTTCTTTCATGTGAAGTTATTTAAAATCACTAAACTAAGCTGCAGTGCTCTGTGGCGTAGTGGTTAGCGTGCTGGACAATTCACATTATATTTTCACGTTCGCGCCGACCTACCGTAGTCGTTTTTTTTTTTTTTCCTAAACAACTGGAATGGGCTTTTCTTGGTGGCCGAACTGTTAACGTTGCAGATGTTTTTTTTTTTTTTTTTCACACTTTATTTTCCTACTTTTACTCATGACTCCGGGTTTGATCCTTCCTACTTACCTACCATAACATTTTTTAAAACTCCCCCCCGTCCCGGAAACAAACACTCGGGCAACGCCGGGTACCCCCGCTAGTTTTCTATATAAATAAAATGAACTCATTTTTTCCCGTCGGATTTTGACCTTAATAGGATTAAAAATCAAGATATTTCATGCAAATATAATATGCACAAACGGCAGAACAATATCTGAGGTGTGTTATAGGCTTATTATTTCTCAAATTCCTCGATAATCCTAGATTTCTATACTTTTTCTGCTGAGAAGTCACGGCCAAAATCGGTTAAGATCAATGGAAGTGGTAAAATATTTTCTCTCTAATAAATTTCTCCTCCCCCTGCCACCACTTAACACCGTTTGGGGATCGTTCACAAGGAACAGTTGAGAAGAGAACACCGGTTTGGCTTCGTAGTTCTTTCATGTGAAGTTATTTAAAATCACTAAACTAAGCTGCAGTGCTCTGTGGCGTAGTGGTTAGCGTGCTGGACAATTCACATTATATTTTCACGTTCGCGCCGACCTACCGTAGTCGTTTTTTTTTTTTTTCCTAAACAACTGGAATGGGCTTTTCTTGGTGGCCGAACTGTTAACGTTGCAGATGTTTTTTTTTTTTTTTTTTTCACACTTTATTTTCCTACTTTTACTCATGACTCCGGGTTTGATCCTTCCTACTTACCTACCATAACATTTTTTAAAACTCCCCCCCGTCCCGGAAACAAACACTCGGGCAACGCCGGGTACCCCCGCTAGTTTATCTATATAAATAAAATGAACTCATTTTTTCCCGTCGGATTTTGACCTTAATAGGATTAAAAATCAAGATATTTCATGCAAATATAATATGCACAAACGGCAGAACAATATCTGAGGTGTGTTATAGGCTTATTATTTCTCAAATTCCTCGATAATCCTAGATTTCTATACTTTTTCTGCTGAGAAGTCACGGCCAAAATCGGTTAAGATCAATGGAAGTGGTAAAATATTTTCTCTCTAATAAATTTCTCCTCCCCCTGCCACCACTTAACACCGTTTGGGGATCGTTCACAAGGAACAGTTGAGAAGAGAACACCGGTTTGGCTTCGTAGTTCTTTCATGTGAAGTTATTTAAAATCACTAAACTAAGCTGCAGTGCTCTGTGGCGTAGTGGTTAGCGTGCTGGACAATTCACATTATATTTTCACGTTCGCGCCGACCTACCGTAGTCGTTTTTTTTTTTTTTCCTAAACAACTGGAATGGGCTTTTCTTGGTGGCCGAACTGTTAACGTTGCAGATGTTTTTTTTTTTTTTTTTCACACTTTATTTTCCTACTTTTACTCATGACTCCGGGTTTGATCCTTCCTACTTACCTACCATAACATTTTTTAAAACTCCCCCCCGTCCCGGAAACAAACACTCGGGCAACGCCGGGTACCCCCGCTAGTTTATCTTCTATATAAATAAAATGAACTCATTTTTTCCCGTCGGATTTTGACCTTAATAGGATTAAAAATCAAGATATTTCATGCAAATATAATATGCACAAACGGCAGAACAATATCTGAGGTGTGTTATAGGCTTATTATTTCTCAAATTCCTCGATAATCCTAGATTTCTATACTTTTTCTGCTGAGAAGTCACGGCCAAAATCGGTTAAGATCAATGGAAGTGGTAAAATATTTTCTCTCTAATAAATTTCTCCTCCCCCTGCCACCACTTAACACCGTTTGGGGATCGTTCACAAGGAACAGTTGAGAAGAGAACACCGGTTTGGCTTCGTAGTTCTTTCATGTGAAGTTATTTAAAATCACTAAACTAAGCTGCAGTGCTCTGTGGCGTAGTGGTTAGCGTGCTGGACAATTCACATTATATTTTCACGTTCGCGCCGACCTACCGTAGTCGTTTTTTTTTTTTTTCCTAAACAACTGGAATGGGCTTTTCTTGGTGGCCGAACTGTTAACGTTGCAGATGTTTTTTTTTTTTTTTTTCACACTTTATTTTCCTACTTTTACTCATGACTCCGGGTTTGATCCTTCCTACTTACCTACCATAACATTTTTTAAAACTCCCCCCCGTCCCGGAAACAAACACTCGGGCAACGCCGGGTACCCCCGCTAGTTTATTATAAAAAGACATCAGCGGGGTTAGAATCGAAACCGCAATGTTTCCAGTTTGATGCTTTCACAACTAAATAAACTTATAAAATAGTACTAATACGAAACTTCGGCTGCTTGTATTTAAAAATTTTAAAGGTTTTATTCCCCGGGGGTCGTAGAGCTAAGGGCACACGTACATATTCGGTACATAAAGAGTAAAGTAGAGGTTCGAGACCACTTCGGAGAATTAAAAATAAACCAAGATGAATGTACAAAATGTTTAACGATTTTTTTTTTTCAATTTTGGACCATTTAAAAACAATTTTAACCGGCTAAACACCTATAAAAGAACGGCCCGTAAAAAATTCAATTATTTGAGTCCCCTAACGCTGCTCTGCGACTTGTAGCTTCGGGAGAGACAGAGCTTGAAAATATAGAGACCGGCAGAAAGACAGACAGATAGACATATATCCGTTTATATATTAGATTTTAAATGGGTTTCAACACTTATAGAACCCTTAGGTTTGGAGGCCACTTAGAGATTTCAGATCACTTCCATTGTCTTCCCCAGAAAAATTTATACATAGGATTTACATTTAATAAAAATGAGACTTATTTAAAGTTTTAAAAGATTTCTGCTCTTACACTCTCATTAGACTCGCACTTGTATACATCCAATGCATTCATAGTAAATTATACACATTACAATTTTTAGAATTTATATAGATTCTCAAACCTTTATTTTTACTAGCAGGGGTGCCCGGTGTTGCTTGGTCGGTAACTACGCTAAAATAAGATATTCTAATTTACGCAGACTTCGTATTTATCATTATAGAGTGAATTATTTCATATTATATTGTCCCCAATATATAGTCATGAGTTGAAAAAGGTAAAAGTAATATCATTTGAGTGCAATCAGCTAGAATCGAAACTGAAACCAAAATATAATAGACCATAGTTTCATGATATAAACTATGTTTACAAGTTAAACAGAGATTGAGTATTATTGGACTGTGGAAAGGATAGTGGATTTTATCAAATACAAGCTGGTTTCAATGATAACAATGTTTTGATAGACGAGATGCAAGCAAAAGCGGACGGACGGTTCACAGAGATTTATAATTATATAGACTTCTGAAGGTAACACACATACGGCACACACACACACACACACACACACACACGCACACGCACGCACGCACGCACGCGCGCGCACACACATACACACACACACATATATATATATGTATATATATATATATTATTATACTGTTGGTAGAATTTTTCAGTAACTCATAACAACAACACAATATGTCATTCCAAAGAGTGCTCAATGCATGAAACAGAGCAATATATTGATTGTTGGAGAGCTATTGGCTACACATTAGCAAACGTGTTTCAATGACCCCCTAGCAAGGAAAATCACCTCATCAGGCCAAAAGCCATCCATATATATATATACTAGCAGGGAGACCTGACGTTGTCTGAATTGAATAATCAACGAAAGTTTCACGTTCCCAAATGTACTTTATGTGTCAAGGACTGTTTTAGATATGTTTTGTGTCGGAATGCCTTGATAATCAAAAAAAGAAAAAAATCCGATGAAAGAAGGAACAATCCGATTTTGACCAAAGTTAACACCCTTATACAGCCTAACATCACTATTATATTTGATACGTTTTATCACCGAACAACCAGTACGGTAGTTTCTATCTATCAGTCTGAACGTTAAACATTAATCAGGTATCTAGAACTAAAATGGCACTGTTATCTATCGCCTGTGAAGATAATCGTGATCATGCAAGTGTTCTGGTGGTCCGGACTGGCTTATCAGTCCGATTCGAGCCTTGAAGTATCTCCTGCACGTGGAAAACCTGTGGAATTATTCTGTAGAAGAGATGCTGACTGCTCTATCTTTTCTAACAGTACATTTCATCTCTCATTCTTTATTTCGTACAGATTCAGCAATTGTAACCCCTTTTGTGGTTTGCGTTACGCCAGAAATATCTGTCTTGGGCTAGGTTTTCAAACGCGTTGGAATACAAAGTAAACTGTTTGAGGGAAACCTTCAGATTGTCCTCTTACAGTTCTTCTTCTTCTGGAGTCTTGAATATGACATGCGTCATATATGACTAGGGCTAGGACAACAGCATATTCTTTTCATTGTTTTGACTCTCAAGTGTGTATCCGTTGATATCTTATATGTTTTTATATAGCATGATGTGGTTCCCGATTCAGTAACTGTTCCTAACTGTGTCGGAACTATACCCGAGAGTCAAAACAATGATAAGAGTATTCTGTTGTTATAGGCTTATATATGACCCGCCTGATGAACCTGACACTGTTGCAACATGGTGTGCAGTGACGGGCGGTTTGATCGGGCTAAAACCTCTGTGTCTTGTATCATGTCTTGCCACTTAATTTTTTTTTATCAATTCACAGAACTAAAATAATGTACATACGTATGTATTATTTAAAGAAATATGTCTCCAAAATAAATATATAGTCTTAGAAGTTTTTACAACTATATCATTTTTTTTTTGGTTCTAGGTACTCTGTGGGAAAATTCCTTTGCAAGTCAGTCAATCTTTTGTAATCAATCGATGATCGATGCCTCCGTTCAGTCTCAGGAGACAATGGAAACTCTCTGTAAGGGTAGCTACGCGAGTAATTGCGAGGCAAGGGTTACGTAATCACACAACCGCATCTCTACTGAATCGGCACTGTTTGAGTCCAGTGGCAAAGAGAAGTGCTAGACGACTGGGAACAATGCCGAGATAAGCGGAGAGCACATACAGCACCTGGAATTCCCTAATGGTCACCCATTTTTGTACTGACCAGGCACAACGTCGCTTTTAATTACTATTATTTATCTTCCAATAATTTACGCAAGTCTTTTTTTTTTTTTTTTGAGGGATCACAAATGTTTACTACGAAAAACTGTTTCGGCGATTTAAAAACTAAAACCGTATTTTATATCATGGATCCCCAGCCAACACGAAAAAGTCGACACGATTAGACAATCAGTTGTCAGCAGACAAGTTTATAGTTTAAATAAAATCGAGTCGTTGCAACAAGAAGAAAAACTATTGTTTTAAAAGGGAAGATGAACCACAGTACGCTGTATGAACTCATCAAGTCTCACGGAGGAGTAATCTCTTTCGGTCACAAATTAAGGTTCATAGCTAGAAATAAGAAGTACAAAAAAAAAAAAAAAAGAAAAAAAAAGCGAAATTTTCCGTAAGGTGACTAAAAGAAACACCATTAAGGACAAATTTGCATCAAGATGATGGACTCTCCCCATCGATTCCGACGTATGAGGTTAAGCCATAACAACTAAGTCGTTCGGAAATCCACACAGATGATTTGTTTATAATGTTGAAGCCTTTGTGTAGAACCAACCACATCTTTTGCCATTACTGCTAATCCTTGTCGGCGCAGTTGACTGCCACAAGACAAAGCACACAGTACAACGCAGGATTTTACATCAGAGTTTTTTTCTCTCCTAGATGCATGTCTTAACTAAAACTGGGGGTGTATCGCTCCCAGTGAATTAATGCACCTCCGGATACCAACCTGGAACTTTCTACGCGGTACATACAACACCTAATCTTCTCAAATGGTCACCCATCTGGTACTGGCTAGGATCAACATTGCTTAACTTCAGTGATCTGGCGGGAACCGGTGTGTCAACGTGATTGTGCCGTATATATAATGCATCAAGGTACACAAATACAAAATGTAAAACATGGCCATTCATCATAATTCTGAAGCCACTTCGTATTATTTGGATTCTTTGGACTAATGTTCTCATCTTGTGTTATTATTCATAACGTTTCGATCGATGTAACCTTCAACCTTCTCCATGTGTATCTGGTCGAACTTGGGAATGTTTCTGTCGAACTCGGGAATTTGGACGGAATTTCGCACGGACCCTTTATTTACTTCACGGAGATAGCATGCTCTCGTTCCGTCAGCCGCGACTTGATAGAGATTCTAAGTAATTCGTAGTTGTATTTTTCAGTCATCCACACTGAGAATTGAACATTCAACTTTCAGAAAAACATAACTGTTGCAATTGTTTTTTTCAAGTATTCTAACCACTGCACCAACGGATTCCACATTCGACAAGTTACACCTGAAGAACGTTGGAGGTTACATCGACCGAAAAGTTGTGAAAATGGCACTCAAGATGGGAACAGCAGTCCGAAGAATCTAAATAATACGTATAACCAATCCTCATCTAAAAAATTCAGAAACCTGAAACCACTTTTCTGGTACTTTTCTTTTTCAATAATAGTTGTTTCAATAGAAAAACTTCAGTGATATTTTCCATGAAAAAAAAATGTTTTCGCTCATAGTTGTACGCGTGTTTTTGTCAAAAAAACTTATTCCTTAAAAAAAAAAAATTGCCAAAAAATCTGTTCTTGGAAATAATATTTCTTTCACATAATTAAACTTACCATGAGTCTTATCTTCTTGTGTTAAAGTTTTGTTTTCAGCGTTTTGTAATTTATCGTCTGGCAATGTTTGCGTCGGCCTTTTTCTGGCATCATTTCCGCCTGCTTATCGTAAACTGCCGGAACATCCTGACGCGATCTATGGCCAGGTTCTGGATCAGTACCAAAAAATTAACTGGCTTTGCAAACTCACCTTTCTCGATTCAAACAATCTGAACCGATTTCAACGGATGACTCAAAGGGCCAACATTTTTTCTAGTAGTTTATAAACACGTCTCATAGAAGGATATTTGTAATCGCTTACTTAATAACCTATTTTGGATCCCTCGATGGTGTGTTAACTGTGTTAGATGCTAATCATGTCAGTCATAAATGCTTGAACTCCTTCTAAATTCCTACCCCCCCATTCTCCCCTGTGTGGACATTCTATTTTGAGCGCGAAAATTTTCGCGCCTTTCAAGTATGTCGTGTTTTGTGTGGGGAGCTGAACGAGAATAAGACGGAGATGCAATCGGTTGTGGGACGATATAAATTACTTTTAAACACCAATAAAATTGTAATTTATTTGACGAATGACGACAAATGAACGAAAAAACAAAATTGAATAAGAAATAAATAAAACAGGAAACACATAAAAATGTGCGCAATATCGGAAAATGAATTGATAGAAATCTTTGAAAAACAAAAACGAATAAAGAAAAAAAAATAGAACAGTATATAACCCAAAACAAAATGGCAGACGATTTTAACTTAAGAAGAATCTAACATATAAAATTAGGATATCCGAATTTTGAAAATTGGATTTAATAGCATTTAAGCTGACGAATCAAAATTTAATTCTGACTAGCCAATTTATATTTGTTATTGCTGAACCATGTTATTTGCTCATTATCTGGCTTCCTGTTTCGAAGCCATTCATATCAGTAACTTATCTTCTTGCTGAACGCCTATAATTGACTTTCACTTCAAACCTAAAATGGAAGGCTTACACCCAATATGTTGCTATTACCACTTGAAAAATAGTTGGATCATTCTATCGCTCCAGGAAGCGCCTGGTTTCTAATTCAATCCTCTACTTGTATAAGAGTTTGATACGTCCCAAAATGGAGTACTCTTGCTACATCTGAAGCAATGAGAGCACTTTCCGTTTCCATCGAACAAATAACATAATACTTACTTCGCTGAACCTTATAATAACAAAGGTTCATAAGATTTTCCGCAAGATTAGCCCATTAGTTTCTGAAAAAAAAAAAGGAACGGACAGCTAGAAAATCTGGTATTGTGGTGACTATCAATTCCTAACTGTGCATCAAACGGATACCATCAGACGAAGTTCGCTGTACCTTATCATATAAATTCACGCAAAATTTCAACCAGATCGGCTTAGTAGTTTCCGAGAAAACGTCGAACGGACAAACGGACAAACAGACAGACTAAGAGAAATATGATATAGATTTTAATTTTTATAAAGAGGCATGAAAATTACACAAAGATGTTTTGTGGATTGTTCTAACTACTTTTTTTTATTACATGGAGGTCACCACTTATCAAGGCGCGGAAGCCACTCGGGGATAAGGGTTACTTGTAGACTTCTAATTAATAATAATGTTGGGGTTATTCAGGTTTCCTTATTCACAACGGAACACATTTCCCGCTAGTAATATACAAAACAAGCAGAGCTACCCAACAAAAACTACCTTCTTTTTACTCCTCCCTATCCGCCGCTCTATCTTTCTCTCTTCGACCGTACCTCGGTTTACTCTCTCTACCTTCCCACCTCTCTTTCTTATTCACTCAGTCCATTTATCTCTCTTTATCACTACACATACGCACATGCAATTCTCTCTTATATAGACCCCCTCCTCATGGATGAGCCTGCACAAGTGGATTAATTACTTGATAAAAAAAAAATCAGAATTAGTTCCCTTTTAGTTAGTATATGAAATAGCTTGAAAACCATTCCCACTCCTGACGAAATATTCGCGAGTATAGGGCCTAAGAATTCTTTCCGGACTTTAGATATTATTATTCATTCCAGGCAACGCCGATCAAGCTTATACCAACTTTGTGTTTTTTGTTTTGTTTTGTAGTTTTTTGACATGTACACACATACACATGCATACCCACTCGTACAAATAACTGCCTTTTAATATAATGAATTCGAGGTATCACAAGCAAGGTGCGGCGGTTGTATTTGCAACTGTGACTCCTTTTTAGTCCTCTCTCACTGCAAGAACTTAGACTCCAAAGAGTCGGAAAGTGTGATTGAGAAGTCAGCGCCTACCCCCTCCTAGGAGGGACACCACTCTGACTTGCAAAACCGTGCCTTTTTTCGTCGGCATTTTCCGGTAAAGGTGCCTCAGGAGTAGACTAACCTCTTCTCAAAAAGAGAAGGCAAAGCCTGGGAGTTTGAACCGCCCAAAACTGAACAGGAACAGTATTACACCGCATCAAGAGTGACCACTCTGACCTGCAAAACCGTGCCTGGGCGGCCTCGTCGGCATTTCCCAGTAAGGGTGCCTCAGGAATAGACTAACCTCTTCTCAAAAAGAGAAGACAAAGCCCAGAACTGAACAGGAACAGCATTACACGGTATCAAGAGTGACCACGTGACCAGTGAACACGAATGCTAGTGAATGTGAAGGTGAATGTCTAACTAAACTTTGACAAAGTAAATAATCAGGTTCATCACAAGTATAGTTGTCTTATGGAAACGTTTTTTGTTTTTAAATGCGGTGAGTATAGTTGATATATTGAGTAGCTGTAGTTTCTACATAACCAGGTGTTTTTTAAAGACAAAATGTTTCTTGATCTGACTCTGAATAAGAGCAATATCTCTAGTTAGAGCGTGTTTTTTTTTAAATTTTTTTACACTAGAGCAGATTTATGAGGGAGTTCAACAATGTAGCATATATCAGTATGTTTGCGTGTCTATTTATGTAGACTTTATGTATGACCATAGTAGCGTTTGTTTGTCATCGTGTAATGCGCGAAGAGTTAAGTAGGAACAAAACAAAATGGCGTATATATCAATGTGCGACGATATTTATTAGCGACTTCGCCGTCAATGACAATCGTTATTTTTGGCAGCCATCTTGGAATTCCAAATAGTTCGTTCTACTTTAAAACGTTGGAAAAAACAAACAAACAAACAAACAAAAAAAAAAACAAACAAAAAAAAAAAAAACAAGCAAAAAAAAAAAAAAACCCCAAAAACAAACAAACTAGAAGACAAAACTTAACTCAATAATTCCTTCACTCTGAAGCCCGGAAAATGGTCATATGTATCCTCGACTCTCAACGAGAGTCTATCAGTTTGTCGGTTTATTTTTACTGTTAAACGCACTCGTGGAACGGACGCATCTAATTTTATTTTAAATATGCCAAAGTGTATCTATAAAAGTTTCAGTTCGTCAATAGGTCTGTCACGCTTTTTGAGAATCGCATTTTCGACTGTCTGTCACTATTAATTTTAAAATAGCATTTCAGCCTTACACATACAGGGTGAACGGACGTATCTTCTCTTAGATTTGCCCATATATGAACCCCTCGCATGTCGGTCGGTCTGTAAATTTTATGTTGAAAATAGCATTTTCATTGGTCTGCATAAAATCCTTCTAGGCTAAAGCAATTTTTATTTTTCTTCCTATCTAGAGTGCCTCTTTTTAGGGAGCTTGATCCCTCCCTCACATTAAAAACCAACATTGTGTCTAATTCTGCCCTCTTTGGGAGGCAAGTAAATAGGAACATTTGAGGCGATGTAATCCCTAACCTTCTTCAGGTGTATCTTGTCGAACTCGGGAATCTGCACAAGATTTCAAATGGAGCCCTTTATTTAATCCGCAGGGGAAGCAATCTCTCATTCCGTCAACATTTTAAGAATATCTTTTCTTTTGGGGGGGCGGAGTCTGTTTCACCTTTATTTTGATTATCTGAAATTCCACTGGAGAGAACGCAGATGGTTTCTCTGGTGTGTTACTTGGGAGGGAAGGTGTCTCAAGTAGTTGTCGCCGGGTCCGCACCGTGTCAGTGGACTACAGGGAGATCGTTTTTATCCTTTTCTTCCTTTCTCCTGAATTTGCTTCACTGCTGTTGATGTTGTCGGTTATGTGACTAATTTTTGCTTCTTGATTGATCTGCGCATTCCCGCGTGTTTTGTGATGAAATTCAAGCTCAAGTTGGCAGTCCGGTCTTGACACTTGAAATGTGTTGAGGTGCTATCTTCTCTCCCTCTAAACAGGACGTTAAAATGTTGAAGTGAACTCATCTAAGTTACCTGGCGAAGTTTATAATGTTAAAGTGATTGCGTCTAAGTTACTTGACGAATTTGTATCTCGTTGAGAGAAATCTCCTTCAAGGAAATTAAAAAAAATCTGTCGAGGACTTGGCAGTTAAATATGTCGGCAAAATATAAGCTTGTAGAAGAGAAGACACACGTGGGAAATATTCTCACCAGGAAAGATTAAATTGGAAGTGTCTATCACTATAACTAAATATTTTTTTAAGGCCGGAAGAAAATGGATACGTCTCAAGCTGCAGTTTTTCTAAGTAAAATAAATCAATAAATAAAAAGAATAGTTCTATTCTAACCGGGCTGAAAGAAGGAAAGGGGAATTTTTTTTTTACTGGACTTCTTGCCTCTTCAGAGAACGTTATTATGCAAAGAACTATGCATTTTTTTTTCATGTTATTCATTACGGAAAATAATAAAAGAATACTCTCGGAAGACTATTTAAGAAAATAATTATTTTGTCTGCACATATTCGAAATACTCTACTCGAGAGAACTTTTATTTAAAAATACATTACAAAATGTAAGCTTAAATAGCAAACAAAGGGAGCCAACTCTTTCGACTTTGCTAAAGTATTTTGACCTTTCTAAGAAAAACTCTACGTTGGTTTGAAATCTCTTACCACAGCAATAAGTAAACAAGTCCTTCTATCTTTCGTCTTTCTATCTTTCATAATTGTTACCACACAAAGGACTTTCTTCGTAGCTGAGAGCAAAATCTTACCAGTAGACAGCTCGTGAAATTTTTTGCTCTACGTTTCTTTTTTCTTTTCCTAATAAAATTGTTTGTTTGTTTCTATCCACCAAGTCTTTTCTCATTTTTTGTTGCTTTTCTTTGTCATTGCATTGGTAACAGTTTTATACGTCGAACTGAACTTCATTGGAAGTGATGATGATAATTTCGATAATAGTGGTTGCAGCTATTCGCGAAAGTTTAGCAAAGGGGTAACCATAGGTTGGAGTTCAAACGAGCACTTGCCATGAAAATAATGATAAAGCAGAGACAGGCGCGCAACGTCTCGCAATGTGGGAAAGAGATTGCAGGGAAGAGAAAAGGGCAAACCCTATTAGTTTCAAATGAAACTGGGCAAATCTCTCGTTTATTTTAAATTAATTCCTGTGTTTAATTGTTTTTCCTTTCTGTCTTTAATACATTCTATTTCCACAATTTGATGTATCGTGCATTTTATCACACACACACACACACACACACACACACACACACACACACACACACACACACACACACACACACACACACATATATATGTATTAATATATGTATGTATTAATGTGCACACTTACTACATACATACATAATGTATGTAGCATAAGTTTTTTCTCATACAAGATCCTGGCTTGAGGTAGTTGCCTGTCTAGCCGCACTGATGAGCTGTGAAACAGCGAAACAGTACTGTATGTGGATGACTATAATGCTCCTTATATTGAGTTGAGCATATTAAGAAGTGATACACGAATTATCATTAGCGTATAAAGCGATGCTCTTTGTGTAAACAAATCGAGCTTAGGTATTTCGGACGATGTCAAAACCGTTAATTGACGACTCGCACAGCAGTCGCCGATTAGTGTAATGGTTAGGAACCTTGACTGTCGTACAGACGGTCGGGTTTCGATCCTGGCTTGAGGTAGTTGCCTGTCTAACCGCACTGATGTGCTGTGAAACAGCGAAACAGTACTTTATGTGGATGACTATATATGTATATATATATATATATATATATATATATATATATGACGAAACAAATTATGCTTCGAAAGTGTTCGCACTCATTATTCATTTACAGTTATTACGAAAACAATCATAGTACTATATTGATAATTTAATCTTTCATAAATTAATTGTTATTATCATTTTTGAGTGCCTGAATAAAAACACATCCACTATTTATTTTATTGTAGTATGGCAAGCTTAGTCTGGGTACTTGTCTCAATTGATATTAGTTTTCTCTATTTCCCCCCCTGACTTGAAATAGCTTTGAATTGAGGTTAGAAGTGTTTTACATTCTGACTTTTGACTTTCAAAATGAAGTATATATACATAAATATTATACATAAATAAATACACATTGGTATTTATTATCGGGTGGGAGATATTGGTTACTTGATATAACTATGTAGCTGGGTAGATATGTTAGTAAGGAAATGCTTAGGTAATCTTCAAGCCCGACTAATAACTAGCGTTGTGTAACATTCTAAGCTCTAGACATATCAATGGCATCGCGCTTCTATCCCAACCAAACTCGACCGACATCGCCCACGCCTGCCATTTGCCGGTTGGTGTCATAAGACACTACATTACACCGGATAGCATCATTTGGTTGAAACGTGACGCGTCCCCGGACAAATTCAACAACAAGCAAACCCTCAAAGATTTAATTCTCGAAGTAATCCGAACTCTGCAATAACACCCGGCGCTTAACGAGGCCCACGGAAAAGCGCTTAGCGGCCATGTTGATTTCAGTGGCTCTCGTTTATCCCAATACGCATGCGTGTCTTGTTTTTAATGCTAACGCACTTTGGATTTACGGAGAAAGAGAAAATGAGAGAGAGATTGGGAGAGATAAGAAAAAGAAGAGAGAGGGAAAGATAGAGAGATAAAGAGAGAGAGAGAGAGAGAGAGAGAGAGAGAGAGAGAGAGAGAGAGATACTTTTCCAATTTGCGAAGGACTTACTGATTGATTTTTGATTAAGAAGAAAAGGATGGACAAATTGAATAGAATAAAAATAGGAACGGGCAAGGAAAGTGATTTTTTTTTTATAAACCTCTGATGTTTTTTGAAATTTTAAGAATAAGTATTAGATATAAATTAAAAAAAAACATCACCCAAATTTCAGTTTTCCTTCGGCACTAAAGCCACTGAAGTCCAAGTTATTATCGAGGAGTCATTCTCTGTTGTCTGAGGTGTATATTCCCGTGTACCGTATAGTTCTAGATGGTCCACCCTTCCAGGATTTGCCTTCTCACCTTTTGAGAAGGGATTACTTTATTATCAATCGTCCGAGGCGACCCCCATCGAGGAATGCTGACGGGGCTGCGCAGACATTTTAGATATACTAACATGTTTGTTCTCTATGATGCTGTCTTCCGAAATCGTACTTTCCCGACCTTGTATTTACATTTTCTCTCAGCCGCTAAAGTTAAGTCTCTTTTGGAGGTATTTGAAAGGATTTTTAAGGAGCGTGTTATGGCCACAACATCCAGTTAAAATATTTAAGATTTTTAAAAGCTTCTATCAGGTCTATGGTCAAGTTTTTGCCGATTTAAGTTTTTCTTTTTTGTTTCAGTTTCCTTCAGTCGAAGTTCTCAGAAATCACCCTCCCCTCTCCAACTGGCGCTAAAACTTGAACTCCATATGAGATACATAGATATTCAGATATTCCATTTAAGTTCTTTATCTCTCAAACACCGAGTTAATAAAGAAGTCGAGAGTATTCTTTTCCTCTCCCCCAATTAACCATCTTAATGTGTTGTATAATATCTTTCTTTTTGATCTCTTAATACTTACGGCTGTGACAACAGCATATTCTTTTCATTGTTTTGACTCCCGAGTATATATGCGACACAGGCACACTTAATCAACCGAGAACCACGTCCGTCTATATAAAAGCATATAAGATATCAACGGATACACACTTGATATATATTAGTTTATATGTAATTGAAGTACTTTTGGTTGTGATTACTAGGGCTGTGACAACAGCATATTCTTTTCATTGCTTTTACTCTTGAGTATATATCCATTAATATCTTATATGTTTTTATATAGACAGACGTGGTTCTCGGTTGATTAAGTATATCTAACTGTGTCGGATATATACCCGAAAGTCCAAAGAATGAAAAGAATATTCTGTTATAATATATCTTTCTCTTTGATCTCTTATTCTTACTGGATTCCAGTACAAGAATTCATCTAGTCTGGTGGAGTGTCCAATTTCGTGCTACTGCTTGACGTAACATCACTTGGAGAAAGTGCAACGTTCCTCGTAAAAGACAGTGTGGATTAACCATACCGAAGAGATCTTATTTTGGCTGCGAATACTATGTGTTTGAATATTTTGTTAGAGTTTACATCTAGGAAAAGTATCCTCATGCCAGGTTGTCCTGAGAAACCCTTGGACAGGGAAATCTTAGACACTCGATGAAAAACTGTGTGATTTCGAAAATATTTATTCATAACAAAAACGACCTTTGCTCTCTATAAGTTCATTCCATTTTTCAACTTTTTTAGGTTTTGATGCGAAATATGAATCTAACTCTTGTTCAACCTCCTCTCGTGATGTTAACCTAAGGCCGTCTAAATGGTTTTGTAATCCTCGAAATAAGTGATAATCTGAGAAAGATAGACCAGGAGAATATGCAGGATAGGACAAGATTTCCCAACCAAATTTCCTTAGGCGATCTTTAATCGCTGCGTAATAACAAGTATTATTATGATGGGATACGACTCAATTTTTGTTGACTAAACTAAAGAAGGACGTTTTTGGATCGTGAGAACATTTCATAAAAATATGTAATCTGATTAAATATGCAATTCTCTATCTATATAAAAGTAAAGTACGTCAAAGTATGGAGTACTGTTGCCACATCTGGGCAGGACCTGCTAGAAGCAGCTTATCCTGCCTTGACAGAGTTCAAAATAGACTTCGTAGCTTGGAGGGGAATGCCCTTTTCTCTTTCATGCAACCTCTTTCGCACAGAAAAGACGTTGGGAGCCTGTCTCTGCTTTATCGTTATTTCCATGACAAGTGCTCGTCTGAGCTTCAATCTATGGTTCCCCCTCGCCAAACTTTCACGAAAAACACTCGTTTAGCTGAAATCACTGTCAATAATGTTCCCCACTTTTTATCTGTATCTAAACCTAAACGTAGATTCCACGAACAAAGATTCTTTCTTAGAACTCCACGCCCGTGGAACACTCTTCCGTTTTCCTGTTTTCCAGCTGACTACAATTTGGTAGTCTTCAAGTCCAACGTAAACAAATTCTTGATGAACTGTCCCCTTAAGTAATCCAATTTACCAAATTGTCACTACTAACGATTACTACGATATTATCACATTGATTACTGTACACTCAATAATTCTTATCCTCGAGTGGCCCCAGGACCTTGATAAGTGGTGACTCCTATGTAAAAAAATTAGTAAATAATCTAAAAAAATGCATAAAATAAATTACGATAGCTTAAAATATCTCATCTACAATCTGGCAAGAAACTTCGAAGATCTCAAGATATTTTCTTTTAATATTTCTTTTCTTTTTTTTAGTATCATTTTCCACCTTAAAATATTCGCACTTCTAAGGTCTTTGTGCATTAGTCACTGAGGCCCATCAATTCGTATACTAAAATGTATTTCGAACTTGAAAAAGCTGGGTTGATGGATTAATAAGATTGGTAATTAGAATTAAATGTAAAAAGTTAATGAAAACGTTTTTTGTAATGTAATTACTCGAGACAAGGCATAAGTAAGAAGCTAAACATAATACCTGAAAGTCAAATACAAGCCGACGAGATGTGTTTGATGGACAGAAAACAGAAAGTCTTCCTTTTTGTCAAAAACATCACCCACGCGAAGAGTAAAGAATAAAATAAGGGAACGAGGTTGACGAAAGTAAATCCAATGTCGACTTTACCTTATCTATATATTAATACGATAATGTGTTATTTTCTGTATCAAGCTTACATCTGGGTCGTTTAATTGTTATGTACTTCCGTTTCTTTTACCAAAGATTATTTATAAAGTTTGGTTTCAGTTTCGATTATAACTGATGGCATTAAAGTCATCTATTTTTTTAATAAATAATTTTACCAAGAATTCCTCATAAGTTTTGGTTTCGGTTTCGATTAAACCTAAATGGCACTCCAATAATCTATTTTTATAAATAATTTTATCAAAAATTCTACATAAGTTTTGGTTTCAGTTTCGATTATAGCTGAAGGAACTAAAGTTATATATATATATATATATATATATATATATATATATATATATAAATGTTTGGAGGCACAGAATTTATATACAGTTTTAGAATAAAATAGGCTGAAGTTTCTCAAGAGCTCTTTCGGCTATCATCTCATCAGGAGAAAATCGATAGCGTACAAAATAATATTATGTCGAAAACAAAGAGTTCTAATGGGGAACTTATTGAATTTCGATTTTCTCCTGATGAGATGATAGCCGAAAGAGCTCTTGAGAAACTTCCGCCTATTTTATTAAATATATATATATATATATATATATATATATATATATATATATATATATATATATATATATATATATATATATATATACACAACAGCAACAACAACAATATGTATATATTCTATATCATTTTTTATATATTATATATATTGCATTATTGTAATGCTATTAAAATTTTTACAGTACGCTGTATGTATGTAATAACTACGTTGAGGACATTGAAAGGCTGCTAGAAAGAAGGTGGGATTCATCTAATGTGTTAGAAAATTAATCACATCAGAGAGTATCTTATATCTTTACAAAGCCAGAATTCGCCCATGCATGGAGCATTATTGCAATATCTGACTTTGTGCATCTTCCACTAGTCTCTCACTCTTAGATAGGGTCCAGAAAAGAGTTTCATATCTAATACACCCCGCATTATCGCAGCAGCCTTTGCCCCATCGTCATAATATTGTTATCTTGCGCCTGTTTTACAAGTATTTCAATGAAATGTGCTCCGATGAACTCATAGCACTTGCGCTTCTCTCGACGTAAATACCTCTGACTAACCATATAACAATCTTTTCATTGTAGAAGTCCCAAGATTCAAGAAAAATCTACTTTAATAGTTCTTCCCTTGAGCTGCTAGACTTTGGAATTCTCTCTCTGTTGCCTGCTTCCATGACTGTAATAACATGTATAAGTTTAAATGTAATGTGAACAACCATCTTATCGTTCAACTTCCCGAAGTCCTCTGTTAGACGCGATCCCAAGTAGTAGCCCCATATGTCTAATTAGCAATATGAATTTTTGCGGAGAAAAAGAGTTAAAAATACAAGCTGCTTCGCTAATCTGCACTTCAGTTTGTTCGTCTGACTTGAATTATTTTTTTAAATAATATCTAACATCAATTAGTTTCGAAAGTATATAATTTTGATTCATTCTAAGCCGGAAGTAATCATCACGATTCAAAATGGCGACTGCATAGCAAGTATTTTTCCGCGACGAGTCTTTTCAGTAATGTTGTCCCACATTCCATCGACCTTTTCGATCTTTTGACCCATGACCTCTGACTGCTTGATAATTTATGAGTCAGAATAATGACATCGAGTATTCAACGGTCCTTAACACACGGTTACCTGTGGGGAATACATAGCAGCCTTCACGACAGTGGTTAGTTCGACTGAGTCCATCAGAAGCTGCCAGTGTCAGGTTTCCCGTGTCGTGACTCCTCGGCCCCGGACAACGAACATAAAGCCGAAAGACAGTCCGTGGGTTGTCAAGTCGGGATATTGAAGCGGACATTATTCATTATTCCCATCAGTGATAGGCTTTAAGAGATACTTTTTTTTATACGTGACGTTGTTGCTTTGGAAATGAGGACAGATCGCCAACAGCCACCCATCAAATTTAGATGCTATGTGTGCGTGTAAGATGGAGAGAGAGAGAGAGAGAGAGAGAGAGAGAGATAGAGAGAGAGAGAAAGAAAGAGAGATAGAGATAGAAGAGAAAGACTCAAAGAAAAATGTAGCTCTGAATTAAAAGTAAAAAATTAAATGACAAATTATGAAGAAGAAGTAGGAGGAGAGAGGGAGAGAGAGAGAAAGAGAGAGAAAGAAAGAGAGAAATGGAGAGTGGGGAATGAAAGACCCAAAGTAAAAAACAAAAAAAATAGCTATGAATGAAAGGTAAAAATTTTAATGACAAATTATGAAGAAGTAGAAGAGAGAGAGAGAGAAAGAGAGAAAGAAAGAGAGAGAGAGAGAGAGAGAGAGAGAGAGAGAGAGAGAGAGAGAGAGAGAGAGAGAGAGAGATAATGCATCCAAGTCATAGGAAGCACCCAGAGTTATGCATTTCTCCCATCGTTTGATGCAGCTCTGGAGACCATTTTTGTAGAACACCCCAGGTTGATCCTTCAACCACGACGAGACTTCAGAAATCAAGACTGCATCATCTGGGAAACGCTTTCCTTTCAAAAACAACTTTATGGCTGGGAAGATGTGAAAGTCAAAGGGTGCAAGATCAGGAGAGTAGGGAGGATGGGGAAGGATTTCATAACCACACGCCCGTGCTTTTGATCTGGCGACATGCGAGTTGTCGACCGGAGCGTTGTCCTACAGTGAGGAGGGTACCTTTGCTGATCTTGCCCCGCCTCTTGATTTTGATAGCTTCCCTTAATTTCTCAAAAGTGAAGCATAATAGGCTCCTGTAATTGTGGTACCCTTTACCACGGAATCTGTCATCACTACTCCGTCCTGGTCCCAGAAGACTGTGAGCATGACCTTGCCAGCGGAGGGCTGTACCCTTGCCTTCTTTGGAAGTGGTGAGTCCAAGTGCTTCCACTGCATTGACTGGGCTTTGGTCTCTGGATCATAGTGATGGACCCAGGTTTCATCCTGTGTAATCAGTCTTTTGAAAAACTTCGACTCACCTTCCTGGCACATCTCCAAATTCATCCTCGAGCACTCGACGCGTTCTCGCTTCTGGAATGGTGTGAGCAACCTGGGAATCTATCTGGCAGACACCTTATGCATATGAAAATGTTCATGAATGATAGTTTCCACAGACCCTGTACTAATATTGACATATTGGGCTATTTGGCGAATAGTAATGCGTCGATCTTCCAAAATGGCAGCCTTAACTTGACGGACAGATGCCTCATCAATGGCAGAAGGCGGGGCGACCAGGTCTGGGAGCTGTTTCACACACTTCCGGCCATGTTTGAATTCACGATGCCAGCGTTTTAGAAGGTCATATGATGGGGCATTATCACTATAAGTTTCTTTCATTTCATCAAAAGTCTCCTGTGGTGTGCGTCCTTTCAAATACGAAAACCGAATCACTGCTCGACATTCAACAGGCTCTATTTCACACCTGACTCAGTTCAAACACCTGTAAAACAGAAACCACAATTAGTCCAGAGCTGTAATTTGCCACATAACCCATCGAAATATAAATCATTGCACATGCAAAATTTCAGCTAGATCAGAAAAATGAAAGTGGGTCAGTGGCATTACTTATTGCACATCCCTCGTGTATATATATATATATATATATATATATATATATATATATATATATATATATATATATATAAGACAAAATAATTAATAAAACATGTTAAAAAACACTTTGAAAAAGAGTTAAAAACATATTTTATTTAAAAAGGAAACATTAAATAAGTGGATAGTCCTTAATCCGCGCAGTTTCGAAGAATTACTTTCCTTCTCATCAGAGGGTAGGATTTAGCAAAATACGGGATCGGATTTTGCTTGCAAAAGTATTTGATGAAACTACAAGTAAGTCAAAGATCTTACTTGATAACAAAAATGAAGCAGAGGGAATAAAGTGAAGAAAAAAGTGATTTCACGTGAATGGATAGTATATGTGGATTTATATTTATATGCATATATATATATATATATATATATATATATATATATATATATATATATATATGTGTGTGTGTGTGTGTGTGTGTGTGTGTTTGTGTGTGTGTGTGTGTGTGTATTTGAAGGCATATTTAGCCGAATATTACAAAATATTTCTAGATGCCTATAAGGTTTCGACTTTCAATCTGGAACTGGTAGATGAATTTGACGTGTTCCTGGTGTACCGCAGTTAATTTTTTTTTTTAGTTCAATTTTAGGGAGTGAGTATTAACTAAATGTTGTGGACTGGTAAGGGTCCGGAAAGAATTAAGGTCTTATAAAAGAAAGGGGGTGTTATCGTATAAACCAAAAAAGGTTCCTATCCTATAAAAAATTCAATGTCCTATTAAACAAACAGGTTGATATCCTCGAAATGAAAAGGGTCGATATCCTATACCAACGGATAAATTTATATGCTAGAAATCAAACGGGGGTTATATCCTATAAAGGAAAATGATCGATATTCTATATAAAAAAAAAGATATGTTGATATACTAGCAATCAAACGGGATCGACATCTTATAAAACAAACAGTGCCAGCAAATCAACGCATCGTTTAATATTAAGTCATTAAACAAATGAATTATTCGAAAAGGCTTGATGTGCCGTCAAAGAAACTCAAACTACAACAGCCTGATCGACAGGCAGACGATTCCTATAGAATTTTACTAAGTGTAGGATAACATGCAACACCCTTGTAAAAGTGATTCTGATTCAGCGACAATGTGTTCTACTTAAAAAAAAAAATGAATTGGGCTCTTCAGAATGAAATGAAATATGAACGCAGAACATTTCAAAGTGGCAAACACTTAGACGAGATGAGTGAAACGCTTGAAACCAATTTATTCTTTAACTAGAAACAACCAGGGTGCCACCCGCGTGGTGTAGTTCGTAGTTGTTGAAGAAACGTCCTCGACAATCAATCGGACAGATTCTGGTGCATTTTTGAATTGGACCTGCTAGGGTTGACTTTCTAGAACTGCATAAGGCCATAATTGGACCTCATAAGTTAGACCTCTTAGAACTGCACTGAGCCATATGTCAGGCAACAGAGGTCGGACAGAATCTAGCCTATTTTTGATTTAGACCTCCTAGGGTGAACCTTCTAGAACTGCACTAGGTCATACATCAGGCTACACATGTCGCGTTGGACTTATTAGTGTGGATATCCTAGAACTGCACTGGGTCATACATCAGGCAACAAATGTTGGACCAAATCTGGCCCATTTTTGAATTGATGAGTTCGCTTCGGTCGGGCTGAGATCATCGTTCTGTGCAATTCTAGTAGGTTCATCCCCAAGCCTTTATCTTCTCGCGTTTGAGAAAGATGTAACGATCACTTAATGGACTTTTAGTGCAATATATTATTATTATTATTATTATTATTATTATTATTATTATTATTATTATTATTATTATTATTATTATTAATAATAATAATAATAATAATAATAATATTTACATTTTTATCATATATTTTGCGTAAATAGCTTGGTATTTGAATAGTTTCGATAACTTGATAAGCTTAAAACTAAGCGAAAATTCCACAAGCAAAGTTCTTACACCTTCCCGTCTGTGGAACACAATATTTCGGAGCTGCTTCTCAGTTGTTTATAACAGTGTCGTTTTTGAGATTAATATAAATAAGTTCCTGTTGAGCCAACCTTTAAATAATAAACTCCCACCCAAGCTCCACGATTACCGATCATCAGGGCGTTTCCTCTCACCGGCTACCTGATACTTATTAACACTTATCCTCGAATGACATTTGGGCTTTGATAAGCTGTGACACCTTTTAGTAAAAAAATGACTTTTAAAAAAAAATCAATTTGTGATGGTTTTATTTACAGTGAGCCTTGCGATTTAAATAGGAAGTGGAAATGAGCTCAAGAGACAAACAGCGCATCTTCCCTATTAAAAATACTGCTTGCAAAGGAGGCACACGATAATTGTATTTTCTGGAGTCTATTTTTTAATCTCTCTCTCTCTCTCTCTCTTTTTAATGTTATCATTTTCTTCCTTTGTAGTTTTCACCATGATTATTGAATAAAATTGATAGCATCAGTACGAATCGCCAAGGTAATTTCTTATTCGAAGCTGGCAGATAGAAAGTGGGTAGATTATTGCATATCGCATGGCGTTCTTTTTTTAATCATGTGTCAAGTTTTTGGTGTGCAGTGATTAGGTTAGATTTTGTCCCATCCAAAAAATTCCAACAAAAACCTAACAGCCAGCCACTGTTCTCCCCAGAATGTGCTGTTGCCATCGCACACAGAAATCACTTTTTCCATAGCTATCAACGTAATAGATGCACTGTGACTAGAGCTGCTTTCAGGACTGCCAGCAACCACTGTAAAACAGTAATAAAAACGCAAGAGAGCTATATGTTCAGTCCGTTAGATCAAAAGTAGCTTAGCAGCGGCTTAGTTCCCACCAGTTTTGGCAAATAGCAAACAGGATCCTGAACAGAAGCGTGCGTTCTATCCCAACCATCATCAATGGACCTGAGGTAATCTCATCAGCATCAGACAAGGCCAAACTATTTACCAAGAACTTTGCAGCTAATTCTACTCTATGCGACGAAGGCCATCAACTCCCCATATTTCCTCCTATAACAGACAACACGCTATGCAACATAAAAATATCTGTGCGTGAGGTCGCCAAGCTAATCAAGAACCTTGATTCCAGTAAAGCAACTGGCCCTGACGGCATTCCAATTATAGTGTTGAAAAAGCTTCAACCAGAACATGCCCCATATACTTACAAAGCTGTTTAAGCGTTGCCTTAAGGAGACGTGTTTCCCAACACCCTGGAAAGCTTCATCAGTCTGCCCTGTATTTAAGAATTCAGGTGATAAGTCATCTCCCTCTCAGTACAGACCAATAAATTTCCTGTGTGTCATGAGTAAGCTGCTGGAATCCATATAAAATAGAGAACCACCTCAGCAGAAATAACTTTCTTAGTGACATGCAATATGGTTTCCGTTCTGCTAGATCTACAGCAGATGTGCTAATGGTTATATCTTATAAGGTTAGTGAATCTCTCGACAAAGGCTTCCTTTCTAGGGCAATTGCTCTTGACATATCTAAGGCCTTCGATAAAGTATGGCATAAAGGCCTACTTCATAAGATTTCCAGCTACGGTATAACTGGAAATTTTTTATCAATTATTAAATCATTTTTCTCTGATAGGCTCATAAAGTAGTGGTTGATGGGCAGAAATCAGAGGTCCGTAGTATAAATGCTGGGGTCCCTCATGGGTCCATCCTGGGCTCAACTCTCTTCCTAATCTACATCAATGATCTCCCAAAACACATACTTAAATCATTCGTTGACATCTATGCTGATGACACGACCATCTATGGCAACACGCACGCACACACATGCGCACGTACACACATATATACTTAAAGAAACGTTCACATGTACACATACACATGTGTGTGCTTGCTAGCTTATCCTCTCCAAACAATTAACAGCAAATAAAAACTAAATAAACCGAATCATAGCCCCCCCGCCTCCGAACCTAAGCGAACACCCAACAGGTCAAGACATACTTATCAAGAAATCATCTCACCAACGAAACGCCAAAAACTTTAACATTAAGACTCAAACTTTAAGTAACCCCCTCCTCCTATCCCCACATATTCTCCTTCCCCCTCCATGTATCCCTATGCCCTCAGCCACACCAGAAATTAACTTCCCAGACCCTCCCCCACAAGTTCCTTAAACTCTAAAACTAAAACATTACCGGCATACCAAGCACTCCTTCCCACCTTTCCCCCTTGTTCCCTTCCTCTTTTTCCCCGCTCTTCGCGCACCCATCACCTGTTCACTCTTTCACTCTTTCATCCTATAACAACGAACATTTCTGTAAAAGTCTGAAGAAGCTACAGACGGACTAAAAAAGCGGCAGGGTAGCTGAAACAATAATGTAACTTAAAAGAGAGATACGTTAATAAAAAATAAAACGTGTATATATATATATATATATATATATATATATATATATATATATATATATATATATATATATATTTATTTATCTTAATTGATACAACTGAGTGGTCGGAAGATCCAAGAGGAGACAGAACGGAAACTGAACATAATTCAGGGCAAGTTGCGGGAAAAAGGGCTATGTAACTCACATACTGGCCGACATTCGTGAACAATTACTCAGATCGTTCACGACCCCACCCGTGTGCCTTACAATTACGGCCAGTATACGAGTTTCCGAGACCTTTTTCTCACAACTTGCCCTGAATTATGTTCAGTTTCCATTCTGTCTCCTCTTGGATCTCCCGACCACTCAGTTGTATCAATTAAGATAAAAATGAAATGTAATAAGTCCTCAGACGTACTTCTCCATCGTACAGTATATCGATACATTATGGCTGACTGGGATATATATATATATATATATATATATATATATATATATATTGATTTCTAATACATATTGTTTACATTTCACAAAAATTGGACATCTATATTTTTACGAAGGGCTTACACCTCCCCGTTCGATCCCTTAGCATACAACTAAATTAAACTAAATATATCACACATTATTTACCCTTAGACATAGCATCTCTGTTTCCAAATATCTACTAATAAATAAAAAGCACTTTGCATGTGCGCTTCTGTGTGTTAGCTCTTTACCTATTTTTTTTTTTTGTAATTTCACAGAAATGTCCAAAAGTGTTCTTAGATAAGTTTTTGTATCGGAATGCCTATGATAAGTATCGAAAATTGAAAAAAAATTCAATTAAAGAATGTGACCAAAGTCTATACCCTTATATATCCAAGCATCACAAATAGATTTAAGAAGTTTCATCACAGCACCAGCAGAAGGGCCAGGCGTATGAAATCAACATTGGAGTTTTGGATAGGATAGAGGCGAGTTCGAAATATATGTTTATATTTGGAGCACAATTGAACCATAATACTTGACCTTTGTATTTTAAACTTCAAGCCATTATATAAAATAATTTTATAAAATCAACGGATGATTCTCTACAGTGCAATGTAGACTTTAATGTACTGTAGACTAAGTCATGACATGGAGGCATGTGAAGCCTCCTCCCGGTGCACCGCATTGGGTTCTCGACTAGAGCAAGCGATCAATCGATTTGATTGAAAAAAAAAATGGACGATTTCACCGATTTTGATGACTATAAAAGTATTGGAACATTAGTTTATCCTCATTCAATCGTGGGCAAGGTCGTGTCTCCCTGCTAGTTCATAATAATTCGATAATTAGTTTAAGAGTGAATCCTGTACATTTAAAATAATGTGAAAGTTGGATCTATTTTTCGCACAAACAGTAATTCAAATTCATATATCACTCACAAGGTTAATAATTTGCATATTAGCTGTGAAAAAGCGCATTTTATTTATTAACTATTATTTGTTATTCTATTTTTTTTTAATTCAGTGATTTTTTAAAAAATTTTAATACAACAAATAGTTCTGTTTCTTAATATTTTTTTTTATTTTCAAGACAAATAGTTAGCATTTGTGTTCAATAGTTCCGTTCTTAAGAGGCATCGACTTTATTTTCAACAAGTTGGAATTCATTTCTAATAGTGATGGGAGGATCCCAATATTTTTCCCGATTCCGACAAAATTACTTATTTTGTATTAAATTCCCGATTCCGATACAGTTACTGATTCCGATTCCGACTCTTTATAAATCTCTAGACAGTTAACTATAGAGTTGTTATTTTTCCCATAATTCATTACAAAGACATATCATATGTGCAAATATTTTATCAAAAGTAAAACACAATTGTGAAAGTGATCTATGCATTTTACTTTTACTTGTAGTTTAAATATTGGCAGCGACATGACATATTAGCAACAGAGACGAGTAATCGACCCCTGTTTTTCGAAAAAGAACTGACGTTTAGGGGCCATTATGTGAACATCAAATATAAACAAGTGTTTACAATAACGCAAAAATATATAATACCAAAATAAATAGCGCAAGAATATGAAAATCGAAACATTTATTGTAAAAAAATGTATTAAAATATAATTTTAATGTATAAATATAATTTCTTTTCAATGAGTAATTCATAACTGAAAATAAAATAATGATTATGATAAAAACACGAAACTTTTATAGATTGTTTTAAGAATTATTTTTTTTACAGTAAAGTTGTATAAAAATGTAGCAAAGTATAATTAAAAAAATATGAAACATTTGTAGAGCTTTAAGAATTATTTTTTTTGTACAGAAAGATTGTATAAAAATATAGCAAAATATAATTTTAGTTTGCACACGCTTTTAGAAAAGGAAGAGTTATCGACCCCTATTCTTTAGTTGACAAGTGATATCTGTCGGCGATTCTTAAAACTAAAATACACATATTCGCCTCGTGTCACTGACATGCAGAAGTGCCTTAATATTTATTATTTTATCACCAGCAATGGGATAATTTCCTTTAAACAAAATGAAATGAAAAATCCAATCAAAGGAATCGTTTTTGGCACCGGAAAGTAGGCACATATACTTCCGATTCCGATATCGATTCCAATATTGATTCCAATACGCCAAAGCATTATAATTTATCCGTTTACCGATTCCGATTTCGATCAATCGTCCCAACAGTAATTTCCAAAATCGCCATTGAAAAAGGCAAATTGATTGCTTTTTTTCTTTTACTCTCTTTACGGTCACACTTAAAAGATATGTAATAAAGTATAAAAATTTCCCAAATGTTAATGCATATATATATATATATATATATATATATATATATATATATATATATATATATATATATATATATACATATATATATGTATACATATATATATATATGTGTGTGTGTGTGTGTGTGTGTGTGTGTGTGTGTGTAAAAATTCGAAAAATACTTATTTGCTGTTTACAACAAAGTTTTGAATGAAATATCTATTATTTTCACGTTTCAAGTATTTAAAGTAACAAACCTTGCAAAACGATAGCGAGCCAACTGGTACAAATATATAAGCATATATGCGTACCCGAGTTTATAGAGATAGAGAGGGGTTTGCCCATTTAATCTGCGTTGTCAGAGAAGAACATGAAAGCGGGCCTTACTATCGGACGAAGCATTTCATGTAGGTACAAGGACGCAACATAAAAAAAACAAAAAACAAAAACAAAACCAAAACCAAAAAAGCAATCTCTGAAACAAAATACGGAATACACAGATGTTGTACACACAGACGTTTATACTTCGGAGTTATCTCCTCTTTAAGGGCTGTCTTATCATAAAGCATTAAAATGAGGGCTTACATCGATAAGCACTCGAAAGTTTACGGTGGTGCTTAAGTCCCACGTGTTTTTACATACTGGAAAAATCTAATTCACAGTCATACGATACCATTCGATAATAACAACGATGCTGGCTTTATTTTTTACTAGCGGTACTTATGCACGGGTGTTGCCCGGGAAAAATGAAAATAAAAACAACCCAAGTAACTCCTGACCTGCTCCATTTTCTGAATCCCACACATTATATAGATTAATTATAAGTCAAGTAACAATGACCGTTACAAAAATCAAACAATTAAAAAAACATATATAGAATTTATTAATACCCAGAGGAAATAATACTACTTAACTTCGACATTTATCACTCTGAGATCTTAATTGCAAACAAACAAAACGAATTCGTATTATTTTGATTCATCGGACTACTGTTCTCATCTTGAGTGTGATTTTCACAACGTTTCGGTCGATGTAACCTCCGACCTTCTTCAGGTATATCTTGTCGAACTCGGGAATGTTTCTGTCGAACTCGGGAATTTGGTCCGCAAGGACCTATGGCGCAGTGGTTAGAGTACTTGGAAAAATCAATTGTAAAAAATGATATTCTCCTGAAGGTTGAAGGTTCAATCCTCATTGGTGGCGACCGAAATTACTTAGGACTTCTATCCAGTCATGGCTGACGGATCAAGAGCACGCTATTCCTGGGAAGCAAACAAAGAGTTCCGTTCGAAATTCCGTCCAAATTCCCGAATTCGGCAGAAACTTTCCCGAGTTCGGCAAGATACACCTGAAGAAGGTCGGAGGCAACATCGACCGAAAAGTTGTGAAAAATAACAATACAAATGAGAATAGTAGTCCTATGAATCCAAATAATACCAATAACCAATCCTCATCTAAAAAATTCAGAAACGTTAAACAAAATTAAGTGAAAATGAATATGCGTGTGTACGTCTGCATAATAAATAATTAAGCAATTATAATTACAGCTGAGTGAAACACATAGCAATATAATTATCTATATATTAATATATGCGTTATTTTGTGTATCACACTCACATCTTTTTTTTCTATAGTTAAATTGTTATGACCTTCCATTTCTTGTAAGAAATAATTTTATTAAGAATTCTTCATAAGTTTTGGTTTCGGTTTCGATTATAGCCGAAGGAACTCAAGTTGTATCTATGCATATATATTTTTTCTTTATAAATTTTGGTTTCACTTTCAATTCAAGCTGGTACACCCAAATCACACACACACACACACACACACACACACACACACACACACACACACACACATATGTGTGTGTGTGTATTATTTTTGCCATCATAACTTTATAATATATAAGAATCGCTAGAAAATTTACTCTATAATGATATACATGAAATCTGCATAAATTAAAATATCGTATTTAAACGTATTTTACGGCCAGGCTTTCCAGGCGTCACTGCTAACTTAGATAGTTACTTTTGCAGTTTATGCTAAACATCCACAGAATGCAAACATCAATATATTACATATGAAAGAGTCCGCTGTGGAACTTTGACAAGTCCCGCTAGTTACTGATAAATATTGTTACAATAATTCAACAAACATAAATGCCGAGCCGTATTAAAAAAAAAAAATTAACTCCGTGCGAACCTGCTCTACTGCCATCCTGCTGTTTTCAACTTCCACCATAAACATACCTCCACCGAGTGATTGCATATACTCTTTTTTCTTTTTCTTCGTCCTGAAGATGAGGTATACCTCGAAAATTTTGAGAACGTAACATCACGATACCATTCTGGAAATTAGGCATATGTTAATACATAAAAAATATAATTGAAAATTCAGTATTGTCTATTCACCTTGTCTCATACCCAACGGTGTTTTTTTTTCTTCGAGACGACATTGCTATAGTCTTCATGTTCGTTGGTTCCAGCTGAACGATTATTATTATTATTATTATTATTATTATTATTATTATTATTATTATTATTAGCTCACATGGAGCTTTCACACAAGTCAACAAACGATCTGATTGGAAACCTGTGGTATTCTCTGGAAGCTGAGTGACTACAAGTCTTCCAAGACGTCCAGCCCTCTCCACCTCCTTCGATAGCATTTGCAAATGAATTTGCATCATCGCAACAGTCGCTTACCATTGATTTCTCGCTGGTAGTGGCCATTGGTTTATACTGGAATTTGAGTGGCACTCAGCTTCCCCAAGGTCCCAGATCTCTTTGCGCTTGTCCAGCCGAGGTTTGGTTTGCGCTCGCTCCTCGGTCTTTCAGTCCTTATTGACCCTTCTCGGCCCTTTGGTATCATTTTTTTTGGGGGGGGGGATCGGTGATGAAACAATGGGGGGAATGCATGATGGGGGGTGTAGAACTTGTAAATATGCAGTTTCGGTGTTCTTCATTCCCTGTAACGCTTATTCGTTATATTGTCTTGTATTATTCTCCGCATTATTATTATTATTATTATTATTATTATTATTATTATTATTATTATTATTGATATTGATGTTGTCAAATAGAATATTAGAAAGAATGTATTAAGATTAAAGTTATTTTTATATATGTTGGTGTGAAACTCTAAGAAAGCAACCCTTGTCATAGACGTGCGCCAGAAGCACAAATGCGCCATTGAATTATCCCATTTCAAAGAAATTAAAACTGATCAACATTCATAGGTGTTTGTTGAACGTTTCCGTTTAGAAATGAAAAGGAATGTTAGTTTTCATAACTAAACAAACATGACAAAAGTGGATCATCCGAGTTGTGTCTTTCGTCACGTGAAGTAAATGATGTAATTGGTAATACATGTAATCAGACTCAAGAGTTTGCAGTCAAAGTTGAAAGTCGGCAGTCAGAGAGAGAGAGAGAGAGAGAGAGAGAGAGAGAGAGAGAGAGAGAGAGAGAGAGAGAGAGAGAGAGAGAGAGAGAGAGAGACGGCCCACTGACCGTAATGACTCCGAGCAAGAGAGACTGTCAGTAAATGTCGATAGTAAAAATCGAGGATGAGCGTTGCAGTTTTCCAACGGGGAAATATCCGGAATAAAGTTGCTGAAAAGACAACCCGAGATTTGTTTATTCATTGATATGAATCTTCTTTGCAGCTTTCTGTCGAACAAGCCCAAAGATGGATCAAGCATGTTTCCCCATTGGCCGATATTAAGCGCCCCTCAAAGAGAACTGTTATCCGTCCCTTTTTTTATTATTGTTATACGTCTTGTTCATAATCTCATCGCAAGACGATCAGATATATCGACACTGTCATACAAATGCGCCATTGAATTCTCCTATTTCAAAGAAATTGAACTGATCAACATTCACAGGTATTTGTTGAACGTTTACCAAGCCGATACTCTTGACATCAGCACAATCAGGAGATAGATTCGTCGATTTCAGAATTGCGATAGAAATGTGGGAAATGCGCTACGGATTTTTACGACCGTAGCATGAAAAAAGGCTGGAAAAAGTGAGAGTGGTAGTGACTACGTAGAAAAATAAATTATAGAGCATAAAAGGTGGCTCATTTTAATGGTACCATACTCGTCTTCGTAGCTCTTCAATGTTGTAGTTTTTTAGTAAAAAATAATCAGTCTTACTTTTGGAACGACCTTCGCAAAATCCGTTGCGTAATGCTTCGTTATAGGGGAAGCATAAGTATTGTTTAAAACGTTCTTTGGTCGGTAGGTTTAATTCCAAATCTTTCTATGTTACTATCCAATATCAAGTTCGTCCAACCAACATAGTCAGCACTGTAACTACATTTAAATATCTAAATAAATTATTATTATGATAGTATATAGCTCCCCCATTTTCTCTGTAATAAAATCTCTGTTTAGTGGTCGGCTGACATTATTTTTCGTTATCTTACTTTTAATCATGAATATTAAAAAAATAATCTTTTCCTCATAATTGTGATTATATATATATATATATATATATATATATATATATATATATATATATATATATATATATACATACAGTGATGATCATATTTATTGGCACGGTAAAATAAAAGTTAAATTTTGTCTAATAAATTCTAAAAAAGGGATTAAATTAAAGAAAATAACAAAGTATATTATGTATTTTTAACTGGCCTTTCCGATGCAGCAATCGGATTTTAGAAAAAATAAATAACAAAGGAACAACAAACATAATTGCAAAAAACCCTTGTTTAAAATTATCGGCACGGCTTTGTTTTTCTTTTAGTATCAGTATAATATCAATCAATTTCCGGTTTACGTGCTTTCTGAACTTTTTTATAGCCATATTATGCTTGTTTAACGCTAATTCAGTGAATAATTTTTTTCAGATAATTTTTAGATAGCGATTTATTTAAACTATTATAAGTGACTAAAACATAATTTTCAATCGCCATGGTTAAAACTAAGGAACACAGCGAAGACGTCAGGAAGCTTGTTGTAGCATGCCATACCAATGGGGAGGGCTATGATAAGATTTCAAAGAAGCTAAACCTTCCCAAATCCACTGTTAGAGCCATAATAAACAAGTTCAAATCGCAAGGCCACGTTATGAGTTTAGAGGGTAGAGGGAGAAAAAGGATTCTTTCCCCAAGAGATGAACGGAAAATTGTTCGACAAGTAAAACAAAACCCAAGGATCTCTGTTGGGGAGATTGTTGATGAACAGAGCACCTCTGGAGTGAATGTATCTCGACATACAGTTGGTAGAGTTTTGAAGAGAGCTGGTTTAAAAGCATGTCGTCCGAGAAAGACGCCCTTATTGAAGCCTATGCACCTGAAAGCAAGGCTAGCCTTTGCAAAACGTCATATTGATACAGATGTTGCATTCTGGAAACGTGTTCTATGGACTGACGAAACGAAAATAGAGTTATTTGGCCATAATAAAGTGTCTTATATTTACAGAAAATCTGGCGAAGCTTTCCTGCCTAAGAACACCATACCCACAGTGAAGCACGGTGGAGGCAGTTTGATGTTTTGGGGATCCTTTGCTGCTTCTGGACCAGGGCGACTTGTTAAGGTCACAGGTAGCATAAAAAAGGAAGATTATGTTAAAATATTGGATGAAAACCTGAAAGACTCTGCTAAAGAGCTCTCACTTGGTCGTCGTTGGTGGTTCATGCAAGATAATGACCCAAAGCATTCGGCTAAACTGACTAAGAAATGGCTTGAGGACAATCATATTAATGTTTTGGAGTGGCCATCACAAAGCCCAGACCTTAATCCAATTGAAAATTTATGGAGAACATTAAAATTGAGGGTAATGCAAAGGAAGCCTAAGAATCTTATTCAATTGGAGGATTATTGTCAGGAAGAGTGGGCTAAAATTACTACTGAAGAGTGCAACAACTTGGTTGTAAACTATGAAAAGCGACTGAGGAAGGTAATCAAGGCCAAAGGCTATACAATTGATTATTAAATAAATCGTGCCAATAATTTTGAACAAGGGTTTTTTGCAATTATGTTTGTTGTTCCTTTGTTATTTATTTTTTCTAAAATCCGATTGCTGCATCGGAAAGGCCAGTTAAAAATACATAATATACTTTGTTATTTTCTTTAATTTAATCCCTTTTTTAGAATTTATTAGACAAAATTTAACTTTTATTTTACCGTGCCAATAAATATGATCATCACTGTATATATATATATATATATGACTGTACATTTGCTTTGACATCTCTTTCGTTCTCTTTCTATATATATACATTTATTTATTTATACAAATATTTTAGCTACATATATGCATACATGTTTTAGTAACGACCTTATTCGAGGTTTAGCATCATGAGGTCACTGACAGAAACAGCTCTGGAACAACGAATTAATTTTAGACAGGGTGGCATTCCAATTTATGATCATGGTCAATTTCTCGACCTCAGACAAAAAGGAAACGATTAGAAACTGAATACAGTTGGAATGTGCTCGCTATGAGTGATCGTCCAGATGGGTAAATAAGTGTTTCGATTATTTCGATACTGTCAGAAGTTGAATCGTTCCTCTTTTTTCATTGCCTGTCTTCAGGTCAGACCCCACACCGATGCGATATTTCCTTCCTTTTAAACCGTTTCTTTACAAGTAACACTTTAACGCCTATTCCTAACATCTTTACCGGAATGATAAATTTGGCAATCCCAGTCGCATGCATTTAATTTCAGCTGCACAGTGAAAGGGAATATACAGTATGGTTATAGGTATAAAAGCAATCTCCTTCATAAAACTATGTCTCTTTGTCTGTCTCCATTTTTTTGTTAAATTGAGATTCCTCCGAAACGAAAGGTGGCAGAGCGGCGCTAGGTAGGTCAAATAATTGCATTTATTTTTGTGGACCATTTCTTTATCAATCTTTATCTGCTTAAAATAGTTGTTATGGTGTCAAAAAAGGGACAAAATTGTAAGAAATCAGAACTTGTTGATCGTAAGTCGATTTAAATTGGTCTTCTACGGATGTCCAAACATTTATACATTCAATAAGAATTGTGCGTTAATCTAAGTTTATTTTCACTGTTTTATTACCCAACTGACGGTGGTTAACCCAGTAAGGGAGGGGCCACTTTAAATTTTTCTTTCGGTTTCGCTTTCGATTCTAACTAATGGCACTCAAGCAATAATGTTATCTTTATTTTTAATTTTTAGAATCAAATTTTTAATTCGGCGTTTCACATTTGGTAGGAATAAATTTTTGTTTGTTTATCTAAAGTGTAAGTAAAAAAAACAATAGTTTTTAAAGACTAATGATAAAATTCATGTCAGGCTAAATAAGTTACGTGATTAAAGTTTGAATTAAGCCGTCAGTTTAAAATTATTAGATATTTTTTTGTCATTTCTTTAGAAAATAACAGGAGATAACTCGATCTGTGAGGTTTATTCTGATTTGAAAATCTTAACAAAAAATCTTGTTTATTTTTCAACACAGCTTTAGTTTGAATCCTAATTTAGTCACGCAAATTAGTGTCGGTGAGAAAAATCAGAAAAATTGAGTTCACGTATAGTATTTAAACGGTTTCTCCAGAAATTCGAATAAAATTCGTTTGGTGGCGATCACACACACACACACACACACACACACACACACACACACACACACACACACACACACACACACACACACACACACACACACACACACACACACACACACACACACACACACACACACACACACACACACACACACACACACACACACACACACACACACACACACACACACACACACACACACACACACACACACACACACACACACACACACACACACACACACACACACACACACACACACACACACACACACACACACACACACACACACACACACACACACACACACACACACACACACACACACACACACACACACACACACACACACACACACACACACACACACACACACACACACACACACACACACACACACACACACACACACACACACACACACACACACACACACACACACACACACACACACACACACACACACACACACACACACACACACACACACACACACACACACACACACACACACACACACACACACACACACACACACACACACACACACACACACACACACACACACACACACACACACACACACACACACACACACACACACACACACACACACACACACACACACACACACACACACACACACACACACACACACACACACACACACACACACACACACACACACACACACACACACACACACACACACACACACACACACACACACACACACACACACACACACACACACACACACACACACACACACACACACACACACACACACACACACACACACACACACACACACACACACACACACACACACACACACACACACACACACACACACACACACACACACACACACACACACACACACACACACACACACACACACACACACACACACACACACACACACACACACACACACACACACACACACACACACACACACACACACACACACACACACACACACACACACACACACACACACACACACACACACACACACACACACACACACACACACACACACACACACACACACACACACACACACACACACACACACACACACACACACACACACACACACACACACACACACACACACACACACACACACACACACACACACACACACACACACACACACACACACACACACACACACACACACACACACACACACACACACACACACACACACACACACACACACACACACACACACACACACACACACACACACACACACACACACACACACACACACACACACACACACACACACACACACACACACACACACACACACACACACACACACACACACACACACACACACACACACACACACACACACACACACACACACACACACACACACACACACACACACACACACACACACACACACACACACACACACACACACACACACACACACACACACACACACACACACACACACACACACACACACACACACACACACACACACACACACACACACACACACACACACACACACACACACACACACACACACACACACACACACACACACACACACACACACACACACACACACACACACACACACACACACACACACACACACACACACACACACACACACACACACACACACACACACACACACACACACACACACACACACACACACACACACACACACACACACACACACACACACACACACACACACACACACACACACACACACACACACACACACACACACACACACACACACACACACACACACACACACACACACACACACACACACACACACACACACACACACACACACACACACACACACACACACACACACACACACACACACACACACACACACACACACACACACACACACACACACACACACACACACACACACACACACACACACACACACACACATATATATAGATATAAGTATAATATATATATATTGATATCTATATCTATCTCTATATATGTTTGTATGTGTGTGTGTGTGTGTGTGTGTTTATGGTAAACATATGCTTATTCAGTTATATTTCACCTTTTATTTATACCAATGTTTTAATTTATGAAGCTCGATGTAACTACGGAGTATATACAAATAAATGACAAATGGTCCATGTTTCAAATTCTAAGAAGTTGACCATTTTACCGTTTATTTTTTTCAGCATGTTAATATGTTCAATTTTTGACAGCACCTGTTTCGTTGTAATAAATGAACATAATTGCATGAATGATTCTGCGCTACGAAACAGGTGCTGTCAAGAATTAAACATTTTCACATGCTGAAAAAAATTAAAGGTAAGATGGACAACATCTTGAAATTTTGAATATAAACTTTTAGTTATTTATATATATCTAACTCTCTGTCTGTCTGCCCCCTCTCTCTCTCTCTCTCTCTCTCTCTCTCTCTCTATATATATATATATATATATATATATATATATAATAGAAAGTTTACGAGTTAAAATCGCTTTATATTACGTAGGAACACGTGAGCAAACAATTTCTAAACTCATCTCAACAAAACCAAATATTAAACACCTTTTAGTCTTCTGTCGTTGGAATTATCAAGATTTATTTGTCCCATTTCATAGTTCAACGTAATTAATAGAAAAGAAAAGCGCAGAAAATTCTTTATGATCAACGTACTTTTCACGCAACTAAAATGACATATTCTAAAAGTCACATACATTAATCAAGTATTTTTTCATACATAGAAATTTATTTTTTTTACGATTTTTAGCGATTTTAATAGTAAATCGCAGCCATTACAAATTATGGTGAATGAAAACACAACATTCTCGTTTTCTTATAAAATGTTATTTTCTTAGTAAAATAAACTATATGATCAATTCATGTGATTTTTAGAATATGACATTTCTGTTATGTCACGGGTACGTACATTTATGATTTTGATAGACTTTTTATTATTTTAAAAATTTAGGTCGAACTTTCTCGCAATTGTTTTCTTGTCTAATCTACTCCCATTTATAAAACTCCGAAACGGTGGGTTGTAGAACGACGCGGGGCGTCTCAAATGATTGCTCGGTTAAAATAATTGCTAATAGATACAGTGCCGGTGTCAGAATTGAAAGAAATCAGAACTTGTTAATCGTAAGTCGACTTAAATTGATCTTCTACGCATGCTTAAACATTTATACGTTAATGTATGTTTATTTTCAATTTTTTGTTACACCTCCCCCCCTCATACTTCCGTTTAGTCTTTAAAGGCAAAGGATACCCTTAGGGGCAGTAGCGCGTGTAATTGTGAGGCAAGGGGTGCGCAATCCCAACCACACCTCTCCTGAACCAGCACTGCTTAAGTCCAGTGGCAAGGAGAAGACCAGGACGACTGGAAACAATGCCGGGGTAAGCAGAGAGCACATTCAGCACCTGGAAGCCCCAAATGGTCACCCATTTAGTACTGACCAGTTTCAGCGTTGCTTAACTTTGGTGATCCAGCTGGAACCGGTGTGTCAACGTGATTATGCCGCATATTTTCTTACGAGAACGACGGTAGCTCACTCGGTAACGTCTACGGCGGAGACGCTTTGATTTTTCTAGCACGGTGGAGTAATCCACCATTTTTTCTAGCAGTTTTAATAGCATTGCAACAATCAATTTCAACCGATATCGCTGCGGAGACTTTGCCAGTGCAGGATTTCCTCAGTCACCTTGGTCTATGGATGACACGCAATACCAGGGACAATCGTAAATAGATTTGACTCTATGCACCTCTCTTCCATCACCATTACTCGAAGGAACGTCTTGAACATGTTCTCGGCCTGCAAAGTCAGTAGAACATCTGATGAAACTTTCTGATGTTCCGAATATAAACTATTTAAACATAGTATTTGAAAAATAGGAAAATAGAATGTAGACCTTAGTTTCATTAACTTCGTAACTTTCACTTTCATACACATTGATGACCAATGCATATATATATATATATATATATATATATATATATATATATATATATATATATGATTTTCAGAATGTGAGAGATTATATATAATAAATTCCACAGCCAAACAACGCAGCAGCCCACAAGAGCCTTGACAGTCAACGAACCGGAAATCCAAGACTGTCATGGCTCTTGTGGGCTGCGACGTTGTTTGGCTGTGGAATTTATTATATATAATCTCTCACATTCTGAAAATCCTATCATAAGTTACTCGCTTGGTTAGCATTGCTGGATGGCATCGTCCTTTCGAGTTAAAACTCCTACTTGTGAGACATCAGCTTGGGGTTATTAGCTGGTTGGATGACCGCGTCCCTTGTCGAGACGAAGTAGGTTTATTTCACAGTCGGATTTCGGCGCGGTTTGCTTGATCTGTGTTGGTTAATAGACGTGTGCGGGGCGTTTGCTCAGTTTGTAGAGTGCTTGCCTCGCATGCAAGAGGCTCGGGTTTCGAATCCTAAGTTCGGATGTGTCTAACTGATGAGCCCAAAATGAGGGCGAAACTCTAGTCTTGGACATCCGGTTCGTTGACTGTCAAGGCTCTTGTGGGCTGCAACGTTGTTTGGCTGTGGAATTTATTATATATATATATATATATATATATATATATATATATATATATATATATATATATATATACTCTCTCTCTCTCTCTCTCTCTCTCTCTCTCTCTATATATATATATATATATATATATATATATATATATATATATATTTCCCCAAACCGCTGGCCTTGATAGAAGGGAGACTAAAACTTGCTCTTATGGTTTCAAATGATCTTAAATCACAACAAGGGAAGACTTGATTCCAAATATTTCTCATTTGTTATAACTTCCCTCTTTTGAAAGTAGGGTACGATTATGAATATCTCCAGTATCACATAATCCTTATGCAGCGGGAAATTTACTTTATGTATGAAAACAAAAGAGGGAGATATAACATATGACTAATACTTGGAATCAAGTCTCCCTTGCTATTATTTCAGATCATTTGAAACCAAAACAGCAAATTTTAGTCCCCCTTCATCAAGGCCAGATGTTTTAGGGAAATATCTGATATTTTGTAATTCATTTGCAAAACTAGCAAAACAAATGGCTATAATTGAAACATTTTATGGCTGTGAAAAATTGCCAAAAATAGGCTCTGAATGATGGATGATCTCCTTAATGTGCGACCGTAAAGGCAAATGTCAACTACAGAGTGGTCAAACAGTCAGGTAACATTTTAAAGAAAAACGATATTAGCAATACACGTATATTTAAGTACCATACATTGAAATATAAAATGAAACAAACATGAAATATGTTTATTTTGTTAATTGTCGTCCATTTCTCTCTATCAATCGCTGGAAGCGATTAACCACTGATTGTGTAACACGTGTAATCATGTCAGCTGATATCCGCGCAATCTCCTCTTCAATAAATAACTTTAAAGACGCTATTGTATCAGGCTTCTTGCCATAAACGCTATCCTTTACATAGCCCCAAAGCCAGAAATCAGGAGGGGTAAGATCCCTATATAAGATTATAATGGATCATATTGTTTTTTCTACCTTTAACATGTTACCTGAATTTTTGACCACCCTGTAGTCCACTACATAATTCACGTCATTACCTTTCCAATGAGCCTTTAATTGTTTAATTCTGATAAATAGTCGGTAACTTAAAAATTGCCAAAACAGGTGGTGTATATATATATATATATATATATATATATATATATATATATATATATATATATATATATATATATATATATGGATATATCTATACTGGTAGCTAAATTGAATATTGAAATGCTCATATTTTTGGTTCTATGGGAAAACTATATGAAAGTTTGCAGGCTTTTTGAAGAGTATGATATTATTCTATGACAATTGGTAAAAAATACCCCATTATTTTTAAACCAATAAAATATGCCCAAATTTGCCGACATTTGTCTCTATAATGTCCTGCAAGCCAACTTCAGTTTTGCTGCTTCGTTTCTCTCCTCTTTGGTCTTGCATACGTAATATATGTATATTTGTGTGTGCTTGTGCATGTATGCATATGTGTTTGTCTAAGAATACGTGATTTTAAACTAGCATTTAAAACAAATTTTAAATTTTAATATATGTGTGTGTGTGTGTGTATTATTTTTGCCATCATAACTTTATAATATATAAGAATCGCTAGAAAATTTACTCTATAATGATATACATGAAATCTGCATAAATTAAAATATCGTATTTAAACGTATTTTACGGCCAGGCTTTCCAGGCGTCACTGCTAACTTAGATAGTTACTTTTGCAGTTTATGCTAAACATCCACAGAATGCAAACATCAATATATTACATATGAAAGAGTCCGCTGTGGAACTTTGACAGGTTCCGCTAGTTACTGATAAATATTGTTACAATAATTCAACAAACATAAATGCCGAGCCGTATTAAAAAAAAAAAATTAACTCCGTGCGAACCTGCTCTACTGCCATCCTGCTGTTTTCAACTTCCACCATAAACATACCTCCACCGAGTGATTGCATATACTCTTTTTTCTTTTTCTTCGTCCTGAAGATGAGGTATACCTCGAAAATTTTGAGAACGTAACATCACGATACCATTCTGGAAATTAGGCATATGTTAATACATAAAAAATATAATTGAAAATTCAGTATTGTCTATTCACCTTGTCTCATACCCAACGGTGTTTTTTTTTCTTCGAGACGACATTGCTATAGTCTTCATGTTCGTTGGTTCCAGCTGAACGATTATTATTATTATTATTATTATTATTATTATTATTATTATTATTATTATTATTAGCTCACATGGAGCTTTCACACAAGTCAACAAACGATCTGATTGGAAACCTGTGGTATTCTCTGGAAGCTGAGTGACTACAAGTCTTCCAAGACGTCCAGCCCTCTCCACCTCCTTCGATAGCATTTGCAAATGAATTTGCATCATCGCAACAGTCGCTTACCATTGATTTCTCGCTGGTAGTGGCCATTGGTTTATACTGGAATTTGAGTGGCACTCAGCTTCCCCAAGGTCCCAGATCTCTTTGCGCTTGTCCAGCCGAGGTTTGGTTTGCGCTCGCTCCTCGGTCTTTCAGTCCTTATTGACCCTTCTCGGCCCTTTGGTATCATTTTTTTTTGGGGGGGGGATCGGTGATGAAACAATGGGGGGAATGCATGATGGGGGGTGTAGAACTTGTAAATATGCAGTTTCGGTGTTCTTCATTCCCTGTAACGCTTATTCGTTATATTGTCTTGTATTATTCTCCGCATTATTATTATTATTATTATTATTATTATTATTATTATTATTATTATTATTATTATTATTATTGATGTTGTCAAATAGAATATTAGAAAGAATGTATTAAGATTAAAGTTATTTTTATATATGTTGGTGTGAAACTCTAAGAAAGCAACCCTTGTCATAGACGTGCGCCAGAAGCACAAATGCGCCATTGAATTATCCCATTTCAAAGAAATTAAAACTGATCAACATTCATAGGTGTTTGTTGAACGTTTCCGTTTAGAAATGAAAAGGAATGTTAGTTTTCATAACTAAACAAACATGACAAAAGTGGATCATCCGAGTTGTGTCTTTCGTCACGTGAAGTAAATGATGTAATTGGTAATACATGTAATCAGACTCAAGAGTTTGCAGTCAAAGTTGAAAGTCGGCAGTCAGAGAGAGAGAGAGAGAGAGAGAGAGAGAGAGAGAGAGAGAGAGAGAGAGAGACGGCCCACTGACCGTAATGGCCCCGAGCAAGGGAGACTTTCAGTAAATGTCGATAGTAAAAATCGAGGACCAGCGTTGCAGTTTTCCAACGGGGAAACACCCGGAATAAAGTTGCTGAAAAGACAACCCGAGATTTGTTTATTCATTGATATGAATCTTCTTTGCAGCTTTCTGTCGAACAAGCCCAAAGATGGACCAAGTATGTTTCCCCATTGGCCGATATTAACCGCCCCTCAAAGAGAACTGTTATCCGTCCCTTTTTTGTTATTGTTATACGTCTTGTTCATAATCTCATCGCAAGACGATCAGATATATCGACACTGTCATACAAATGCGCCATTGAATTCTCCTATTTCAAAGAAATTGAACTGATCAACATTCACAGGTATTTGTTGAACGTTTACCAAGCCGATACTCTTGACGTCAGCACAATCAGGAGATAGATTCGTCGATTTCAGAATGGCGATAGAAATGTGGGAAATGCGCTACGGATTTTTACGACCGTAGCATGAAAAAAGGCTGGCAAAAGTAAGAGTGGTAGTGACTACGTAGAAAAATAAATTATAGAGCATAAAAGGTGGCTCATTTTAATGGTACCATACTCGTCTTCGTAGCTCTTCAATGTTGTAGTTTTTTAGTAAAAAATAATCAGTCTTACTTTTGGAACGACCTTCGCAAAATCCGTTGCGTAATGCTTCGTTATAGGGGAAGCATAAGTATTGTTTAAAACGTTCTTTGGTCGGTAGGTTTAATTCCAAATCTTTCTATGTTACTATCCAATATCAAGTTCGTCCAACCAACATAGTCAGCACTGTAACTACATTTAAATATCTAAATAAATTATTATTATGATAGTATATAGCTCCTCCATTTTCTCTGTAATAAAATCTCTGTTTAGTGAGGACGAAACTGGTCGGCTGACATTATTTTTCGTTATCTTTTACTTTTAATCATGAATATTAAAAAAATAATCTTTTCCTCATAATCGTGATTATATAAATATATATATATATATATATATATATAAATATATATATATATATATATATATATATATGACTGTACATTTGTTTTGACATCTCTTTCGTTCTCTTTCTATATATATATATTTATTTATTTATACAAATATTTTAGCTACATATATGCATACATGTTTTTGTAACTACCTTATTCGAGGTTTAGCATCATGAGGTCACTGACAGAAACAGCTCTGGAACAACGAATGAATTCTAGACAGGGTGGCATTCCAATTTATGATCATGGTCAATTTCTCCACCTCAGACAAAAAGGAAACGATTAGAAACTGAATACAGTTGGAATGTGCTCGCTATGAGTGATCGTCCAGATGGGTAAATAAGTATTTCGATTATTTCGATACCGTCAGAAGTTGAATCGTTCCTCTTTTTTCATTGCCTGTCTTCAGGTCAGACCCCACACCGATGCGATATTTCCTTCCTTTTAAACCGTTTCTTTACAAGTAACACTTTAACGCCTATTCCTAACATCTTTACCGGAATGATAAATTTGGCAATCCCAGTCGCATGCATTTAATTTCAGCTGCACAGTGAAAGGGAATATACAGTATGGATATAGGTATAAAAGCAATCTCCTTCATAAAACTATGTCTCTTTGTCTGTCTCCATTTTTTTGTTAAATTGAGATTCCTCCGAAACGAAAGGTGGCAGAGCGGCGCTAGGTGGGTCAAATAATTGCATTTATTTTTGTGGACCATTTCTTTATCAATCTTTATCTGCTTAAAATAGTTGTTATGGTGTCAAAAAAGGGACAAAATTGTAAGAAATCAGAACTTGTTGATCGTAAGTCGATTTAAATTGGTCTTCTACGGATGTCCAAACATTTATACATTCAATAAGAATTGTGCGTTAATCTAAGTTTATTTTCACTGTTTTATTACCCAACTGACGGTGGTTAACCCAGTAAGGGAGGGGCCACTTTAAATTTTTCTTTCGGTTTCGCTTTCGATTCTAACTAATGGCACTCAAGCAATAATGTTATCTTTATTTTTAATTTTTAGAATCAAATTTTTAATTCGGCGTTTCACATTTGGTAGTTTGTTTGTTTATCTAAAGCGTAAGTAAAAAAAAAACAATAGTTTTTAAAGACTAATGATAAAATTCATGTCAGGCTAAATAAGTTACGTGATTAAAGTTTGAATTAAGCCGTCAGTTTAAAATTATTAGATATTTTTTTGTCATTTCTTTAGAAAATAACAGGAGATAACTCGATCTGTGAGGTTTATTCTGATTTGAAAATCTTAACAAAAAATCTTGTTTATTTTTCAACACAGCTTTAGTTTGAATCTTACTGTAGTCACGCAAATTATTGTCAGTGAGAAAAACCAGAAAAAATTGAGTTCAAGTATAATATTTAAACGGTTTCTCCAGAAATTCGAATAAAATTCGTGTGGTGGCGATTACACACACACACACACACACACACACACACACACACACACACACACACACACACACACACACACACACACACACACACACACAAACACACACACACACACACACACACACACACACACACACACACACACACACACATAGATATAAGTATAATATATATATATTGATATCTATATCTATCTCTATATATGTTTGTATGTGTGTGTGTGTGTGTGTGTTTATGGTAAACATATGCTTATTCAGTTATATTTCACCTTTTATTTATACCAATGTTTTAATTTATGAAGCTCGATGTAAGTACGGAGTATATACAAATAAATGACAAATGGTCCATGTTTCAAATTCTAAGAAGTTGACCATTTTACCGTTTATTTTTTTCAGCATGTTAACATGTTCAATTTTTGACAGCACCTGTTTCGTTGTAATAAATGAACATAATTGCATTAATTATTCTGCGCTACGAAACAGATGCTGTCAAGAATTAAACATTTACACATGCTGAAAAAAATTAAAGGTAAGATGGACAACATCTTCAAATTTTGAATATAAACTTTTAGTTATTTATATCTATCTAACTGTCTGTCTCTCTGTCCCTCTCTCTCTTTCTCTCTCTCTCTCTCTATATATATATATATATGATGATTGCAACGTCTTGTCAGACGCGTGCCACTCCCTCAGACATTTAAAATCCATGAGCCCAAATGCCTGAGGGAGTATCTATACACAGATGATGTTACAGAGTCTTAGCTTTGTACGACAGCTAAGTCTCTCTTTCGGTTCAAAATGTTGAGATCCAGCAACAAGCAAGAGCAAGATAGCCAGTAACAAATTAAACTGCAGACCAGCTTAATGCGGGTAATGGTCTTCCATTCCATATCTTCTCTCTCTCTCTATATATATATAATAGAAAGTAGTTTACGAGTTAAAATCGATTTACATTACGTAGGAACACGTGAGCAAACGACAATTTCTAAACTCATCTCAACAAAACCAAATATTAAACACCTTTTAGTCTTCTATCGTTGGAATTATCAAGATTTATTTGTCCCATTTCATAGTTCAACGTAATTAATAGAAAAGAAAAACACAGAAAATTCTTTATGGTCAACGTACTTTTCACGCAACTTAAATGACATATTCTAAAAGTCACATACATTAATCAAGTATTTTTTGATATATAGAAATTGATTTTTTTTTACGATTTTTAGCGATTTTAATAGTAAATCGCAGCCATTACAAACCATGGTGAATGAAAACACAAAGTTCTCGTTTTCTTATAAAATGTTATTTTCTTAGTAAAAAAACTATATGATCAATTCATGTGATTTTTAGAATATGACATTTCTGTTATGTCACGGGTACATACATTTATGATTTTGATAGACTTTTTATTATTTTTAAAATTTAGGTCGAACGTTCTCGCAATTGTTTTCTTATTTAATCTACTCCCATTTATAAAACTCCGAAACGGTGGGTCGTCGATCGATGCGGGGCGTCTCAAATGATTGCATTTATTGTGGGCCGTTTTTGTCGGTGTTTACTCGGTTAAAATAATTGCTAATAGATACAGTGCCGGTGTCAGAATTGAAAGAAATCAGAACTTGTTAATCGTAAGTCGACTTAAATTGATCTTCTACGCATGCTTAAACATTTATACGTTAATGTATGTTTATTTTCAATTTTTTCTTACGCCCCCCCCATACTTCCGTTCAGTCTTTAAAGGCAAAGGATACCCTTAGGGGCAGTAGCGCGTGTAATTGTGAGGCAAGGGGTGCGCAATCCCAACCACACCTCCTGAATCAACACTGTTTGAGTCCAGTGGCAAGGAGAAGACCAGGACGACTGGAAATAATGCCGAGGTAAGCGGAGAGCACATACAGCACCTGGAAGCCCCAAATGGTCACGCATTTAGTACTGACCAGGTTCAGCGTTGCTTAACTTTGGTGATCCAGCGGGAACCGGTGTGTCAACGTGATTATGCCGCATATTTTCTTACGCGAACGAGGGTAGCTTACTCGGTAATGTCTTCGGCGGAGACGCTTTGATTTTTCTAGCACGGTGGAGTAATCCACCATTTTTTCTAGCAGCCTTTCAATGTCTTCAACATAGTTATTACATACAGCGTACTGTAAAAGTTTTAATAGCATTACAACAATCAATTCCAACCGATATCGCTGCGGAGACTTTTCCAGTGCGGGATTTCCTCAGTCACCTTGGTCTATGGATGACACGCAATACCAGGGACAAGCGTAAATAGATTTGACTCTATGCACTTCTCTTCCCTCACCTTTACTCGAAGGAACGTCTTGAACATGTTCTCGGCCTGCAAAGCCAGTAGAACATCTGATGGAACTTTCTGATATTCCGAATATAAACTATTTAAACATAGTATTTGAAAAATAGGAAAATAGAATGTAGACCTTAGTTTCATTAACTTCGTAACTTTCACTTGCATACACATTGATGACCAATGCATATATATATATATATATATATATATATATGATTTTCAGAATGTGAGAGATTATATATAATAAATTCCACAGCCAAACAACGTAGCAGCCCACAAGAGCCATGACAGTGAACGAACCGGAAATCCAAGACTGTCATGGCTCTTGTGGGTTGCGACGTTGTTTGCCTGTGGAATTTAATATATATAATCTCTCACATTCTGAAAATCCTATCATAAGTTACTCGCTTAGGTAGCATTGCTGGATGGCATCGTCCTTTGGAGTTAAAACTCCTACTTGTGAGACATCGGCTTGGGGTTATTAGCTGGTTGGATGACCGCGTCCCTTGTCGAGACGAAGTAGGTTCATTTCACAGTCGGATTTCGGCGCGGTTTGCTTGATCTGTGTTGGTTAATAGACGTGTGCGGGGCGTTTGCTCAGTTTGTAGAGTGCTTGCCTCGCATGCAAGAGGCTCGGGTTTCGAATCCTAAGTTCGGATGTGTCTAACTGATGAGCCCAAAATGAGGACGAAACTCTAGTCTTGGACTTCCGGTTCGTTGACTGTCAAGGCTCTTGTGGGCTGCAACGTTGTTTGGCTGTGGAATTTATTATATATATATATATATATATATATATATATATATACACTCTCTCTTTCTCTCTCTCTCTCTCTCTCTCTCTCTCTCTCTCTCTATATATATATATATATATATATATATATATATATATATATATCCCCCCAAACCGCTGGCCTTGATAGAAGGGAGACTAAAACTTGCTCTTATGGTTTCAAATGATCTTAAATCACAGCAAGGGAAGACTTGATTCCAAATATTTCTCATTTGTTATAACTCCCCTCTTTTGAAAGTAGGGTACGATTATGAATATTTCCCGTATCACATAATCCTTATGCAGCGGGAAATTTACTTTATGTATGAAAACAAAAGAGGGAGATATAACATATGACTAATACTTGGAATCAAGTCTCCCTTGCTATTATTTCAGATCATTTGAAACCAAAGCAGCAAATTTTAGTCCCCCCTTCATCAAGGCCAGATGTTTTAGGGAAATATCTGATATTTTGTAATTCATTTGCAAAACTAGCAAAACAAATGGCTATAATTGAAACATTTTATGGCTGTACAAAATTGCCAAAAATAGGCTCTGAATGATGGATGATTTCCCCTGATGTGCGACCGTAAAGGCAAATGTCAATTAGTCCACTACATAATTCACGTCATTACCTTTCCAACGAGACTTCAATTGTTTAATTCTGATAAATAGTCGGTAACTTATAAATTTCCAAAACAGGTGGTATATATATATATATATATATATATATATATATATATATATATATATACATATATATATATATATATATATATATATATATATATATATATATATATATATACCTCGGCTTGGGATAGGTGCTAGTCTAGCGGCACTGATGAGTTGTGATACAACAAAACAGGACTGTATGTCGATGACTAAAATATATTTTATATAGCCCCCCTCCTTGGGTCGAGCACTATCGTAAATAATCTCACTCGCTACTTAATTTGGCTGAAAAATGCGAAGCTCGCGGTTTGTTTACAAACAAACGTTTGAGCACTATACGAGTGGCGGACGGATGTTTATTTAAATAGACATTCGGACAGATTAGTTACGGGCACGGCTTCCGTGGTCAAGGGGTAGAACTGCTGACTGTCATAACGACGGTTCTAGGTTCGATCCTCGGCTTGGGATAGGTGCTAGTCTAGCGGTACTGATGAGTTGTGATACAACGAAACAGGACTGTATGTCGATGACTAAAATATATTTTATATATATATATGGATATATCTATACTGGTAGCTAAATTGAATATTGAAATGCTCATATTTTTGGTTCTATGTGAAAGTTTGCAGGCTTTTTGAAGAGTATGATATTATTCTATGACAATTGGTAAAAAATACCCCATTATTTTTAAACCAATAAAATATGCCCAAATTTGCCGACATTTGTCTCTATAGTGTCCTGCAAGCCAGCTTCAGTTTTGCTGCTTCGTTTTTCTCCTCTTTGGTCTTGCATACGTAATATATGTATATTTGTGTGTGCTTGTGCATGTATGCATATGTGTTTGTCTAAGAATACGTGATTTTAAACTAGCATTTAAAACAAATTTTAAGCTTTTCAAACGGTTGACTTAAATGCTATATAAATATTATGTTTGTGCAAAAATAATGTCGCTTTTTGCCGTTCAACTTTATGTCAAAAACGACTTTACTTTTGCACCAACCTAATATCTATATTCACGCACACACACACACACACACACACACACACACACACACACAATAAGCTACATTAAGCGTATAAAAATATCGCATTTAAGAGCAACATAGAATTGGATAATGTTTGGAAAAAAATCCTGGTAAATCTGACTAGAAATTTGAGATTTACCTAGCATAGAAAATATTGAACTAAGACACTAAAACATATAAAAAAATTGCTAAATTCTTAAATCAAAACAACAACAACAACAACAACAACAACAACAACAACAACAACAACAACAACAACAACAACAACAACGACAACAACCTATTGGTCTCTGTTTATTAAACTTAGAAGTGTTATACTATGACATATAAATAATACAAAACAATTATACTTAATGAGCTTCACAAAAATTATAAACATACCTTAAAAGAGAACATTTAAAACATTATTTAGGCGGCTACGACTTTACTTTGAAATCATAAGATAGATAAATACACTGAACTCATAGTTCCTGCTACTCATAGATTCACCTTGAAAAGCCATAAACACGACTTTAATAAAAATATTTCAATTAGACTTATTTATCTATCTAAGCAATATTTCGATAGAATAATCCTTAGAATTAAAAAGAACATTAAATACCCACTTTGATTTCATTTAATCAAGTATCTATTTGGTTTAAGAACTGAAAACATAAACATAATATCAAATCTTTGGCTTTTCACATAGATTCTTCATCATCATTATCATCATCGTGTGAATCCGAAGATTCTATTGTTAGCATTGGTTTCCACAGTATTTCTCTAGTCCAAATTCTTCTTAGAAAAATATCAGGCACTTACGGGAAGAACTACGTGAAGGTTCGCAGCATATTAAGTGAAAGTGATTTTTGTGGAATGAAATGTGTTCGAACTTAAACACCCAGGTCGTTAGTCCGTATCATTAACCACTTAACAACTTCACCTCTCATATATCTACTACCAATCTATCACAACTATGTCGTTTAATACTGTACTGTTTATGATAAAAATAACTCATACTTAACTCCAACTAAAACTGATCTAAGCCTATTAGCCAGAAAATCGATAGTACATTTTGACGATGAATTTCAAATTAGGAGATATATCCCTAACAACTTTAATTTGTTGATGAGTTTGACGGACTCCGTTGGTTACTGACCTTATTTGCAGATTTATTGTTAATATATAAAATCCACTTACATTTCAAGGATAATATTGAATTGGACATTGGTCTTTATAGCCATGATATCCCTATTTACTTGCCTCCCCACGAGGGCAGAGTAAGACACAAGGTCGGTTTTTATGTAGGGAAAGTTCAGCTCCTCAAAATGGGGCACTCTAGATAGGAACAAAATAAAAATTGCCTCAGTCATGAGGATTTCTCCTCCACTGACCGAGAACAGAAAAGTTGAAGTGTAGCATCAGAACAGATACTACACTGTGATATTGTCCCGAAAGCCAAGAAATATGATAATTGCCTAACCATAAATCGAAAAGAATGCATGAAAATACTAACAATAGTGTTATGTAAATCCACTTAAAACCCCATATTTTGCACATATAGAAAAGAAGGTTATAAAAATGTTTATATACATAATTGTTATGGCATCGAAAGGGTCACAAAGGAAAATACGGACGTGGGTATGATTAGAAAAGATCATTTGCATTGAAACAAAACGGAATATATAAAGAGCAAAAATGAGACATTTGGAATTATCTGCAGATAATTCTGCTAATCTGAACTCGTTAGAATGCTTGTTTACAACTGACGTGTCGTCCAGCATATCCAAATTATAACATCGCCATCTTTTATGAAACAGAGATGTATTCGGACTGAAAAGTTATGAAAGTAACATAACGGTTTCCGCGAACTCCAGATCCGTAGTTATTTTGGGTAGATTGTAGTCTACGAACATATGTTAAGTCTATTTCATAAAAGCAGACGAACTTTTTTCGCATCAGACCAATTTTCGCAATCGACGTTGAAAAGGTCTTCGTACCTCCTAAAGAATGCGTGGTACGCTTGGTCTTGATCAGTGACGTAGGTAAACGTCTACATGTTGTTCCATATCGTGTATTGCGAGAACGCTGTTGCTGTCCCGTGGTTGGTTTATTGGTTAAGTGTTTAAGAAGTAATTCCTAATTTTCTTTTGTATACGTTATTCCATTTGGAGCTGTTGTTGAAGATTTTGTTTTGAATCAAACCTTCTTTGGTTTTCTGCTGGTGAAACATTTGTTGTTTTTGCAGTTCTTGCTGCTGTAGCATTTTTGTTTCTGTAGTTTTTGCTGTTGTTAAAACCTTCCTAAAGTCTTCCAATATGCAGACCTTTATTTTTTCAAGAGCGAAAATTACTCGTGAAAAAAAAAAAAAGCGCTGTGATTTTACAGTTTCACGCTTTTTTCTTCTAAGAAGAAAATCCCATTTAATTAGAGAAAAACGTGCTTATTGTTTAATTCTTTAGTTTGAAATGGAAATATGTTTAAGTACTTTTTTAGGTATTCAACAAAACGACATTTTTTTTTATTTCAGTGTTGGAAAAATGTTGTGGTATTTCCGTAATCCGATATTTTCGGTGTGTAAGTAAAGGTATAAGTTTACCCTTTTCCTTTTTTCCCCGTTAGTTGAAAGATTTGTTGGTGGTCCTTTTTTTTTAAAAAAAAAATTCAGTCATTTGTCGCAAAGTTATCCCTTTTGTGAATTCAAGTGTTTGTCACCAAGTTGTTGTGGCCCCTAGGATCACTAAAAAAATAAATAAATAAATAAATAAATAAAAACCGACACGGATACGGGTTGGAAAAGGTAATATGTACTGAAACAAAACAGAATATACAAATAGCAAAAGTCGTAGTACATACCGTAAGATAACGTACTGAGAAGTACACAGACCAGTGTTTACCACTCTCCGACCGTGAGAGGATGTGATACAAGGTCAGAAGGTAGGAAAATGGGTCAGCATCCCGAGAAAAGGAGCACTGACACTGCAAAAATAATTCGTAGCTTCATCGGCATTCCCTGGTGAGGGCGCCTCAGACAACAAGCAAGAAACTTTCTCCTCCCGAAAGCCGAGAGGCAATGCCTGGGAAGGTGGATCTCCTAGGACTGCACAAAATATTTTGTATCAGTCCCACCGAAATGGCCTAGTTTCTGTCGGACTGATTGTCGCGGTTGGACCCTCGGCACGTGTCGTACCTCTTAGTCTATTTATACTGTTCGGATGTGTTCATCTCTTTTACATGGGCGAGTCCCCACAATAATAATAAAATATGAAAGTACATACATTAAAAAATGAGGTTAGTAAAATACCCCTCTATTCCTAAACTGTGTCAGATACGCTGATTTGCCAGTCTAACCAATGAGTCAAACGAGCTGGAACAAAGGAAGCAATGGAATGGATAAGACGATTTTGAAAAACGCATGCAATGATATTATTTATAGAAAACACTGGGACTAGCAGAGAGAGAGAGAGAGAGAGAGAGAGAGAGAGAGAGAGAGAGAGAGAGAGAGAGAGAGAGAGCAACGGAGAAGAAAGTGTGGGGCTAATCAAATTAAAGACACGTTTCTGCCTCTTATTACGAACTTCAAATGGGGCACATAGATTCTCCAGCTCAAATATGACAACAGTGCTCTGTACATGGTCTGATAGATGTGTAGAGATAGAGAATAGCCCCAGGTGTGAGAAGTAAGTTTATGAGAGAAAGCTGTATTACAATGAGGTATCAAAACAGCAAATTAGTGAAGACCATTAGAGCAACGAGTCGAACAAACTGGTACAAAGGAAGCAGAGAATACATAAGACAATTCTAAAGAATAGCAACAACAATAATCAAATTGAAGTTGTATAATTGTAAGTTACCCGGCCTCTCCACAATAATGACATCAACTGATGCCACACCAAATACTCGAAGGTCAGAGAGGATGGGAAGCCCGAGGAGAGAAAGCACTAACCAGACCTCCACTGGATTAGCATAAAGAAGCCTGTAACCTTGGGGAGGTTTACTGCTACCCAAATTCCAGTGGAGATCAATGGTTGCTGCCAACGAGAAACCCATGGTAAGTGGCTGTTGTGATAACGCAAATTAATTTGCAAATGCTATCAAAATAGGTGGAGAGTACTGGAAATCTGGGGAAACTGGTTGTCACTCAGACTCCAGGAAACACCACAGGTTGTTCTATAAGCGGCCTCTTGGAGAGTGACCTGTGTGAAAACTCCTAGTGAATAATAATAATAATAATAATAATAATAATAATAATAATAATAATAATAATAATAATAACTAGCGGGACATGTAAAAATTCCACAGGGGACTGATTCATATGTAATATATTGATGTTGGCATTCTGTAGATATTCAGCGTAAATGGAGACGCTCTGATATTATTGTAATTATTTTGTTAAAACTTCAAAAGTATTTATCTAAGCAAACAGGGGCGTCCGGCATAGCCAGGTCGTAAAATACGCTTAAATATGATATTTTAATTCTTGCAGATTTCGCATATATTATTATATAGTTAATGTTCTATCGATTTTTATATATTATAAAGTTGCGATTTCAAAAATGAAAAATATATCTATATGACTTGGGTTCATCAGCTTGAATCGAAACCGAATCCCAAACTCACACACACGCACACGCACGCGCGCGCGCACACACACATATATATAAATATATATATATATATATATATATATATATATATAAAATAAAAATTACAATTAAATTTACCAAAATGATCCAAGATGGTAAAATTAAAGTATATCATAAATATTAAAGAATTAATATTTATAAAATTATCTCAGCCAGATGTAAAAGCTCGATAAAACCAAATTGGAAATAGAGCTTATAATATGATATATATATATATATATATATATATATATATATATATATATATATATATATATATATATATATATATATAACTTTCGTTCCTTCAGCTATAATCAAAACCGAAATCAAAACTTATGAAGAATTCTTGATAAAATTATTTATAAAAAAATAGATTACTAAGGTGTCATCAGCTAAGATCGAAACCGAAACCAAAATTTATAAAGAATTCTTGATTGAATTATTTATATAAAATAGATTATCGGAGTGCCATCAGCTATACTCGAAACCGAAACCAAAACTTAAAAAGAATTCTTAGTAAAATTATTTATTACAAAAAATGGAAGTAAATGGCAATTAAACGACCCAGATGTAAGCGTGACACACAAAAGAACACACACGCTATCGTATTAATATATAGATGATGATGATGATGATGATGATGATGATAATAATAATAATAATAATTATAATATAATAATGATAATAATAATAATAATAATAATAATAATAATAATAATAATAATAATAATAATAATAATAATAATTGTCAAAGAACTCAAGGGGATATGGAAGATGAAGAAAGTCAAGATAATACCATTAATAGTAGGAGAACTAGGAATTATATTAAAAAAATCTTTGAAAAAAGAATGGGAGAGATTAGAATCAGAGGAATGGCTGAGAAGATACAGCGGATAGCAATAATGAAAACGGATGAAATATTAAGGAAAACCTTTGAATGCGGAGACTAATACACGCGAGCTACAGGCACAAGCCGGACATGCAGAAACTGTTATAGATCTAAATCACAAAGAAACATCACATATAATAATAAACTTAAATATAAAGAAAATCTACACCCTCCGCACCTGCCCCCATTTTTGTGTTGGTGGGTGTCACAATAAACTGGTGCCACACTAAATAAATCAAAAGGATAAAGGAGGAACAAAAGACCAAGGAGAGAAAGCACTAGCCAGACCTCTGCTGGATGAGTACAAAGAGGACTGGGGCATTGGGAAAGCTTATTGCCACCGAAATTCCAGTGAAGACCATTGGTCGCTGCGAAGGAGAAATCAATTGTAACCGGCTGTTACGATAACGCAAATTCATCTGCAATGATTATCGAAAAAGTATTGGAAATCTAGATGAGCTTGTTATCACTCAAACTCCAAAGAACGCCACAAGCTGATTTCAAAGAGAAATCTTTGAGTTATATAGCTTTATTTTTGTTAAGGTATAAAAGGACAATCGAAAAACAAAAAAAGTAGGCACAAGGTCACTCAAGAATCGGGGAAGAGAGGAGTTTATTGTCATCCTCCTCATTGTACCTTTTGCAGGTCTGTGCTAGTCCTAGCTGGAGTTAACATTCACTACAACACCGGATATCGTTCTACTTGGGATTCCCTGAATCAGATCTTTTTTTTTTCTATGTATAATATATGTAAAAATTAGATATCTGTAAAAGGTCAATTTATTGAAATTTCATTGGCATGGGGTTGAGGAAAAAGTCCAAAAAATAAACAAAAATGTTAGCAAGACCCTCCTAATTTTCTCTAGATGGTAGATCGCTTACTGTTTTTCGGCTTTATCGGGGTGCCGAAAACAAGCAGGACGATCTCTAAATGGGGCTGAATTCTATACAAAATCAAAGAAAATGGTGTAGGGGTGTATATGATTTTGCTCAAAGATGAGATTACTTACTGGGGTCGGGGACAAAAAAGAATCTAGAGTCCGGCCGGACCTGGAACCGTGCATGCCATGCTCAGCAAGGGAACACGAACTCCAACTTGGCACCTCTAAGTACCCACAGACTCGCTATTTTAAGCCCTCTTCTGTCAGAGGCCGCGGGATGTAATCTTTTCCTATCACATTTGATCTGTACCTTCAGCTGGTGCTTAAAGAAGGGAATCAGATCCTGATCAGCAAAAGATTCAACACCACGCTTCTCATGCAGTCTCAACGTCCATATCACTATTCTGGTTACAGCCAAGATTGCAAGAAACACCATTCGTCTCTCCTTATTCCACGGCAGTTTGGCGCTGTGGATGACATAGGACATGTCCAGCAGGCGAAGCTGCCAGGATCAATGCGAGCCATCACCTTGTTGACATACGCCCAGTACCGTCTGAGTCTGCTACAATCGAAGAACACCTGTCCCTGACGTTTCCACGGCTGGGGTCCTTCAATGGTGACACCTGGGCGAACTCACTAATTTAGCACTGTGTAGTATGGCCTTGACGTACACAATCACGTTGACACACCAGTTCTCGCCAGATCATCGAAGTTAAGCAACGTTGAGCCTGGTTAGTATCAGATGGGTGACTATTTGGGAATTCTAGGCGCTGTATGTGCTCTCTGCTTATCTCGGAATTTGTTTTCAGTCGTCCTGTACTTCACTTGCCACTGGTATTTAACAATGTCGACTCAGGAGATATGTTGTTGGAGATTGCGCACCTCCTGCCACAAAAATTTCACGCGCTGGCACCCCTTCCTGGGTATCCATAGTCTGTCTAAGACTGAAGGAGCCTGCTAGTATGGCCTTGAGGGGCAACAGATTTCGAGCCAATCGCCAGGTCAAGGAAAACTCAGTTTTTTTTAGATGACTCGAATCTGACGTCCAACTCCACCGAAATAAGATCTCCTTTGACAACCCCAAACGCTCAACGAACGGATCGTCGGCGGCCCACTACTAGCTCTTTGTAACGTTCCTTTCTAGTAAGGGTTGAAAGGTCGTTGGACCCAAGGAGATTCCTTAGCGCTGCTCTAAACTCTCTCAAGAACTGCGTATCGCTCAACAGCCTTCAACGCATCTCGACCGTGTGGCCAAGGATGAGATCGGGAAAGGTAGCCTCGACCGCAGGGTCCCATGCAGACCCTCAGTCAAGGTTTGACTTAGGAAAGCCAGTCTCTCTGCGTCTCGATGACAATTAAAATCAAGCAAGTCCAAGCCTTCCTCACACGGACGTTGAACACAGACTTGACTGTAAACCCAATGTTTCAACTTATCCCCCACCAAGCGAGGACAGCTTCCTCTGCAGGGATTTGAAATAGTTCGAAGGCATAGGAAGTACAGCCAGTCGGATGAGCAGAAAGACGTAGGTGGCGCACTCCTTCGCTTTGGCCTTTATTCCAGACCAATTCTTTTTAAGCTGTGACCCGGTCTGAATCACACGCTAAGAATCTGAACCAGGTCGTCCATTCAGCTGAAAGAAGCAGGAAGAGTGTCGACGCCCTTCCAGGCTCCTAACCACGGACTTACTGCAGTTTATTTTCTTTTCACACTGTGTGAGCGCCTCTGTCACGACCTTGACGTCTTGGAAGCACGACATAAAGACGGTGATGTCATCGGCGAACGCGGACATCCACGGTTCTCGATCCGCAAAGCAAAATGATCCTACGCTGGACTGAACTTGCCTACTCACGCCTTAGCTTGCAAAGTAGCGGCTCCAACACAAGGACCTAAAGCAGGGTAGACGGCGGACAGCCCTGATGCATAGACCAGGAGATGGCGAAGGCTTTCGAATGCGTTCTCCTTACCTGTACCAATGCCGTCGGTGCACGGTATCGTACGGAGATCCATTTGCGGAAGCCCAGTTTGAATCCAGCAGTCTTTAGAACAAATACCAAGAAGCGATGGTCGACCCTATTGAAAGCTTTAGACATACAAATTAATCAGCGCGACTTCCGTGTCGTCTTCTATTTCTCCCTCTAAGATCACGTGCAAGTTGTTTTGAATCGATCTTCTCTGGTTCGATTAAGTCACCGATAACAACCTGCAGCTGATTCGATAGGACCTTGATGAAAATCTTTAGCTCTGTGCTTAGAAGAGTTATGGGTCCGTATTTGTGTAATTCTTGCATGTCATGCTTATCTGTTTTCCTCAGTAATGTGATCACTCTCTTGACCCGAGATGGAACCCTCGTCCCGAGATGGAACCCTCGTCAAACCAATAGTTGAACACACCCGTCAAAATCCGTGTCAATATGGGCGACAACCTAAAATACAATTCGTAGGGCAGACCTACCAGGCGATTTATTGCAACTGATCGGCTTCACCGCAATCAGGACCTCTCGCTCTGTTAGCCTGTGCTCTAGCTGCCTCGAGGCAGGGAGAGTTAACTAAATAGTCGCCAAATTCGTGGACAGAGAGATCGAATTGTTGCGTGAAACTCTTTTTGGCCTGTGTGATTACTCTCAATAAGTAAGTAATAATAGGGACTACCACAAATTGTTGGTAGAGAGGAATTTTTGATGATTGACTGAAAACTAGGGAGTAAAAAAAAAAAATTGAATACATCAGCATCAGAGTTGCTTTCAAGCTAGTATGTGTAGGTTAGTACAGACTTCTCAGACTCAAATTAGAGTTTGTCATGCTACGAAAAGTTAAACAGTGTTTTTTTTTTTCTTGCTTATTCGTAAAGAAGTCTGTTGTGTTATAAGTCAGTAATGTCATGTCGAAACCCAACTAAATCGACCTTGTGTTGTTTTTTTTTTCCATTCTCCCTGGGTTCTCTTTCCACGTCTCTCTAACAACTCCCATTAATTTTTTTTTAAAGATTGCGCCGTGTAAAACATTTTATGACGATATCGGGTTTCTTTGGGAAAGACAGGTAGACATGAACTATGGTTGGGGAAGGAAGTAGCAAGAGAAATAGAGAGAGGGGAAGTGAAGAGGGAGAGAGAAAAGAACAATTTCAATCAGAGCAAGTAAGAAATGGACGGAAGAAAAAAAGGAAGAAAGTAAAAAGAGAAAGGCGAAGAAGAAGAAGAAGAAGAAGAAGAAGAAGAAGAAAAGCAAGAATTAGGAGATAAAAGAGAGGAAGCAGAAAACTAAACAGAGAAAGATAGGCACTTGCAAAATTAATGGCTATTTTCACCCTTCCATTCAATTAAAAATTCAAGAAATCAACCAGTTTTAATGAATTTTTTTACTATCACGGAATTTAACGAATCCATGATTAAAAAAAATATTTATGTGGAAATATGCTTATTCAATTATATTTGACCTTTTATTTATACCAATCCTTTTATTTATACCAATCCTTTTATTTATACCATATTTATGAAGCTCGATGTAACTACAGAGCATATGCAAACCAATGAAAAAGTCTACATTCCAAATTTCAAGATGTTGACCATCTTACCGTTTATATCTTTAAGCACGTTGACATGCACAATTCTTGACAGCACCTGTTTCGTAGCGCAGAATCAATCATGCAATTATGCCAATTCTTGAATTTATTCCACCCTTAACTCATCAAAACAAAACGCACATCAATTTTTGTAAGATCAGGAAATTGGGAGAGAAGTTGCAATTATTTTTTCATTCTGTTATGTAATCTTTTGGAATATAGATTTTTGTCATTTATCATTTAAAAATATATATTTTAGTGAAAATGTATTATTTTGTGCAAAACAAAAAACAACAACACAAAACAACACACCTTTACTAACGTTATTTATTATTTACTTGGACGTCACCACTTATCAAGACCCGAAGGCTACTCAAGGATACTGATTAGGTGTTAAGTAGATGGTGAGATATAATCAGTCACGGTGGAAATGGGGTAAGACTAAATTATCTAAGTGGACGACTAAATAAGAATTTATTCAGATTAAACTTGAAGACAACCACGTTATAGTAAGCCGGGAAGCAGACAAAGGTTAATGTGTTCCACAGGCGGGCAGTTGGAGGAAAAAACTCTGTTCATGGAATTTCTATTTAGTTTTGAGCAAAAAATAGGCAGTGAGGAAAGTTGTTGGCAATGCACTAAAAAATTTATGAATTTATTTTTGCTTTTTCATGTAAATAAAGCATCATAGATATTTACAATAAAAAAGAAACGAGAGCAATAAGAAGATAATAAAAAAGAACAGAGAAAAAAAAGAATAAAATATGACGAAAGAATGAATAAAAATAAATTTCTCTCTTCAGGGAACTTCGCCACATGCTTGAGAACAAGGAACGGTTCTTACGTTGTCTCAACGGTGGATTAGCAGGATATACTGAAGTACTTGATTAAGTCTTATTCAAGGCTATATTTTTATATTACGATTTCGTCCTCGTCCTACATACAGCGTCTCGTATTCGCAAATGGCCACCCACCCAGTAATGATCACAATTAACGTCGCTTAACAAGAGACGCTAAATAAAAAAAAAAGCAGAAGATGTAGTCGTAGTAGTAGAAGTAGTAGTAAAAGAAAAAGAAGAAAAATAAGACGAGAAAAAAAAAGCGGAGAAAGACAGAAAATTTAATCACTTTTGCCACTTTTACCGGTGCCATTTTTTCCGATGCCATTTTTACCTAAATTCAATTATTTATATTGAAACTCTAAGATTGTAGAAGAAGGATTTTGATTTTAGTTTCAGCAACATTGTAACTTCATCAAATCTCCACACTAACGTACTGTACTTGCAATAACCCTTATCCCTGAGTGACTTCCGGGCCTTGATAAGTGGTAACCACCGTGTAAAAAAAAAAAAAAAAATCTTTCGCTTCCCTTATTTTGTCCTTTAGTCCTCACAATCTGAGATCGATATTTCTGACAAAGGAGCAAGAAGTGTTGTTTTCTGATTTGGCATCTATTAATCTTACTCTTGCTTGGTTTTAAGCGTTGAAGTTCTATTTTTAGCTCCTTACATCAAGTGGTTTCATGCCCCGTCTGGAGCGATTTCCATAAAATGCGAAATATGGCAGTTTGAAATAATAATAATAAAAAAAATAAACTCTCATAAGTATACTTATTATCAGTAAATAATATTAAAGTACAGAAAAATATGGTAAATAAACTAGAAAAACTAAAAAAAAAAAATAATTTACTAACCGAGTCCACGAACTCCAACCGATATTCTAAGATGTCGCCTTTATTTTCTAATTCCATCCCCCCCTCCCAAGGCACAGTGCCACTTTGACGCAGGGGGCTACTATCGGGGACACTATGCAAGGTAAGGATACTATGTAAGGAGTTGAGCAGCAAGATGTCTGTTCACATTACACTTGAACTTCTGCATGTCAGTACAGTTGGGAAAATAGGAACCCGGAAGGGAGTTCCAGAGTCTAGAAGTTCTGGGGAAGAAACTATTAGAGTAGAAAACCTTCTTACACCTAGGGATCTCTACTGTGTAGGGTGGGATTTTGCTGATTGTCGGGTTTGTCAGGGGTATTTACGTCGAGGGGTACAAGAACTTGTAGTTCGTCGGAACATTCACCATTAAAGTACTTGTAGAACAGGAAGAGGGATGCAACATTTCGTCGATGGGACTGACGTTGGAGCTTGGATGACAGTTCAGAACCAATCAGGTTGACGACTCTCTTTTGGACCAAGAGCGAGAGACAAGTAACAGATGCACCAGCCCAAATGTGACAACAATACTCCATATATGAGCGAATGGTGGCTTTGTAGAGGTACAGCATACTTTGGAATTCCTTCTCTGTTTTCTGTTTCCTCGACCGTACATACAAGCAGAAATTTAACTTTAATTTGAACAGAAAACTTGCTGCTCAACTCCCGATTGGACTCGATTAGACAATTTTCCAACAGTAGCCCTTTATGGGCAAGTGGCTTTATGTAGTGTTTGGAAGATGAACGAGAGTAAAAAACAAAACAAAACAAAACAAAAAGAACACAGAAGAAAAAGAAGAAGAAGAAGAAGAAGAAGAAGAAGAGGAAGAAATATCAGGATAAGAAACAAAGAAAATGAATTGAAAGAAAGAAAAAACAAAAAACAAAATAGAAGTTGAAAAAAAAAGAGTAGCAAAAGAAAAGAAAAAGTAAACGAAGGAAGAAAGGAGAAAATGCTGAGCCATCTAAAAAGAAACAAGGGAAAGAAAGAAAAAACTTCATTCAAGTAGACAAATAAACATTGTCGCCCTTGACTCCAATACATGAACGCATCAATCATGTCGAGTAAAATGCCGCGACAGAGAGGATCGCGGGAGTTAAAATACTTTAACATGGCTACATACAAAGGCGCCATCGACGAGAATAGCGATTCATCGACTCGTCTGATAATACCGTCGGCCGCGATCTTCGATTAATATATTAATACGCGTAACCGATACCATCTATCTTATATAGCAAGCAGAGACGGTATTTTTCCACGTATTTCTCTTTGATGAATGACTTTTTTTTCTTCCGTCATACAACATTAAACCTTTTTCGTTAATTAAACCTTTTCATATGAGGCTTTATTTGAACTTTTTTTTAATACTCATTATTTACGACAAATTAAGGCACGACCAATATACGATTTCGAAATTTCGAAATCGGCTTTGTGACCTGGTGGGCGATGGTCTGTTCTATTCTCTGCAACCTCTTTACCACAGAAGAGATGTTGCGAGCCTGTCTCTGCTCTATCGTTATTTTCATGGCAACTGTTCGTCTGAACTTCAATCTATGCCCACCCCTCGCGGCAAAACTTCCACAAAACACCCGTCGAGCTACAACCACTATCGACTAATACCCCCACTTCCTATCTGTGCCTAAATGTAAACGTGGATTCCATGAACTAAGCTTCTTTCCTAGAACTGCAGGCCAGCAGAATAGTGTTCCACTGGAACACTATTCTGCTGGCCTGTTTTCCAGCTGACTGCAATATGGTCGTCTTCAAGTCCAATGTAAACAAGTTCTCGCTGAGCCGTCCGCTTAAATAACCGAATTATGCCAAATTCCCACTACTAATAGTTACTACGTTGTTGTCCCTATGACTGCCATACACTCATTAACTGTTATCCTCGAGTGGCTTTCGGGCCTTGATAAGTGGTGACTCCCTTATACAAAATATAAGCACTTCATTCAAGCAACCCAGAATTCTTATGCTTGTTATTACCAAGAATCAACCAATTTTGATTCATATAGACTGACATGCCGTTTTTTTTCTTTTTCTTTTTAATTAAAAATCTTTGCAGAAAATAAACAAGTTTTATTTTGCGTCTTTATTTAGATTGACGGACCACTATTTGAGGAATTTAAATAAATTTGCTGATATATTTACTTTTCATCCCCATTTTTGTAAACATAAAAGCCCCCCCCCAAATACTACTACAACAAAAAAACAACAACAAAACAAACGAAACAAAACAAAAAGACATTTACGATTAAAAAATAAAAAAAAAAAATCCGTGAAAATAGCGCAATGGGGCCTTAAATTTGAGCTTCGTTTTCAGTTTGGGAAAATTTGGTCACGTGATACTCGATTGACGGTGTCACAACAAATAACATAGCCTTTCCTGTTTTGATCCATGATTTCAGCTCCTTAAAAGTTTAATCATTTTTTTCTGTCATTATTTTTATTTACTGAGAGAGACAGAGACAGAGAGAGAGAGAGAGAGAGAGAGAGAGAGAGAGAGAGAGAGAGAGAGAGAGAGAACAGTATGGAGCTATATTTGTAGTCGCCCCCTTCCCACAAAAATATAACAAATAAATGCAAAGGTAAGATAAGTTACTTTTCTCCCTACCTGGAATAGATTTTTTGGGTGCTTATGTATCTATACTTTCCTGCTATTGAAAAAAAATATTTTCAAGTTAAATTCAAAATTTACGATATATTTGTTTATTAAATTGTTATGTGGAAGTATAGAATGGTTACAAAACACCCTTCCCCATATCAAGTATGGGTTTCTAAATAATAACGTTATTATTTCAGCCCGGCAACAGAGATGGACATGTACCGTTTTTAATGCTTTTGATTATTTTAAGGCGTTTTTTTTTTAAAGCTTGAAACAAGTAGTGCCGAGTTGTTAATTTAGAACAGCAAGATGGTGGAAATTCTTTAACGTTTCGGGTGCACCAAGTTTCCACTTAAATAAACACTTAAAATAAGTTAGGTCGAAGCGTAACTTATGGTGGCTATGCATTAAAAAATAAGGGCAATGCTGTTAATATCCATGTTTATTGAAAGGGTTACTTTTCTGCCATGACACCGTCGACCGAGTACCATGTGACCTAACTTTTCCAAACCTAAAAACGAGGCTCGAATTTTGGATCCCTCTGCACTATTTGCATCATTTTTTTTTCTGTTAACGCAAGGAAACATTATTCTTTTTATGTTTGACTCGTATCTTTTTGTAAATATTCTCCCTCACTCTGGAAAAAAAAACTTTTAAAATTATTACTTCTTAGCGTGAAAAAAAAAACGGTACGATAAATTTCTCGAGTCTTAATTTGTCGTGCCTACACTTGTTCTGTCATAATTTGTTGTACCTAAATTTATCGTGCCTAAATTTGTTGTGTCTAACTTTGGTATACTTGTATTTCTCGTGGATAAATTTGTCGTGCCTAAATATCACAAGAACACGAAGTCAGCGTGAGCAGCTGTGCTTTGTCGTACCTTAGTTTATTTTATATTAGTAGTATTATAAAGCCGAATAGGAGACAAGTATTTGGCTGTTTAGAAATTATATTTTTGATCGAACTAAAAATTTAATCCTGAGATTTTATTTTTGATGCATCATAAAATAAAAGGAGAGAACGCGTTAACCCACACTGTCACACATAAAACCAGTAACACATTTAATAGCAAACATCTTTTCGATATACACCGGTAATAAGTCATAGTTTTAGTCTTTTCATTGGCTAATCAAAAGTAGATTCCTTAGAGACACATTTTTAATAATTACCTATTTTAGCTAAGTACGAAATGTCATAACTAACAAACTAAATGAGATATCGGTAAAAAACTCATTACAGTAAATATGGTAGAAAGCGATAATATATAAGTAGTCGAATTACTAAAAAAACATATCTAAAATTTACGGCCTAGTACTGATTTGTGTAGCTTTTATTTACCTCGTCCCCAGGAAGTTAGACACAGGGTCAGGGATGAATAAGATGTAAGTGCTTCTATGGAACAAACTGGGTTCGAACTTGGCGCACTAATATTATGTAAGGTTTAGTTTTGCTATCATTCTTTTTTCAGATATTGCTGTCATTTTTGACGCTAGTATCCCTGCCAGTATATTAATAATTATAATTTTTAGCCCGTTAAAACGGGCAAAAGTTATAGCCCGTTGACTTAGAATAAGTGATTTATACCAAATTGTTGGTGTGCTATGGATAAATGTGTGCCCATTGTTGTATTAAATACTAATCTGTATTAATCTATGCTAATCTCTTACTGGTCATCGAGTGGATACCATAATACTTAGTTCGTTGTATCTTATCATAACAAAGGTCCATACAAGATTTAACTAAGATCTCTTCTGTAGTTTTCGAGAAAATATCTAGAGTAAATGTGATATTGTGGTGAGTAATTCCTATTAATCCCTATTTATACTGTGCATCGTACGGATACCATAATATTTTGTTCGCTGCACCTTACCGTAACAAAGTCAATACAAACATTTAGTCCCCCTTCTTGGATTTTGTCGCGGTGAAGGAGCTGGAGCGTTTCAATGATTCCTAGAGCTATGCTGGCGGGAGCGAAAGCCCCTGGCAGGGCCACCCTGGCCAGAAAGGTCGATGGCTAGAAACCAGAGAAGAGTGATCCTTGGTCCTCCAGGTTGGGGGTTGAGCATAGGGCTAACGATCCTTTCTTGTAAAACAACTATGTTACGGAAACGGCAACAAAAAGGAACCCCTATTTCAGCATGTGTGTGTGTAGGGGGGCTTCTGAGTCAAGTGAAACTCGTATGAATGCTAGTGCCCAAAGAGGACAGTTATGCAGCATCATTGGGTTTCACTGACTAGGCTGGTTCAGGATAGGCGGTGGTGGTGGTCGTGGTTGTTGTTGTTGTTGATGATGATGATGACAAACATTTAGTCAGGTCGACCAGTAGTTTCCAAGAACACTTATAGAGTAAATATTGTGTTGCAATGACTAATCCCTATTAACCACTAACTTTGCATCAAACAGATCCCATAACATTTAGTTCACTGTGCCTTATAGGAAAGGCTCATACAAAAATTTCTGCCAGATCGGTTCAGTAGTTTCAGAGAAAAAGTGCAACGAACAGACAGACAAATAAAGAGAAATACGACATGGATTTTATTTCGTCCGTCTTTGTATGTAAGCTTAAAATTGTATCACAGGTGTCCAGTAGTAGCAGGCACCTGTTTGCCGAAAGCTGTATGCATGCAAGTAGAGAAAAAAAAATGATACAGATAGGGGAGGAAAGAAATAGTAATACTTTCCATATTGTACATAGGCGGGGGTGGGGGTGGGGGAAGCAAGCTAAGCAAACTGACACTATGTTTTTTATAAACCGATGAAGCCTTCTCATGAACATCAATTATATTTTGTCATATAAATGTATACTAGTCTGGGTGCCCGGTGTTGCCTGGGTGTTTGGAGGTGTGTGTTGAGCAAAAAAAAAAAAAAGTGGTAGTAGGCAGGCAGGCTCGAACTCGACACGCGAAGGCGGAAAAGAGAGTAAAAGAAAATCTGACGTCTTACCACTACTCCATGACGCGACAAGAAGTTCGAAGCGTTAAAATTAGGCAAAGTCAATCCAAATGGTACGATGACTTTCGAAAATGGCTCGCAAAATATCGACCTCTCCTTGTAGAAAACTGCCCAGTTGAAGGTAAAGGAATTAATGGTTTTGGTCAATTTTTCGATATTTGTTGACCAAAGGGTCGAGCTTCAAAACGATACCGATATCGTGAAAATCTGTCGCCTCTGTCGAATGTTTTAGGCAAACATACAAACGTACATAATACATACATACATACATTTAAACAGACAGGTGAGATTTATATTATATGTGTTCTTATGATAAACAGAAACAATTCTTTGTAAATAAAGGTGTTTTTTTTTTCTAAGGAGAGTTTAATATGGATCTTGGATTTTACAACGTCGGAACTGTCGCTTATTTCAATGAGCGATGTTTCTGACAGGGGGGGGGGCGGAGAGTAAACGCTGATATCTGGATCGGAATCTATCCATCCAACACTTATCGCTAGCGGATTTTTAATCGTGAAGAATTTTAGCTTCTTACACCAAGTGGCTGCATTGTCCGGAGCGATTTTCATAAATATAGGAAGCTGCCTCTTTAGTCAGTCATGTTGCAGTCAAAAGGATGCTGGTTATTTTGAAATAAACCACCCTAAAATTTTCTCTATTATAGCAGTAACCCACTCGCAGTTATACAACTTTCATGCGATGTTGAAGGATACTTCAGTTCGTACTTAAACGAGAGGAAATGCGACGCTTAAATTCGCGCTCTTTTTATTTTTCTACCGTCAGCTAAATATATATATATATTTTTGATAGCAGCCATATTATTATTATTTTTTATGAGATATTTTCTCGACGTGCTCTTTAAATTTTACGCGCCGTCTTCGGAATCCGAAACGGAAAATTTGGTGAAGGGTCACGACTACGGGTCAGAGCTAAAGTTTCTTAGAGCTACTACTTGTAAAAACAAAGACAGGAAGAAAATTAGGAACGAAAGAGAAATTGAATCAAAATAAAAGGGCGGTCTATTTTTCCTCCGATAAAATACACAAACCGCGGAAACGAATCACACACTTAAACGTAAGTGAATGACTTAAACTTCCAAATGTTGTTGCCACAAATCTGGTTAGAGGTCGAGACTACGGGTCAGAGCCAAAGTTTCCAATATCTACGATCTACAAAAACAAAGACAAGAGTAGGCGTTACTTAAGATACGTCTATTCAATCTGAGCGTTTATCGCTGTAAATGCTATTTAAAACTTAACGTGACAAACAAATGAGCTTCCTAATGGACAGACAAAGTCACACATTAATACGCTTGGACACATGCAAAATGCGATTTCGAACTTAACCCTAACAGGGTGATGGACCAATCGGCTAAAAAGATAGTCTACTATATCAAAACAAAAACTTAAGCATGACAGACCAACTAAAATTATATCTTATACCGATTAACAAAATACAATTTCAAACCAAAGCGTCACAAATTGATAGAAATACAATTTAAAACCAAAGCGTTACAGATTGCCAAAAATGCAATTTCAAACCAAAGCGTCACAAATTGATAGTAATACAATTTAAAACCAAAGCGTTACAGATGGACAAAAATGAAATTTCAAATAAAAGCGTTACATATGGACAAAAATGAAATTTCAAATAAAAGCGTTACAGATTCAGAGAATGTAATATTAAATTAAAACGTGATAGATTTACTGAAATTCAATGTCAAACCAAAGCGTGACGTATTGAGAGAAACGCAATTCAAACTTAATTGAAACGAATAATAACCTGCATGAAGTCATTAGCATATCGATGACTTAGTATATTAAGAAGTTTTAATGATTTTAAAACTGAAAAGGTAGTCTTTTAATATCAATGTAAATGCGATAAAAAACCTCAACTTTATAGGTGCACACACACATACCCCCCCCCCCACACAGACAGACACACACACACACACACACACACACACACACACACACGCACACACACACACACACACACATATATATATATAATTATTTTTTAATATAATAATTAAATACCTACAGACTTTAGTGTTTCATCCTTTCGGGATTCTTCAGTGCAGGGTGTCACGATTAACACCAGCCGAACGATTCGGACCCCGCAACACGAGACATCTCTGGCTCGATTAGCGGAGACCGTATCCATTCGGCTACAATTAATCGCGTGAAATAGCGTTGAATTTTAAACATTTTAATTTTAAATTTTCATTACGTCAGTCAGAGAGTGATCTAATCGTTATACGATGGTCTATGCATAAGAGCTAAATTGACCGACTTTAATTCAACTGAAAGTGCTCAACGATAAGAAACGACTTTCTTAAAGGGGCTGCTACACACACGCACACACACACACACACACACACACACACACACACACACACACACACACACACACACACACACACACACATATACTCAGGTTTTTTTTATATTCAAAAGTAATGGACTAGTGAATTCAACGAGGTTGTTAGTGCTCAATAAAAAGAGTTGATAATACTTGTTTATTGTTATATAAACATGCTCACATCCCGCTGCTACAAACAGCCACTTGTTTCAATCAAACAACAGATATCATCAGGCAGCGACTTGACTATTCAAATGTTCAATGAATAAACTAGGTTATTCATTGAACATTTGAATAGTCAAGTCGCTGCCTGATGATATCTGTTGTTTGATTGAAACAAGTGGCTGTTTGTAGCAGCGGGATGTGAGCATGTTTATATAACAATAATCAAGTATATATATATATATATATATATATTGAATTAACAGCTAGAACTGTTCATAGACACGTTAAATGTGCAAAAATATTTTATTTAAAAATAGAAAGAAAAATACAGTCTAATTTCTTCTCTTTCTCTTTTTCTTTTTTTAAAGTTCACACATTTCTTATTAATTTCGCGCCATATCAAGTCAACCTTAAGAGACTGAAAGAGTTCTATTGCCTGGTTTTTCCTTACAAGTAAAATGCTTGTGCTGTTATGTCCAAGCCATGCTGTTGTTGCTGCTGTTGTTGTTAAACGCACGAGTAGTCAGTTAATTTTTCTTTATGAGCTTTTTTTTTTTTTTTTTTTTTTTAGCGCGTTCACTTTAAAGTTATAAAAATTATTATTAAAGCATCATTAGGAATGTAAAAACTTTGAATAGACAGATAAAACTGTTTTCAGAACACGTTAAAAATGAACAAATATTTTATCAAAAGAATGAAGAAAAAATACGATCCAATTTCCTTCTTTCATGGGATTTTCTTAATTAAAATATTTCTTATTAATTTCGGATCATATCATGTGTGTGTGTGTGTGTGTGTGTGTGTGTGTGTGTGTGTGTGTGTGTGTGTGTGAATAAAAAAAAATCGACAAAACTTCGGGATAAGTAAGATTTCCCATAATGTAAATGGTGTTGACTGAAATTAGTTTAAAAGACAACACAAAAATGATGACACATGACCCCTGTCAACAATTCGGGGTTTATATCATGTTTTTATTTTTTTTTGTGAAATTCACTTTTGTAAAAAGTATTGTAAAAAGTTAATAATGAATAAATATATTGGCTTTTTGCCAAAGTGTAGCATTTCTTCTGAACTTCGTCTATTCTCTCCTCTGTCAATAAAGAAGTTCTAGACTGATGTCCATTTTTATTTTTGCTACAATCCTTTAGAAGAGCTGGATTTCCCCACATTAAAAACCATCATGTCTAAATTTGCCGTCACGGGTGGGCAAATATATAGAACTAGCTGTAAATATCCGGCGTTGCCCGGTCGAAACATATTATCGAGCGGAGGGATTAGTCACATGCTATTTAAGATACACCTAATATCCTAACTTGTTACGAAAAGTGACCACATGTAAAGTTTAGGGAAGCATGAAAATAAACTCGTTTCGTATATGGGAATCAAATGCGAAGTAACTTTCATAGCTTAGACGGCAAATAAATTTCAAAGCTTAAATAAATAAGCTTAATTCTGCTTTTAAACGCAAATGTTGTCAGCTGTTAATAATTGAAAATAAATCAAATAAATCACATTTAAATAATATTTTTAAATAGAATAATCAAAACGATTCTATTAAAACAAACAATGATTAACATCGAGCTAATTATTAAAATCGATTTCCTTTAATGTAATATGCAAATGTGGTTACTCATTTAATGAAGATTTATTTTTGAATAAATAATATATATATATATATATATATATATATATATTAAGATATATATATTAAGATACGTATTACATACATTTGAAGCCAAAACAACGCATTGTTACAAAATAAAGATATTTATTTTGTTTGAAATTTATGTTAAAGTTCATGAATATATTTCTGAGGAAACCTTCATCTTCAGTATGCCTTTAAAATTTTTGTTTTTTGCCATATTGTTGATGGAGCAGAGAATTAGCAAATATAAGTCCGTTTGGCGTTTCTACGATAGTTTTTTTTTAAGTCTCGGAACGGTGTGTTTGGTCACGCGAGATTCACGTTAAGATTTTGTTCCTTAGAAGCGCAGGTTGAATTTTAATTAAATAAGATATGTATTATCTACGTTTGAAGCCAAAACAACGCATTGTTACAAAATAAATAGACATTTATTTTGTTTGAAATTTATGTTAAAATTCATAAATATATTTCGAAGGAAACCTTCATCTTCAGTATGCCTTTTTTTGCCATATTGTTGTTGGAGCAGGGAATTAGCATCTCGCGTGACTAAACGCACCGTTCCGAGACTTAAAAAACCATCGTTAAAACATCAAATGGACTTATATTTGCTAATTATATACCGTTCACTGGACGAAACAGGGGAAGGTAGAGCGGTAGCCCTTGATATATCTAAGACTTTTTACAGGGTATGGCACGATAGTCTTCTAAGGAAAATTAGATCATATGGAATCTCTGGAAGAATACATAATGTAATTAAATCCTTCTTAAGCAAGAGAAAAATCCAAGTTGTCCTTGACGGTCGTACATCTAAGCAATGATATAAATGCGGTCTATCCTTGGACCTTTATTGTTCCTGATATTCATAAATGACCTCCCTGATAAAATTGTTTCGGAGATGGGCATATTTGCCGATGACACCATTCTCTATAACAGACATGAGGGGAAAACAAATGAACACATATCTAAGGAAATGACAGAATCACTAGAGGATGAACTCCAATCTGTAGTGAAATGGGGACAAAAATGGATGGTCACATTCAATGCTGCCAAGACTAAGCTTGTTTCCTTCAATAACTACAAGAAACCTTTTCTACCACCAATAGTAATGGCTAAGAATACATTGCCTGAAGGTACTTCCTTTAAACTTCTCAGCCTAACGTTTACAGGAAACATGAACTGGAATATATACATTGAGAGCATTGCCAAGGCTGCTGCAAAGAAGGTGGGCTCTCTCTAACGTGCTAGAAAATTACTTACGCCTGAAAGTATCCTGTGCCTCTATAAGGCCACCATTCGCCCATGTATGGAGTATTGTTGTCACATTTGGGCTGGTGCATCTGCTGCTTGTCTCTCACTCCTGGACAGGGTTCAAAAGAGAGTCGCCAACCTGATAGGTCCTGAACTGTCATCTAAGCTTCAGCCTCTGTCCTATCGAGGAAATGTTGCACCCCTCTACCTGTTCTACAAGTACTTTAATGGTGGCTGCTCTGACGAACTGCAAGCACTTGTACCTCCTCGACGTGACTACCCCAACAAACCCGACAAGCAACTAAGTCACACCCCTTCACAGTAGAGATCTCTAGGTGTATGAAAGCCTTTTACTCCAATAGTTTCTTTCTCAGAACTGCAAGTCTTTGGAACTCCCTTCCGGGATACTGCTTTCCCAACTGTACTGATATGCAGAAGTTCAAGTGTAATATGAACAAACATCTTTCTACTCATCTCCCTTCATAACGCCCCCGCAAATTGTCCCCGATAGTAGCCCCCTACTTCAAAGTGGCACTTGCCTTATTTGGAGTGAAGATTGAATAATTGAATAAAAAAAAATTCTCTGCTCCAACAACAACATGGCAAAAAAAAAAATATAGACATACTGAAGATGAAGGTTTCCTTCGAAATATATTTATGAAGTTTAACATAAATTTCAAACAAAATAAATGTCTATTTATTTTGTAGCAATGCGTTGTTTTGGCTTCAAACGTATATAATGCGTATCTTATTTGATTAAAATTCAACCGGCGTTTCTAAGGAAAAAAATCTTAGCACACACACACACACACACACGCGCACACACGCACACACACACACACACACACACACACACACACACACACACACACATACACACACAAACATATATAAATCATGCTGATATAAAAGTCCGTTTTCAGTATGAAAATTACTTTGTGAAACAGCGTACCTTTTGTACTTATTAATTAAATTGTGAACAAACAAACGAGAATACAACGTTATTATAATAGAAATAATACTGAATCTGAAACCTGAAATCTGCAGTCTAGTACTGATTTGTGTAGCTTTTATTTGCCTCCTCCTCACGAAGTTAGACAGGAGATCAAGTGTGAGTTAGATGGGACACTCAAGTTTTCAGTTCCTGTCGTTAACCACTTAGTTACAGTCACCATGTTGTTAATATAACCAATATTTCATCAGTGTCTGTATGTATGTATGTTTTTACAAACAGTGACTCAATTTTACAAACACAATCTATGAGTTCGAACCTCACCCTTGGCATGAGTATTTCACCGAATATTTCCTCAATTAAACTTAAACATTTTAAATTACAATATTTTTTCCAAGATATTACAACTATTTCTGACACCTTGTATCCCAGACGTTATATTAATAATTAGACTTCTTAGCCCGTTAAAACGAGCAAAATTTATAGCCCGTTGACTAGTAATCAGTGTTTTATGTCAAATTTATGCCATGTGAAGGTAGCTTAATTTATAATGAAAACAATGGATTGCGAAGTCGATTTTGAACTATGTCAAAGCAAGAAAAAGTGTTCGGAGCGGCATCTCATCGGATGGAGGAGAAGTACTCCATATTAAAACGTATTGAATTTCCTATGGATAGAGCATTGCGTCAGAAGTCAGAGTCATTTCGAAATTTAAACGTGGTCTATCTACAGCTAAACAGAGCTTCTAAGCGGAACGCTTAAATCCAAAACACGTCCACCCAGACTGCGCGGTTATCGATGAAAATGGAATTTCAAATTCAAGCCCGACAGACTGACCGACTGATACACCGATGCACAAGCTCGATTATTCGATTGAAATAGAGACGCGGAGAAGCAACCAAAAATAACGAAAAAAAAAAAAAAAGGGATGAAATCAAAATAAAAGATCTGCCAGAAGAAGAAGAAGAAGAAGAAGAAGAAGAAGAAAAAGAAGAAGAAGAAGAAGAAGAAGAAGAAGAAAAAAGCTAAACATCACACTCGTAAAAGTAAGTGAATGGCTTAAACTTACATTTTTGTTTTCACGGAGCATCTTAAGTCCAAATATAAGGAGGTGACAAGCCCTGAAAATATATACATACGCTCGAATGACGCAACCCTTTCCACTTACCAACTGATAAAATCGCAGACATACACGTGCACAAATAAATCGATACCGAAAAAAAAAAAAAGAAAAACACAAAATTATAACATTGGCGGACCAATTATATCCTCAACATCCCCAAAAGAGTAGCATATGGAAGAAACATAAATAAAACAAAACACATATTTATTTCAGCTGACGAAACGAGAGCATGCTAACCCGTGCATTGAATAAATGGTTACGTTAGAAATTCCGTGAAGATTCCCGAGTTCGACAAGATGCAACTGAAGTAGGTTGGAGGTTATATCGAGCGAAACATTGTGAAAATGACACTGAAAATAAGATCAGTAATCCGAATAATCTAAATAATACGAATTATTCCGGGTTTTGTTTCGGAATGTTTAAGATGGATATTGATTATGTGTGTTGCTTTTAGATTATTCAGACTACTCTCCACATCTTGATTGTGATTTGCACAACGTTTCGAACGATGTAATCTTGAACGTTGACGCAATAGTTAAAACCGATGATTATCAATCAGTTTTCAGTAATTTTTTTTTGTATTAAATACTACTCCCTATTAATCTCTAACTGTACATTGGGCCCGTACCGAATGGTATATATATATATATATATATATATATATATATATATATATATATATATATATATATATATATATATATATATATATATATATATAACAACTCTTGCTGACATTTTCTTAAGTAATAACCTGTAAATTTCAGTTGACTTATTTTTTGCCCTATATTTTTCGCGCCTTTTTAACATCATTTTGTCTGGGTCATTTTGACATTTGCTTTGCTATTTTATATTTAATTTATTTTTTTCTCTTCTTCTTCGTTGATTTTTTCTTTTCTTCTTCACTGATTTTTCTTGATTATATTTTTCTCAGCAGCCGTGTAAAACGCATATCTTATTTTTCTTTTATTAGTATTATTGGAATTTTTTCCCATTTTCCTTGTACATATTTGTGAATTATAACATGGATTTCGGCCTTTTGGATTATTTTGGACCATCTTCCAATTACGTGATTTCCTTGGATTTTACTTGTGCGAATGGAAATTCAATTAACTTTCTTGGATTTACTTTTTTGGATTTTACCGTCATTGGATAATTTAACTTTCACCAGACTATCCATTCATTTGAAATACCTTTTTCTTCACCATATTCCCTCTGCCTCACTTTTTGTTATCAAGTAAGATCTTTGACTTACTTGCAGTTTTATCAAATACTTTTGTATGCAAAATCCGATCCCGCATTTTGCTACCCTCTGATGAGAAAGAAAGTATTTCTTCGAAACTCCGCGGATTAAGGACTATCCACTTATTAAGTGTTTCCTTTTCAGATTAAATATGTTTTTAACTCTTTTTCAAAGTGTTTTTTTTACATGTTTTATTAACTGTTTGCTCGTATATATATATATATATATATATATATATATATATATATATATATATATATATATATATATATATATTTATATATATATATACTAATCGGTACGGACCGACCATGGAAGATCAGATAATAAATAAACATGCATTCATAAGACCAAAAAATCCAACCTTAATCGCTCGTGGCGCAGTGAATAGAGACGTTGAATCTCTACGGTTTTACGTGAGAATTGTCTGAAGATAGCGGTTTCAATCCTACCCAAAGCTGGCCAGAGGCTTATTTGGCCAAATCGTGATGAAGCGACAACAACTATGAATGGCAGTAATTGTTGAGAATGCAGTTAGGAGATTCGAACTTCCTATCCCGTCGCGGTTACCATCTGACGAAGGCCAGAGGAATAGTTAGCCGAAACGTCGTGAAACAATCAATAAAGATGAGAATAATAGTCCGCAATATATAGATTAATAGCACAATTGATTGTGGAAAATAAAGTAATCCTTGGCTAGATTCAAACCATCTGTTCGGGGAAAGAACAGTGTAACTACATTGACAGCAATGTCCCACAGTGGCCGTTTTGAAGTAAAGGTGCGAGTGACTTAAATTGTTATATAATATCAACTTGAAATTGATATCGTCAATCCATTAGTGATTTGGGCCCGAAATAAAACAAAACAAAAACCCATCACGTTTGATTACTGCGTAAACGTCTTTCTATACTCGTTCAACACCACTAACAGCAAATATATATCATTAGATTTTACATATTAGCATGCCGTCCTTATTATAAGCACAAAAAAAAAATACAAGACCCTTTTAGCTGTGCTGAATTACTTTTATCTGAAACAATCGATTCTTTAGAGTTTCTTTATTTTAAATGGAAAAGAAGCCCCTTAGTCGGCGGACGTAATTGTAGACTATCACGTGACTTGTTATTTTTTTAAAAATAATTTTGTCTTGTTTTGTGTTTGGAATCTTTTCTTATACAAAATGTGATAGGTTTTTAGAGGCAATTTTTAAATATATCTTATTTGTTTCTGCTCACGCTATTCGTTTGTAAAAATAGGATTTAAATAGACGTTCATCCTAAAGACGCTCTTGAAGACGACAATATTTTGTAGGTAAACATTGAAGCTTACGAGACGGGAAATTACAGAGATATTGGAGGTATGAAAATACATCTTATGTATATGTTAATATCATTGTCACTATTTATGTTTCTACTTACGATGAAATATATGTATGTTTTTTACTTACGATGAAATGTATGTATGTTTTTTACTTACGATGAAATGTATGTATGTTTTTACTTACGATGAAATGTATGTATGTTTTTACTTACGATGAAATGTATGTATGTTTTTACTTACGATGAAATGTATGTATGCTTTTACTTACGATGAAATGTATGTATGTTTTTACTTACGATGAAATGTATGTATGTTTTTACTTACGAGGAAATGTATGTATGTTTTAATTACAATAAAATGTATGTATGCTTTTACTTACGATGAAATGTATGTATGCTTTAACTTACGATGAAATGTATGTATGTTTTTACTTACGACGAAATGTATGTATGCTTTTACTTACGATGAAATGTATGTATGTTTTTACTTACGATGAAATGTATGTCTGTTTTTACTTACTATGAAATGTATGTATGTTTTTACTTACGATGAAATGTATGTATGTTTTTACTTACGATAAAATGTATGTATGTTTTACTTACGATGAAATGTATGTATGCTTTTAGCTACGATGAAATGTATGTATGTTTTTACTTACGATGAAATGTATGCATGTTTTTACTTACGATTAAATGTATGTATGCTTTTACTTACGATGAAATGTAGTATGTTTCTAATTACGATAAAATGTATGTACTATGTATCTACTTACAATAAAATGTATGTAGGTCTTTACTTACGATGAAATGTATGCATGTTTTTACTTACGATGAAATGTATGCATGTATTTACGATGAAATGTATGTATATTTTTACTTACGATGAAATGTATGCATGTTTTTTTTACGATGAAATGTATGTATATTTTTACTTACGATGAAATGTATGTATGTTTTTACTTACAATAAAATGCATGTATGCTTTTACTTACGATGAAATGTATGTATGTTTTTACTTACGATGAAATGTATGTATGCTTTTACTTACAATAAAATGCATGTATGCTTTTACTTACGATGAAATGTATGTATATTTTTACTTACGATGAAATGTATGTATGTTTTTACTTACGATGAAATGTATGTTTTTACTTACGATTAAATGTATGTATGTTTTTACTTACGATGAAATGTATGTATGCTTTTACTTGCGATGAAATGTATGTATGTTTTTACTTACGATGAAATGTATGTATGCTTTTACTTACGATATAATGCATGTATGCTTTTACTTACGATGAAATGTATGTATGTTTTTACTTACGATGAAATGTATGTATGCTTTTACTTACAATAAAATGCATGTATGCTTTTACTTACGATGAAATGTATGTATGTTTTTACTTACGATGAAATGTATGTATGCTTTTACTTACGATGAAATGTATGTATGTTTTTACTTACGATGAAATGTATGTATGTTTTTACTTACGATGAAATGTATGTATGTCTCTAATTACGATAAAATGTATGTACTATGCCTCTACTTACAATTAAATATATGTATGTTTTTACATACGATAAAATATATGTATCTATCTAAATACAATCAAATGTTGGTATGTTTCCACATACGATGAAATGTATGAATACATGTTTCGAATTACGGTGAAATGTATGAATGTATATCTCTACTTATGATAAAATGTATGTGCTTCGAATTACAATGAAATATACGTATGCCTCTACTTACGATGAAATAGATTTTATTTTTCTACTTAGATGAAATGTATGTATGCCCCTACTAACGATTAAATGTGTATGTCTCTACTTACGATGAAATGTATTTATGCATGTCTCTACTTACGATGAAAGAACCACTTTAACTGTAGGTGTTAGCAACCTTCATGTGATCCATCCTGTAATAATATTCGGCATATGACGAGTACTATTGGAACTGTGTATTATTCGAACGACTAATCCCATCTTGAGTGTTATTTTTTACAAAGTTTCGGCCGGTGTAACTTACGACCTTCTCCAGGTGTATCTTGTCAAACTCGGGAATCTTTCGGTCTAACTCGGGAATCTGTACGGAATTTCGAACGAAACTCTTTATTTAATTTACAGGAATAGCACGTTCTTGTTCCGCGGGTCTTGGCCGGGTAGAAGTCCTAAGTAATTTGTAATTGTATTCTTAGTATTGTCCACAATGAGGATTGAACTTTGAAGCCCCAAAAGAGTTTTTTGAAGACAACCGAATTTTACCTAGTTCTTTATTCGTTACGTCACGGATCTTTTGAAACATTTAAATTCAGTGCAATTTTTCGACGTGTGGCTTCAGTTTTACCTTCAAAGCATCGTGGCCCAACCCATAACGTAGCAGTATCAGAATTTTTGTAGGAATTTTTGACACCCCTAACACGAAACTGCGAATACAATATAAAAATCTCGTAATTTCTCTGTTAAAAGTGGGTTATTTATTTTCTTTATGGATTATACTTCCAAAATAAACTATTACAGTTGTTTTAAAAGTAATAAAAATATTTTTATTTTTTTTTTAAACAGTAATGAATTTTCCGAACTCAATATTTTTAAATTTTTAAACTCAATATTTTAAAATTTTAAAATTTTAAAAATCTATCAAAATTTTTCTATTGATTCTATTTTTACGATATTTTCAGGGTCAATGTGAAATTTTATGTTCTTTCCAATAAACCGAATATAATATTTTAGACAAACGTTTTTTTTTTTTTATTCACGGTTCCCCCCCCCCCCAGTGTCTATTACAAAGAAAATACTTAATTTAGTCTCGGATAAGTACATAATTATTTACTCACAAATTGAAGAGAAAAGGTCAATACATAATATATTCAAATTTAAAAAAAAACGGACATCGTGTTCTTGTAGAATTTTACCTGTAAAGTTTGAAGTTTAAAACCTTTTTTTAAACCACGTTATTTGTTTTTTCTTTTTTCTTTTTTTTTTTTTTAATGGAACCTTGGTCCTTGCTCCTTTAATTGAAAAAAAAATTAGGGCTTGAATTACATTTTTCGAGGAGTTATAAGCTTGGAAAGACAGGGGGTCGAATAATTCACGCCTCCAATTTTGTAAATGTCTAAAAATAATTAATTTCGACTCGGATAAGTACATAATTATTTACTCACAAATTGAAGAGAAAAGGTCAATACATAATATATTCAAATTTAAAAAAAAACGGACATCGTGTTCTCGTCGAATTTTACCTGTAAAGTCCGAAGTTTAAAACCTTTTTAAAAAAAAAACACGTTTTTTTTTTTTTTTTTTTTTTTTTTTAATGAAATCTTGGTCCTTGCTCCTTTAATTGAAAAAAAAAATTAGGGCTTGAATTGCATTTTTCGAGGAGTTATAAGCTTGGAAAGATGGGGTGGAATTATTCGCTATTTTCACAAAAAATTCTGATACTGCTACAACGTCTACTAGGGCGAGAAAAACATAAGATTCCCGGGCAATGCCGATGTAGCGAGAGAATAATAGTATACTGGCGTTGGGAGAAATTATAGCGCATGCAATAATAAATAAAAAAAATACAGACAATTGTTTTATATCATTTAAAAAGAAAAACAAAAACAAAACAAAAACATATATATCGTTAATATAGAAAAAAAAAAGAAAAATAAAATAAAATTTAAAAGAAAAAAATACGTCCCGTAAAAAAAAGAAAATAGGCAGAGGACAATATGCAAAAACAAACGGGATACAACTTCCTCGTCGTTTAGAAAGCATGATTAAATATAAAAAGCAGCTTTTCAAAAAATGCTATATCGCTAATATAAAAATAACAACAACGGATCATAAACGTCGTTGATTTAGTCTGGGTCATAAAAGTCAGTTCGTATTAACGTTTTAAATTACCAGGACTGATTTTGTTTCCGGCTAGAAATGTTTCTTTTATCAGAAGAAATAAATAAGTAAATAAATATGTCTGAGGAGAACAAAGTATATTTTATCTTTGAAAACAACTTCCATGTCAAGTATTATGCATATTTTGAGTAGAGTACGATTCGAAAGGTACTTCCGGTTAAGATAATGTTTTCTGTTCTGTCGTCGACTTTTATGCGTTTAGGGTTAATATGATGTGGAAGCCTATCAGATATACCGTGTTCAATTAAATGTTAATAGTGCTGGGAAAGGTATGAACCCAATATTCCCACCAGCTTTTGGTAAGTTAATCACTTGCGTTCAAGAAATCGCAAACAGTTAATCGTTATAAGTAGGTATTGCACTCCAGCGTCTACTGGCTCAATGGAGGACGCTACGCCTTGAAACAAACAAATCAAGCCAAACGTTATTTCGTACACACACACACACACACACACACACACACACACACACACACACACACACACACACACACACACACATAAGTAACTTTGTCGGTGGGTGTGTGAAAAGTCTCTCCCAAACTCCTTGAGTTGAAATTTGGTATGTAGGGTATTTGGACCTGTAGCGCACTTCGGATTTGGTTTTTAGCCGGTAAAATAGTTGCTAAGTCGTCAAAATTAAAAAGCAAACATTGACCTTGGCCTGGCGTAAACCGCCAATAATCGTTTTGTTTCTGCGTATGCGCTAATAAAAATTTATAGGTTAAACAACGTTATTTTTTGCAACTTTTGTATATATATGAATTTAGGTTACGCTAACGGGTAAGGTTGGAGAGCTTATGTTTTGGTTTCGATTCTAGCTGATGCCACACAATTCATTTTCTTTTTTTAAATTTGGAAATCACTATATAATAATCGATAGAGAATTGTCTCTATAATAATAAATGCGAAATCCGCATGAAAAATTTATAATGAAAATAAAAGTAAATTACAATATTTATTAATTCATAAAAAAAATCCAGACAAAGAATTATAATAAAGAAAAAAATTCTTAATGCATATATTTTCAAAGACAGATACTTTTTACCAGAGGATAAACACTAGTGATGATTCATCTTGGAGGTTATGGAGTATAATTTAATTGAATGTAATGACCTTTTAGTTTTACGACAATCCCTTTAGGACTCCATTTTCTCCATTGTGAACCTTGTTCATTATTACTTCATTAATTATTTAATTTTTTAATTTTAACAAAGTTTCGGCATCATATTTGAATTCCAAATTCTTTCTTTAATTAATAACTGATTGGTTTATTTTTAATCTGTTATTCTATTGTAAATACCTTTTTTCTTTGCGAAAAGGTTTTCGTATAATATTTCATTAATTAATAACCGATTGATTTATTTTTTAATCTGTTATTCTATTGTAAATGCCTTTATTTCATTGCAAAAAGGTTTTCGTATAATATATAAACATCTATATGTCTGTCTGTCGGTCGGTCTGTCTGTCTCCATATTTTCAAACTCTATCTCCTCCGAAACTGAAAGTCGTGGAGCTGCGCTAGGAACCTAAAATGATTGGATTTTTACGAGTCGTTCTTTTATGCATCTTTAGCCGATTAAAATGGGTAAAAAATAGGTCAAAATTGAAAAAAAAGAAATCGTCAAACATTTTGTACATTAATCTTAGTTTATTTTCAATTTTTTATTTTTAATAGGTTCGTATCACGTTGGTACAGTGAGAAGTGCACACCAGATAATGCTACAGTTTTGTTTTCGGTTTCGATTCTAGCTGATGGCACGTAAATATTTTTTATTTCTAATTTTTAAATCACGACTCTATAAAAATATATATACGAAATCTGGACAAATAAAAATATCATATTTAAGCGTATTTTACACGCGGCCAAAGCCGATCTCCCCCCCCCAGCTTTTATATATTTTCACATTTATGATTACCAGTGATGCATTTTTTTTTTACTAATGTTTATTCCCTGATGAAAAGAGCTCGACTTTAAAAATCTATGGGTTAAGTATGTTTCTTTATTATAGTCTCTTGTTGGAATTGTAGATAAATGAATAAATATTCTAATTGATTTTTGTTTTCGCCATCAATTTTTGGTTTCTTCAATTGCTCTATCTTGTATATCGAGCCTTTTTGTTATCTTGATATGTTCTAATTTAAGATAATATTTATATTTATAATTATATATATATATATATATATATATATATATATATATATATATATATATATACACTTTATACACTTACGATGAAATGTATGTATATATATTAATAGTAATCCAGGTAAGATTTGTATCTACTGGTTAATCTTTTCTGTGTTTATACACTAACGCTCAATAATGAATATAGCTATTAATATATGATAAATGTAATATTTATGCAAACATGCAGTTGCGCATCTAGAATTGTTTCAACCACAGTTTTGATAAACTCCTAAGCTTCAGCCCAAAAAAGAATGTTCCTTTTATAACTGTTCCTTTTAAGGAAGACTTATTTTTCGGCATGACGAAATCGAACTTATCAAAACTTCGAATGAAACATTTTCAGATGTATAGCCGCAGTTTTGCACACCTTTTATGTTTGATTACGAAGGTTTAAATTAAAATATGATTATACTAAACCGTATCTATAGAGTCCTTATTCAAAATTTGATAAAAATCCATGACATGATACTGATTCGGTGGGTGGGGGTAAGGGGGTTCTTAAGAAAAAAATTAAATTCAATGAATCTTGCTTAATTGGTGTCCAGACTGAAATGTTATATATGCGTAAAAAAACCCAAAGCATTAAAAAGGTAACAATTTTATAGTACGATTATTTAAATAAAATAAATTAAAAATATTACACATTTGAAGTGTGAGATTGATTCTTGTTCTTTGGAAATCAGTTTATAGATTTTGAACACCTATAAAATTACTGCAAGACAGAGAGTTGTAAAGGCTTCAATACCATCCATTATACCTTTTTCTTGACCTCTCATTTTTGTGTAATCTGAGTTTCATAAAACTGAAATGATGTTCCAATTTCAGACCATTAAAATTTGAAGTTATGGACCACCAGTTGGCGACCACTGTTCTAAATTATCAACAACAAGCTGTTCGCCAAGACATGGAAGAAAACACAAAACTTAACCTGTATCAGTAAAGAATCTGATGACGCTGATGGTACGGATGATCGCCACGCATTCATGGATTATGTTGAAACCACACACACACACACACACACACACACACACACACACACACACACACACACACACACACACACACACACATATATATATGGTCACACACAAAAATCAGTAAATAAAAATGATTTTATCATGATATATATATATATATATATATATATATATATATATATATATATATATATATAGTACAGCAATATCACATTGACGCACCGATTCTCGTCAGATCACCAAAGTTAAGCAAAGTTGAGCCTGGCTAGGACCAGATGAGTGGCTATTTGGGAATTCTAGGGCTTTATGTGCTTTTCGCTTATCTCAGTATTGTTTCCAGTCGTCCTGATCTCAACTTGCCGCTAGTATTTAGCAATGTCTACTCAGGAAATGTTAGATATTGCGCACCTGTCAAGACACAGAGAGAGAGAGAGAGAGAGAGAGAGAGAGAGAGAGAGAGAGAGAGAGAGAGAGAGAGAGAGAGAGAGAGACTGATATCATAGAACAGATATCAATGAAAGGAATTTTAGATTAACCCACGCTGTCTGTTGTGTGGAAAATTTAGAGAGGGATCCGTAAATGTAATGTTACGGATGTAATGTTACGGATGTAATGTTACGCATGTAATGTTACGGATGCTATTTTACCATGCGATGTTTATTATTTAGTTTTTAGAGGCGGACTCGCATATAAACTTTTTTTCTGAGCTATTTCCTGTTTTGAACGTCATAGGAAATAGACGATATAAAGAAATTTGGTAGCCCCGCCCGATTACATTCTGAATTTTCTTGTTTATTTCGTTTCAGTTTTCGTTCAATTTTTCAAATATATGTGAAAAATTTATAAAAGTAAATGAACATATTTATTTTGAAAAATATATGCAAAACTTTCATGAAAGTAAATAAATATATTTATTTTGAAAAATATGTGTAAAAAATTCATAAAGGT